>NC_085140.1:207242741-207569635 GCF_024139115.2 Armigeres subalbatus | reverse complement strand
GTTTGGATCTGGCAATCACCATCTCCTCCGTTAGCCGGGCCATTGTTTTGCACCGGATACGCGGCAATCGGCTGCTATATCCGGTATTCGTGAAACCAACACTCCACTTACACCACCAGTTTGGCCACAGTAGCGACCTTCAAAAAGCTCCCAAATCGCTCTACGTTTTATTCTTTACACACTCTGGTTTCGGTTTGGATAGACCGAATTTGATTATCGCAATTATACCTTTCCCTCAAAACACATACCGCACTGGCTATTTATCAAGAATTTTGGCATTTGTAATCGACTATTACACACTTGATTTTCACTTCACTAGCATTTTCTCGACAGCACCCTTTTTCTTTCTGTATGCAACCAACAATGCAGCGAACTAATAAAATATTTGTTCACTCCCATTCGGCCTGCTGCCTGTCTCACTGCTTGCTTAGTCGATAATTCGAACTCCACTTCAGAGCACTTTTACACCAAAATTGTGACTTGTTGATAGACCAGACCCAGTACGATTTTTTCGTAGAAAATTTAAGAGAAAAATTCTTTGCCTACAAAGAAAAATCTCTACTTTTCATTGCACAGGCCAGACTTTGCACTATACAAAGCGAACGTAGATAGAGAAATCTTGTCTTGAAGTAAAGTTGTTGTTCAAGTTTTTTTTGCCTTCTATCCAAACTACTGATCGAGAGCACGACGAAAACACCCGTCTACTTACACACGACCGACACGTTCGACGATGAAAAGTATAATATGTTTGTGAGATTACCTCGTAGAGTAGAGCTATGAATGAATCATATGGCAATCGCTTATAGTGTACCCAATAAGCACATATAGAAGGAGGAAAAGCGAAACTACCACCGAATGACAGGAGAACACAGCAGAGAATGCAAAGATTATAGCATTCAACTGGCACTCATGCAGGGCTGGTCAAGTTATGGAGCGCGTGCGCCTAAAAGCAAACACGTGGTTGCGTCTGGAATGGCAATGAAAACGTTTGAAGCGACTGTTATTTCTAGTTTCTTATCATACTTACATCGGACACTCTACTCTCGGACAACTTATTCTACTGTTATTTGGCAAATTGACGTAAACGCCATTTTGGCATATTAGTGTTAACAGTTGATTCATAAGTATGAGATTGCTAGTGTCGCTCCTATTCGCGTGACCAACATCTAGTTTGCATCGACCTAGCAGCCAAAGTACTGGTGCTATAAATGTCAAACCGATGTTGTTGATCAAACGAAACATTCCCTACAACATGGTGCCTCATAAACAGCTGAATTCAGCTTATTGAAGTCAAATTCGATAACACATAAAAAAATACTACAGCGCCACTAACGGCACATGGCACAAAATTATAAAAGGTGACCAAATAGGATGTGAATCCTACTCCAAATAGAGCTATGTATTTAACGACTTGGCTGTTGTAGACAAAATACAAAACGCAATGAAAACACATTTGCGGGATTTAACTGATGGACCAACACCTTTAATGAAACCTAGTCATATTTCGCAATGGTCAACACATTCGACATTTCTCTCAGGGCACACAAAAATCGTCAGTTATTTTAATTTGTTAAATGTGTTGTTAACTGTTTATTTTGTATATTTGTAAAGTTTATATTGTAATACGTTCTAGTACTTATGCTTCTACTGTGTTAACGAAGGCTACTCATCGTAATCTTTATCAGAAAATTGTAAAACCTTATTCTGTAGTACCATTCGTCACTTTTCAAGAATTAGGTGATATTAAATGTTAGGATATGTTCTCATAGTTATGTAAAGAACTTATTGTAATTATAAAAAAATTACTAAAATAGAGATTAAAAAAATATGTTCGCATATCAATTAATCATTCATATAATTAGTATTTGATTATAAACCAACTTAGGTACAAGTCCTCGAACATGACCAATAATTTTCTAAGTGAAATTGTAATTGTGTGAATGCCATTTTTCGAAAGAAATTCAGATCTCAGGCCAGAATCCTATATACGCGTCGGCGAATCAGCATTCTAGTATGGATAGTGCGTGGAGACGCGTAGTACATTGTAGGTTACTCCTTCTAGGGCATTTTGCCCCGCCGCAATATTAGACGTTTCATCAAAATGTGGAAAATTTCTGTTTTTCCAACCTTCCTATCTTTTATTATGACACTACATAATTTTTGGTCTAGTTCCGTTACGGCCATACCAAATACGGTATATATGATGAAATACCAAAAAGGCGTTTTGCCCAAGGGGGCGTTTTGGGGCCTCTTCCCCTGCAGTTCACGCCGAATCGAAGCAGCAGCCAACGGGTATAAGGCTCGAAGCCCACGTAACGTCTTTTCAACGCTGCGCGCATGTGGCGTTGAAAATTTGTAGATTTACACCGGGAAAAAGCGGTAACGCAGCAACGCATGGGCTGATCACATTGAGATGTCTCATTGCGACTCACCAATGTTAATGTGAGGTACAAAAGCTTCGTGAGACTCGCGCACGCCAAAGTTTATGTGCGATCTATGTCCAATCTCATCCTCAGAATACGATGGACCATCCCAACTCAGCAAAGGACTTCCAGTTTCACAAACAAAATGAAGTGATTAGAGAGGTGTACTTACTTTATTATTACTTACTTATCCTACTTAGCCTAGGGTTCTTTTGGTGTGGTAGTCGTGTTGGCGTGTATCCCTCGGCGTCAGCACAAGAAGAAAAGCTGTCCGGACAGCCTGGGGCCAGAAACTACCAGCGCCATGCTGGCCGACCCGCTGCTTCGCACGCCCTTGACGAAAACACCAAAACATAACCAACCAACCAGGAAGATGCACCACGGCAACACCTGCTGGTGAACAGAAAGGCCTGAAGCCAATAGGAGAAAAGGCCCCAAAACGCCCCACCGAGGCAAAACGCCTTTTGGTATTCCTTCATATTTACCGTATTTGTCATGGCCGTAGCAAAACTAAACCTAAAGGTAAGTAAATTAGGCGAAACAAGTGTCAAAATAAAAGAAAGGAAGGTTGGAAAAATCGAAATTTTCCACATTTTGGTAAAACAACTAACATTTCGGCGAGGCGAAACGTCCTAGGAGGCATAACTTACAAGGCACTATGCGTCTCCACGCAATGTCTATACCAGAATGCTGATTCGCCGACGCGTGGTGCGTTGTTCCCTAATAGGTGCTGACTAGAAGGTGTTTTGCCTCATGAGTTTTCCGGCAGCGAAATATCACCACTTTTTTTAAATGTGACTATCATCAATATGATTGAGATTTTTTCAGATTGAGATGTCATCAGTTAGCTATATTGTATAACTGTAGCATGAGCAGGGAATCAATATTCGAGCAACGCCTAACAATATACTCTTTGTCATCAACAGTGTTTGTTACTGACAAACGCACCTAGCGACAAACCTTTATCAGAACCCGAACACAATATGACAAGAATCATTTGCCTTGCATGCTCTGATATTTCCCAAAATACGATGCTGATTTTGTAATCATTGTTCGATTCTCGAATATATCTATAAAACCAGAAACTGTGATAGCATAAAACCGAAATTTGCTCTAGAAATAATGCAAAATAACGGTATGAAAAGTTAGCAACAAGATTGTCTTCTTTTTTGTTGCTGACAACAATTTTCGGATCTTTGTCATTATTATCTCCGACAAAAACAAAGCTTTGTCGTTGGTTCTCTTTTGTCGCTTGTTTCGCAAGCGCATTTCAGAAAAATTGATTCCCTGAGCATGAGGTAAAAATATCCATGAAAATCGCCATATGCCATAGCTAAGCAAACACTGCTCTATTGTCTTATTTGTAACGCTATTCATGGGTATTTTTTACATTATGCATAAGTTAAACAAGATAACCAGTTGATGCCATTCAAACATTGTCAAAAATCTCAATCATATTGATAATATTCACATTTTAAAAAAGTGGTGATATTTTGTTGCCGGAAAACTCATGAGGTAAAACGCCTTTCAGCTGGCGGCTCCTAGGGAACAAAGTACCACGCGTCGGCGAATCAGCATTCTAGTATGGATAGTCCGTGGAGACGCAAGTACTTTGTAGGTTATTGCCACTAGGGCGTTTTGCCTCCCAAAATGTTAGATGTTTCTTCAAAATGTGGAAATTTTCGGTTTTTCCGACCTTCCCATGGACTATTTTGAAACTTTCTTCGCCTATCCTACATAATGTTAGATCTAGTTTTGTTACGGACATATTAATGACGGTAAATATGAGGGAAACCACAAAAGGCGTTTTGCATCGGGGGGGGCGTTTTGGGGCCTCTTCCCCTATTGTCCCTCCTTCCCCTATCATAAATTAAATATCACTGCATTTTTTGGAATCATGTGGGATTTTATGTTCGGCTACTCTTACCGATCTCAAAGTGATGTTTTCATTCCCGTCGAGCCATTCCTATCAGGAGCGGCAGGAACGCTTAAAGGTTCCCCCAAACACACGCGATGCGACAATCGCGACGCGATTCTATCGCTTGGCGACTGCGATTCTGCCGCCGTTGGTATGGAAGCGTAAATGGAACATTGCCGGCAGCGACCCGACGATAGAATCGCGGCGACTAGTTGTCACCGTCGCGGCGATGCAATCACCTAGGTCTGGGGGAGCCTTAATTAGGGTAACAATGAAACCGAATTAAAATCACATTTCCCATCTTCGCACTGTTGTCTCTGGCCTTTCTCTATATATTGCCACTATCAGCAAACGGCTATTATTAGTCCACTTTACCGCTTGCGAATTAACGGGATGTCGAGGATTGATTCCCACGATTCGGTAACTAAACTCGCCTTCCGACGATAAGGTGGGTTTTATTGGTTGGGATCATGGCATGATGTGGATGAGTGATGTATTAGGCCACACATGTTAACGGGAGCGTCGTGGCGGTTGATCACTCGAACTCTTATCAATTATCGAGTGTGAGTGGTGATAAGGGACTTCGGCTTATCTGGTTGTAGTCTTTATGGTAAGGGTGGAGAGTGGTATGGTGAGACGGCGTGTTGAGTGACATCGGCCGAATAAAACGAACGATCTGAGAAGCAGCTTGCGCCCAGCGGAGCATGCTGTCAGGTATCCAGCGCGGTCGATCTACAACGATCAATTGGGTTTAGTGTAGTGGTTGACATGGGTTGGGTACTGCACATGACTGAAACTTCTCTATCGGTTCGCGAGGCTGTGGGCGCAAACAGATGCGAAGCACGCGAAGGCAAAGATTGCCTGTCACAGCCGCCAAGCAGAGAGAGCAGGTTATAAGGTCTTTCGGATATTTAGGGCGTTGGTGTCAGGCCCCGCAAGTTAGCTTAACAAAACCAAGCAACGAATAATGAACAAGAGAATACGGACCGAAACAATCTCTTCTCCGATTGCAGCGATGAAAAGGGACAAGCAATTCAAGCTCGGTTCGTGGAGCTGTAAATCTCCTAATTTCGTCGGGAGCACCCGCATACTCGGCGATGTGCTGAATGACCGCGATTTATGGTTTAATAAGCACTCTATCAGCTTCCAATGTTTGTTGGGTAAACGATAAAAGGTAAAATATATTGGGCAAAAATTGACCAGCTGATATTTGATATTGTACTCAAAAGTCAAGTTGAAGCAAGGGGTTAATTGCGGGGGCTTATTTTTTATTCAGCAATGGCTGCTTTTATTCGAGCATTATACTGTCTAAGGCTAGACCAGGGTTCTTATATCAGGGTTCACTCACTTCGACAGTAGATGGGAGAGACTAGCGCGGGGGTGAAAAATTCATTTTCTGTGCAAAACATAAACAAACTCGGTAGCTGCCTCATATAAAAATCCAATATAGCTGAATCATGAAATTGGCATACTGCTACACCTGTTTGTATTCACCTTGGGCTAGACGATGAAGCTCATAGCACCAACATTGTTAGTTAGGTACGTCAGGTCAAGGGACGATGGAATCCAGCCAGCCCTCGCCTTGAGGAAAATTAGGAATGCCATCCAACAGCTAAAGACCAATTAAGGGCAATCTTAAATATTTAGTTCTAAACGACATAATCACTTCAGTCACGTGAACAGTTTACTTTTATAGATGAAGCATGGAGAGACATATGTCAATCACAGTGGTCATTTACGAAATCATGCACTGAGCGGGACTATAATGCGTAGAAATCACCAAACAAGTGTAGCCCTGGGCTGCCTCACCTCTAAAACAAGTTCAGTATTAATCGGCATAACTGTCCCGCCAAACTATTTTCATGACCAATTCTATTTGTGGGTGAAAAGTTAGAATGATTTCAATAAAATAAAGTTTTTGAAATAGTAGTCTTGTGATGTAATATTCCCAAGCTTCCTACCGGTTGAATGTCAGTAATGAAAATTAGGGTTAAATTGGAAATGCCATTTTCCATGGTAGTGAATGCTTCGAAGTCAAAGTGCATGCTAGTGGGCGGCACCGAGTGCAACAGAGCCAACCTGGGAAGCAGTTTTACGATAAACGGGAATCGAAGAGATCGTCTGCCTTGGATCCTTGTTAACGGCTGATAATAAAGTTAGTCGTGAAATACGAAGGCGCATCATCTATGGAAGTCGGCTCTACTACGGGTTCCAAATAAACTGACGTCAAAAAAGGTTCACATTCGCACCAAGTGTATCATGTGCAAAAAAAACGCTAACAATACCGATATGGTGGTCCTCTATGGACTTGAGACTTGAACCATGGTTGAGAAGGACTTGCAAGCAATCGGAGTATTTGAAAGACAGGTACTTATGACCACATTTTTCCGCAAAAAGACGATGTTTGACGGTGAAGGATGAACTACGAGGTCGCTCAACTCTACGTTGAACCCAGTACCCAGAAGGTAGCTGAAGCTGGAAGGGTACGATGGGCAGACATGTTGCAAGAATGTCAGACTGCAACCCTGCAAATATGAATTTGAGAGGCTTCAGTAAGCTACCTTACCGGGGTCGTGTTACCTACATCGCTCTGCATCTACATCTACAAAACGCTTATTAGACCGGTAGTTCTCTACGGACACGAGACCTGGACGATGCTCGTGGAGGACCAATGCGCACTGGGAGTTTTCGAAAGGAAAGTGCTGCGTACCATCTATGGTGTGGTGCAGATGGCGGACGGTACGTAGAGGAGGCGAATGAACCACGAGTTGCATCAGCTCTTGGGAGAACCATCCATCGTTCACACCTCGAAAATCGGAAGACTGCGGTGGGCCTGGCACGTAGTAGCCAGAATGTCGGACAGTAATCCGGTGAAAATGGTTCTCGACAACGATCCGATGGGAACAAGAAGGCGAGGTGCACAGCAGGCAAGGTGGATCGATCAGGTGGAGGACGATTTTCGGACCCTCCGCAGACTGCGTGGTTGGCGAAGTGCAGCCATGGACTGAGCTGAATGGAGAAGACTGGCCTTAGCATGGTAATAAATAAATAAACCTTCTCCGATCGACTTTGTATGCGAATTTGTTGGATGGAGCGTTTCACCTCGGGGGAGTAATTTGTTTTTTTCTTCTAGGTAGGTATAACTTTTTGATTTTTTGACAAAATCAATCGCTGTTTTCGGGCTTCTTCGTAATAATGTAAAGATAGTAAATGTCACTAATAAGCGGGATTGAATGACAACAGCGCCTATGCTCGTATCCGTATAATTCGCAAACAGTTGGACGGATTTTCTTCATTCCTCAGGCAGATATCGCGCGCTTTTCTACCTACTATGCACGATAACGTCTGCCGGGTCCGACTAGTAGAAGAAGTTTACCGGTTTCAGCCACCTTAGTGCCTAATTTGGCCAACACTGTAATATGCATATTTTCCATAAACAATCGATAATTTTCCACAGCAAAGAAGCGTAAGCGATATACCTATCTCTTGTTACAGCTAATAAAACCATCGGAAATTGCTTTATTTTCGGAGTTATGCGAGAAACTGGCCTAATTAGGAACATGGCCAAACTGGTACATTTACCCTATTGAATAATAGTAAGGGTAATAATTTTGAAACGACATGCATGGTCCCATGTGTCATAAAAAATTAAGCAAACTTATCATTTAATCGCACGCCATTTTTAAGAGCAAGTGTGGAAGACAAACGAAAACTATTCCTATTAAATATTTTCTTATGTGCCACTTTTCGTAGATTCGAACTTTGACCAACAAATTTGAACCTTGACCGTTTTCACATCCCAAAGTGTAAAAACACAAAACGAAAAGTTGAGAAACAGCCCAAAATACAGTAGAAAATATAATTTATTTCCAGTAATTCCAGTCATAAAAAATATATACATACTACCGCATCTATTAAAAACGTGATACATTGTGATCCATAATTATCATGTGATTATTAGCACTGTTACAGTCAGGATCAAGTAGCGTAATACACAACTCATTTATCGAAACTATCACCATCAATGGCCTTCAATGCTTCAAGCAGATTCTTTTTCTTCTTTGGGTCAATCTGGGCCTTTCTGTGGAACTCCTTTGAACGACCATTGTGCAGTTTGCTCTGCCCTTCCTTCCCGTTGACTTCGTCACAAAATGTATCCAACAGACATTCTTTCTTCATGATACTCTCCCTAATTTCCCGCTTCATTGACTCAAACTCCTTGGACGACGAGTCTCTGCTCACGTTGGTGCTTGTGCTTGAATCAACGTCTGTGTCACCGGAAGAAGAATCTCTTTTGCCGTTTAGAAATGGCTTATTCCTGGTCAATCCGCCGCCATTCAACAAAGGACCGCCCATATTACGAATTTGATCTTCCAGCTCACTTATGTGCACCTTGTGCTCAAAGAGATCGTTAGTTTTTCCTCGGTGTTTTTCCGGTGAAGAGTCAGGTTCGTAATCATCTTCATATGAGACTTCTGTGGTGACAAAATGTTGTTTCTTACGGCGCAGCAGATTATCAGTGGAGCCATTAATTTCGATTTCATTTTTCAATTTGGACAGCTCGTTTTCGATGGCCTCGTCAAACTCTGCTTCAGTCTGCAAAGCGTACTGGTTGAACTCCTTACAGAAGGATTCGTCGAAGTGATGTTCTTCGTCCTTCCCGTTGTTGTCATCATCTCCGTTCTCCTGAACTTCCCGAACTCTTGGAATGGAATGTCTTTTCTTCGATTTGTTGATTTTTGCCGGGGTTACAGCCGGTGTTGGATCCTCGATTGTTCCCAGTGGTTTGAGCATTTTTGGGCTCGGGTTGAGGGATTTGTGATCACCATCACCGAACTCTTCGGGCAGCTTTTTCGGGGCGATTTCCATGATCGTTACCGGAGCAGGTTCTGCTAGATTCTGAAGCTGAATATACAAAAGTGATAAACACATAGTGTAGTGAGTAGTAGAATATTAATCTTACAGGGAAAGATGGTTTCACTGGTGAGCCGTTCGGTAGTCGTATAATGGTTCCTGAAGTTGGTTTTGGAGGTTTCATTAGATAGCTGTTTTTCAATAATGTAGAAGGAGTTCTCTTTTCATAGATCTATATTTAGAAAACGAAAATGGAAAAAATGAATTTATTTATAGATATGTGTTTATAATAGTTTTTTAGAGGTCATTGAAAATCTCTGAGTAATTACTTCCGAATCAAATAAATTTTGCAGGCCTAAACATATACAGTTTATAACAAGACATTCAAGAGAATGCTTTTTCGATCGGAAATACAAGGGTTTGGGAGAAAATGTGGAACAGGTTGTCTAATGATTACCAGTTCTGCATCACACGCAGAAGATCGCGGGTGTTTATTCTCATATACGGCTACTGCTTTTGGACTTCATCTCATAGCTCCAATATTCATTCCATGAAAAGAATGCAATGAAATAGAATTTGTTTTTATTCTTATTTTTGTGATTTTTCCAGCAGTAAGCACGCATGTTAGCGAAAACAAGCGACAGAATTTTCATTTTCATTTTGCAGCGTTTGGTGGGGCAAAGAGAGCGCAAGTCAATCCTAGGCCGATAGTAGAGAGGGTAATGGTAGAAGAGTCCTTGCAGACCAGTTGAACACCATAGGGTAGGATAAGGATGGGAAGTGCGGTTCAGATTTGGAGTCGACTCGACACTAATGCAAAATATATATAAAAATGAAATGGTCTGTGTTCGTATCCGCATAACTCGAAAACGGCTGGATGGATTTTTTTCATATCTTCAGCAGATATGTTTATTATCGTTTCCGACGGGTTTATATGATATTTCCTCATGCGAAAATTACGAATAAGGTTGAGCAAATCGTGAAATACTAAAATTAGGATTCGTATAGAAATTTCGCATGGACATTTACGCCTACTATGCAGGACAACGTCTGCCGGGTCGACTAGTGCAAAATATAAGTGAATGCAAACTAGTCAATGATCAATGGTTAAAATGATAATTTCAAAAATTCTAGTACACCGTTTTTCTAGTTTTTAAAAGCAATTTTTAAAATGCAATGTCTTCTTCTTTTGCCCTGGAAGGAGCTATTAAGTGATTTAGTTTGTAAGCTTTATTTGACCATTTTGAAAATATAAAAATTAATTAATTCTCGGGTACTTATTCAAAAGGACGTTTGTGATTTTGTAAACAAAGATTGAAACGTCGATTTGTGCAATCTGACGGCATTCTCAAGCAAACCAACAACACCAACAGGTAGCCGAAGGCTTCTTCTATATGTCTGTTGTGATGGTTTGCGTGGGAGTGCTATCAGATTTGACAAATCGACGTTTGAATCTTTGTTTACAAAATCACATACGTCCTTTTGAATAAGTACCCGAGAATTGTGTTTGTTCCGGGTGTATTGTTTGCCTAAGTCATTGATTCGAGCAATGTTCTTAAGCTGTGTCAACACTATCAAACTCAGACTAGTTTTGAAAAAACTTCTACGTCAATGCCAGATATGTGACGCGACACTAAACAAAAATAGTCAACATGTGTTTCTTTATTTCGCGATAAGATAAATTCAGTGAAATGGAAAACGGAACAGTTCCCCTATTTTTAATGTTCTAGCAATCGCTAGAAACAAGTAGAGAAGTACTTATTTTTTTCGTACCTGGCTTCTGTTTTAAGAGTTTCAAATATTAAAACTGCAGTAACAACCCCATTTCTTGAACGATTCCTTCGCTACAACTTGCATTCCATCCGGATAGATCCCAATTTGTGACACCTCAAACTTCAACATACCACAAAGCAATGCTGGGAATGATATTTTTAGAATTCTTGGGCCGCTTGGCTCCAACCCGAGCAGCACACATGTTGCACAAAAGTTTCTGTGACCCAATTGCAACCGGATTTAGTCACATTTAAGTTGTTGCAACTAAATCGGTCTGGATTGTGCTGCTAGGGAAGCTAATTTATATCGGCCACATTTCTATTTTCGTGGTTCCTTGACTAATTAACTAACTTGACTAACCGTGTTCACATTGGCCGCGATCCGGAGAAACTTAGCTTAGTTTAGCTTAGACTTAGACTGACTGTACATATCAATGGTTGCTACTCCGTGATTGATTGGTGCAAATTGCACTACGATCCAAGTGAATAGTGGTTGGGATTTACCAACTATTCTCGAAGTGCACGTTTCAGCAGCTCGAAAATGTTGATCAATAACGGCGCCGGCCAAGTCCTTACAGTCAGTTGGGAAAGGGAGGGAATGTGAGTGTGTGGTAATTGTTGCTAATAGAGACCGAGAATACCTCTGCATCTCCACAATTACCACGGGAAAGAAGTAGTGTTAGTTGGGTGGGTAATCAGTAACATAGATCGGGATTCACCATGGAAAGTGATGTGACCTATGCAACCTACACAGCAGTATTAGCATTTCCTTAACTTGTTCAATTGTTCATTCTTCGCGAGAATAAACAATCAATCGCTCAAAGTGAGCGATTGTTAATTTGAATTTTGGATTAGGCGCCCGCGTCATCATTTCTTTAACGTAAAAAGTAAAAAATAAACGGGATTAAAATTGAATATAATTGATAGTAATCGGAAAGCTAATGTCATTCAGCAACCCTTATTTTATCTCTATCAGAGGTACAATAAGAATGTAAATTTAAGTTCATTTTACATGCCGTTTATTTTGCATTACTTTCGCGCACGTGTGTGTGTGTCGCTTGCCGCGACCAGTATACCATAATCATGATCTCACTGGTGTTAATCCTGATGTGCCGGTTGGCACTCGTGTTGGGCTTGTGCGCTTTGAGCGGCACACGGTCGCTTCCCAGACTACATAAAATCGCACATGGCATGGACTGATGTCAAACGTCAAAAAATCTCCGGAAATTTTTAGGAAGTACCTCAACAAATTCGTCAGGATTTTTTTTCGCGAGTTCAATATTTCTTCGGAAGCATCTGCAAAATTTCTACCAGGAGTTCCTCCAGGATTTCGTCTTTGTGGTGACCACCCTAACGACAGCTACTGGCTGCTGGTCCAGCCAGGCCAATAAGAAGAATAAAGTTTTAGTTTATTGCTGACTGTAAACGCGCGCGTACCTCATAGTAAACTTGTATATCACACACCCGTCTATTGTGTTTAGATATGCGTGCATGTCTGTCTGGTTGTTACAACTAATGCCAGACATAACAGTCTTGAAGTGCCTCCAGGATTTCGTACGAAAGTTATTCCAAAATATCGCCAGGAAGTCGTCCGGAAGTTCATCCAGGAAGTCGTCCGGAAGTTCATCCAGGGTGTTGTTTGAAAATTTCTCCAGGATGTCGTTCATGATGTCGTACGAAAGTTCCTCCAGGATATCGTCCCGAAGTTCCTCCCGGATGTCGTCCGGAAGTCCCTCCTGGAAATGGATGTCCGGATGTCGACCGAAAGTTCCTCCAGGATTTCATCCGGAAGTTTCTCCAGGATTTCGCCCCGAAGTTCCTGCAGGATTTCGTCCGAAAGTTCCTCCAGGATTTCGTTCAGAAGTTTCTCCAGGATTTCGTTCGGAAGTTCCTCCAGGATGTCGTCCGAAAGTTCCTCCAGGATTTCATCCGGAATTTCCCTCCAGATATTGTCCCGAAGTTTCTCCAGAATTTCGTACGGAAGTTAATCCGGGATTTCGTCCGGAAGTTCCTGCAGGATTTCTCCCGAAAGTTCCTCCGGGATTTCGTTCTAAAGTTTCTCCAGGATGTCGTCCGAAAGTTCCTCCAGGATTTCATCTGGAAGTTCTTCCAGGATTTCGTTCGAAAGATCCTACAGGATTTCGTTCGGAAGTTCCTGCAGGATTTCGCCCGAAAGTTCCTCCAGGATTTCGTCCAGAAGTTTCTCCAGGATGTCGTCCGAAAGTTCCTCCAGGATTTCATCTGAAAGTTCCTCCAGGATTTCGTTCGAAAGATCCTATAGGATGTACTCCGGAAGTTCCTCCAGGATCTCGTCCGGAACTTCCTCCTGGATTTTGTCCTGAAGTTCCTCTATGACGTCATACGAAAGTTACTCCGAGATTTCAATTAATTGCATATTATTCGGCAACTCGGCCGTACGAAAACCATTTTTTGTTAAATATCTTGAATGTGCATAAGCACCGCACATGTTTCGAAATGGACAAATTGATATGAAATTTGCGAAAAAGAATCCACGTGTTTTGGAGAGACTCGAACCCTCAACCTCCTACTCTCTAGATAGGCGTGATAACCCCTACACAACAAGACCACTTAAAGGTCACGTTTGCGGAAAAGCCATCAGAATCCGAGTACCAACCTCCACCGCGGTTAGCTCTCTCTCTTAGAAATCTCTCCGAGATTTCGTTCAAAGGTTCCTCTAGGATGTCGTCCGAAAGATCCTCCAGGATTTCATTCAGAAGTTCCTCAAGGATGTCGTCCCGAAGTTTCTCCACAATGTCGTCTGGAAGTTCCTCCAGGATTTCGTCCGGTAGTTCCTCCAGAAATTCGTCCGGAAGTTCCTCCAGGATTTTATCTGGAAGTTCCTTCAGGATTTCGTCTGGAAGTTCTTCCAGGATTCCGTCCGGAAGTTATGTCGTGCGGAAGTTACTTCAGGATTTTGTACGTGAGTTCCTCCCAGATTTCACCTGGAAGTTCCTCCAGGATGTCATCCTGAAGTTTCTCCAGGGTTTAGTCCGGAAGTTCTTCCAGGATTTCGTCCGAGAGTTCCTCCAAAATGTCGTCCGGAAGTTCCTTCAGGATGTCGTCCGGAATTTCCTCAAGGATGTCGTCCGGAAGTTCCTCGAGGATTTCGACCGACAGATCCTCCAGAATGTCGTCCGGAAGTTCCTTAAGGATTTCGTTCGAGTGTTCCTAAAGGATGTTGCCGGAAGTTCCTCCAGGATTTCGTTTAGAAGTTCCTCTAGGATGTCGTCCGGAAGTACCTCCTGGATTTCGTCTGGAAATTCCTCCAGGATTTCTTCCAGAAGTTTCTCCAGGATTCCGTCCGGAAGTTCTTCCAGGATGTCGTCCGGGAGTTTCTCCAGGATTTCGTTCAGAACCCGAGCAGCACAAGTCAGACAAAACTGGTTGCATCAACTTGATTGTGAATAAATCTGGTCACATATGAGTTGCAGTAACCTGTGTGGAATTTGTGTGCTGCTAGGGAAGTGCTCCAGGATGTCCTCCCAAAGTTCCTCCAGGATTTCGTCCAGAAGTTTCTCCAGGATTCCGTCCGGAAGTTCTTCCAGGATGTCGTCCGGGAGTTTCTCCAGGATTTCGTTCAGAACCCGAGCAGCACAAGTCAGACAAAACTGGTTGCATCAACTTGATTGTGAATAAATCTGGTCACATATGAGTTGCAGTAACCTGTGTGGAATTTGTGTGCTGCTAGGGAAGTGCTCCAGGATGTCCTCCCAAAGTTCCTCCAGGATTTCGTCTGGAAGTTTCTCCAGGATGTCGTCCGGAAGTTCCTCCAGGATGTTGTTCGGAAGTTTCTATATTATTTCGTCCTAAAGTGATTTCAAGATTTCATCTGGAAGTTTCTTCAGGATTCCATCCGAAAGTTCCTCCAGAATTTCGTCCGGAAGTTCCTCCAGAAATTCGTCCGGAAGTTCCTCTAGGATTTCTTCCATGTCATCCGAAAGTTCCTCCAGGATGTCATCCGGAAGTTCTTCCAGGATTTCGTCCGTAAGTTCCTCCAGGGTTTCGTCCGCAAGTTCCTTCAGCATTTTGTTCTAAAGTTCCACCCGGATTTCATCCGGAAGTTCCTGCATGATGTCGTCCGGAAGTTTCTCCAGGATTCCGTCCGGAAGTTTCTCCAAGATTTCGTCTGAAATGGCCTCCAAGAGTTCGTCCAGAAGCTCCTCCAGTATTTCGTCCGGCAGTTGCTCCAGGATTTTATCCGAAAGTTCCTCCAGGATTCCGTCCAGAAGTTCCTCCAGGATTTTTTTCCGAAAGATCTTCTAAGATTTCTTTCTTGAATTCCTACAAAATTTCCATCAAAAGAAATCTTGTTGTGTGAGTAGTGTTATTCAGAATTTATTCAACTGTCGCTTTTAAATTTAATTTGAGTTTAATTCGGAAAATGAGCAAAATCAACAACAGTTGTGGGTAGGTCGACGTCCAATAATTTCTGCATACGTCTAAGTAAATAAATGTAAAATATGCATTGCCGAGTGGTTGATCTGGCCAGTAAAAATACACAAAATGCAACCTTGAACTGGTTGATTTAATAATCTTTCAATAGCCATCAGCGGCGGCGGCGTGAGAAAATCACCGGCGGCGGTAACTTGGTGCGGTGGCGCCCAGGTCTAGTTCTAAGCCCATTCGGGATAAACAATAAACGGGACCACTTTGCCCACAATCTGGAGAACCCACGGAATGGAAATTTGCTATTATGAGTCAGACCAAGTCTTGGAAAGTATAAAAATTTATGATATCAGCAATAACAGAAATCTCGCTTAACTTTTCAAAAGGACCTAAGTAACACTTTTTTCATGAATTAATTTGAATAACGCAATCAACAGAACAACATGAAAGCTATTGATTGCAGTATTCAAATTAATTCATGAAAAAAATGTTACTTAGGTCCTTTTGAAAAGTTAAGCGAGAAATGTGATTCAATGGTTCCTAGGGTACTTGGAATCAATCCAGTCACTCTGCATACTGACACAAATCGCTTTTTTCGTTGAACAAAATTTCTAGTACTCTTGAAATAAGTTCTAGAATTTCGATATCTGCAACAAATTATCTCATGTAAAACTAGGCCTCATTATGTTGATTATTATTTTTCCTGTATAAGTTTTGATAAAAGTGACTTAGAGGAAAACTAACTTCTACAAAGTTGTTTGTTTTAACATTTTAGACATATCCTTCAAAGACAACTAACCGCAAGTCAAGCACATCTGTATATGCGGATGGACTATAAATGCGGCAATATAGTCTATAAGCATTCTAAATGGCGCTGAACGATATTTTCTTGACAAACAGTTAAAACAGTGAAATTGTATTATTTTTTCTATTTTTACACGAGAAGAGTCAGCCATGGACTGAAAGTCTCGCAAATAAAAACATTAATAATAACAATTATATTATTTTGTTGTTTTTAATAATAGAGTATGATAATAGAGCAAATCGCAAAAGGCAGCGAACATCTTGGAAAGATATAATAGGTGTCTTCTTGAAAGACTTGCTACTCCATTATGATCAGCTGTTCTTGCACAAAGAACTAACAGATGTTTGCTTGGGACTAGCACTCATCTTCAATGTACACAAGTACTGGTGATCTCACTTGTTAGGTCATGTAGGGAAATGTAGAGAAAAGGGAGGAACTGATGATGCAATTACTCGCCCACTGCAAACCGAATATACCTCTGCACTTGCCACGAGCTCTTGCGGAATTTGTTGGAATTTTTGGGTTAAGTTCGAGAGGCAGAGGTTAGTCTTGGTTAACGAGCTGATAGATAGATAGGACAGATAGGAGAAAGCAATTGATAAAATTTCTTATTGGATAGGAAACGAGCTTTTTCGTTCATTTCTAATTCTAGCAGCTACTACTAGAATAGTCAAGTTGAAGGTATAGAATTGAAATGGAAACGGTATGGAAGTCCATTTCCAGTTCTAGCGAATGCTAGAACAATAGAAAAAATGAAAAAGATACAAAGTAGAAGAATGGAACATACCTGGGAATGAAACCATGTCCTCCTGCGTATGAGGCAGAAGCCGTATGACTACCAAGCCCGTTCAAAATTTGTTGTCCATATGCATGAAACATTTACATTTTACAGCAATTCCATAAAAAATGTGACGCTGCGTTACCTCTTTTTCCCCATGCACACTTGCGTCTATTTAAGGCCGTGTGCACGTAGAGTTGAAACCACGCCACGTGGGCATCGAGCCTTAATAGAAAAGTAGTAAAAATATATAGGAGAAATGAATGTTTATAGAAAAGAGCAATATTCTCCATTCAACAATCAGTTAAGAATTACTTATGAAAAGTAAAGACAGCCATTTACTCAATTGAAGCCGTTGAGTGTCTACGAACCTCCCATTAATAGTGAAATGAGTGAAATAATAGTACTTCGGCATATTTTGGTGTATGAGTAAGCCAAAAAATGTAGCTGACATTACATGCCGACTTACAATACTAGAAAGCTTCAGGGCACAATATGCAATCAGTGCTTCCTACACTGTGCCCTGTAATCAGCTACTGACAGACGTATCTCGCTACCATCGTTTATCATATTGCATACTGATTCTGCATACTGATTGCATTCTAATTTTACTAATAACAAAGCGCTCGGCTAGAATACATTTATGCAATTCAATCTCCATGTGATCTGTGCATCATTTGATTGGTATCAAACATACCTCAATCACTGAATTCAGCCGCTGTATTTCGTGATGCGCCCGTTCCATCTTCTGTGCGAATTCCCTCTGTTTCAACACTTCCTGTTGAAGTTGTCCCTTGAAGTTCTTTGATTCTAGCTGCAAACGTCTAACTAGCAGTTTGTTATCGTTATCCTTCTCGATAAGCCTAGCTTCCAGGTCACGGACTCTCTCGGCAAGCCTCTCGCGTTCTTCAAGATGTCTGTTGAAAGAATACAAAATAATGATTGTCGTACAATAGTGAAATCAAGCGAAAGTACTGACTTATCTTTGTTCAATTGTATCAAATGCTTATTTTGATCGCTTATCGTTAGTATGTGTGCATCTTTTTGTTTCAGTTTGTTGAGCAACTCTTTATTCTGGTTTAGAAGATTACGATACTTGGTTTGATGAGTCCGAATTTCCTCTGCATGTGAATGCAGTAATTTTGGCAATTCTGCGTTTGAGTTTTCATATTTGGATAGGGCCGAATCCTGACGTTTTTGCAATGCTCTCAGCAATCGGTTATCCTTAGTCAATTCCTGTTGGTAGCCAATAATTTTTTGTTTAAAATATTTAAAAAAAAAAGCAACGCCTAACTCCGTTCCACTCACAGCAATTTGATGATGTGCCACTTCCAACTGGTTTTGCAATTGTTTGAAGCGCAACATACGCGCTGACATCACCCGGTGCCGGACATCGCTACTGGAAGCTATCACAATCGCCGGTTGCCTGGCAGCGGCCGCTTTCCGCCGGTGGAGAGCCGAAAAGTTTGAACTCTTATTAGAGTACAAACTCTCCATACTTCGCATAGATATTCTGAAATTGAACATTATGGTATTTATTTCGTTCAATGAAATTTAAATTAATAACTAATTGTTTATAGTTCAAACTGCCCAACAAACAATTTAAGCTGTATAAGTTAGTTTTTCAGCCGAAGTAGCATATTTTCAACAGAATAAGTCTTCCAATGATTGTTGGGTGAATTTGATCATACATAATAAAATATCTAAAATCATGGCCGAATTATGAATTGTACATACCTCATTTTAGATACACTGAAGCATTAAATATTTAGTTTTCGTCAGCGAAAAGAACTAATGAGCAGCTTGAACAATAATAATTTTCTAAATTGTCAAACTGCTTGTACAATCCTTGCTAAATTATTCACGACCTATCATGCCGGTGCCTGATTGTCTTCTAACTTAGAAGGTTGAAGCAGCATATATGTTGATAGATACATACAACCTTGTGTGGTAATCGCATCGACATTCATAAATACACAATTTCCCCCTTCAGCTAATGGGCCCGTTACCACGAGGAATTTTTCGTTACTATGTAGATTGCCTAAGGGTGTGATGTTGGAAATGTATCCCTTGCATAGCGACAAACATTTATAGCATTTAAAAGGTTATTTTTAACATTCGATTAGCAGTAGCGTTTTACAGAGTCTATTATATAGAGTTGCGCAAAGAGGATCTTCTTACACTTATTCTGAATAATCTTCTTGTTATTGTGTTTGCAACTTTCATTTTTGTTCAACCCTTAGAGTGACTTCACGGGAGTGTTAACTGCTAAAGCTTTTTAATTCGATAGCCAATTCACCCACAGAGTGCAAACACGTGAGTTTCTTGTTGCTACTTTATTGGGGGGTGTATTGAAGTTTTTTGAAGCTGTTTCTAGAACAAATCTAATACATTTCAATTCATGCGTTTTCATTCGCCATAATAATCATTAGGCGATAACAATACTTCCGCCATACCAACAAGCATTTGTTTACTTTGCTCGATAGGTAGACGGTTTGACAGTTCAATAGGTAGATTTGGCTTCACTCTTTGCGTAACTCTATATATAATAGACTCTGGCGTTTTAGGCATTATTTTATAATGATACATAAGATCATATTTCTGGACAATAAAAACGATCAGTAAGCTTATAATGCCCTTGTTTTAACTTAATTGAACATTACTAATTAATAACATTGAAAACTAGATGCAAAAATTGGGGCACAATTGCAAAAAAAAAAACTATCTTTATCTACCCAGCGCCTCGAACCGTAGACCTCTTGATCTGCAGGCCCTGGCACTACCATACATAGCCCACTCTAGATCTTTACCAGTGGGTTGGGCATACTTGATGATATTGCTCATACATCATAGTCAACTTTGTTTTAGTATGCGGGAATGGTCTTGCTTGACTACCCTATTCAAATGTTCAGTATTTCATGAAAACTGCATTATTACATGCCGAAGATTATTTTTCAGAATAAAGTGGTGTATGGACGAAACTTTTGCAACACTTGAACGAAATCTACGGAAAGAATGAATTGGGCACATATTGAAAATGTATACTACCCCCAAAAGCACCTCAAATTATTTTTCTGGTTTTTAGGCGATTGGTCAGAATACTACATTTAAGAAACTCCTTCAAATTGAGGGTTGGCACTTCGAATCTGGAATACTTTTGAAAATGATGAAGAGGGTTTATATTCATGTAATTGGCGGGCATGGAAATGCCATCAATTAGGGTAACGGCTGTATTTTGGACCGGGCTCTTATTTTGGACCACCTAGCTGAATTTTGTATTTATATCACACAAAACTAAATAAAACGTGCAATATTTAAATTTTATTGCACAAAGAAACTATCCATAAAATTATTTCCTACATTTGTTTCTTATAAAATATTGCAATTATTAAGAATATTTTCACGTATTTACCCATGCCGGCTGGATTAGACCAAAAATAAGACGACATTGTAAAATTGAAGTCAACTTTCAAAAGCTGTAAGTTTATTTGTACATAGATTTAAACCACGTGAATGATGTTGTTGACTCATTAAAACCTAATTGGAGCAGTTTCATATCTCGAACGAAACATTGTAAGTTTAAAAACAGTATTCTGAGGCATGTCCAAAATAGGTTCATTTTTTATTGAACCGAACATATTTTCGACATATCTTCTTTTTAAGTTCTAGATCTCTTAAACTTTTGTTTTTAGCAACCATTTGTTTCTCTAATATCAATCCATTCATAAATTACTGTTCATACCGCATTTATAAATTACCGTTTATTGATGTAAGCCCTAGAAAAATGTCTATTAACCCAACATGTAACTGCTTTTATTATTTCCGTACGAAAATACTGCCTATGATCGCATATCAGTCCCACCTTTGCTGTAATTCCTATCCATATTTGTCCCATAATATGCGATTGTGAGCAGAATAGTTGAGAAATCTCTACGACAAGAACCAATCTTTGCTATAGCTCTCCGTCCGTGCTGTTTGCCAATGCAACAGAGTTCCGCGTTCTACGATTATGTTTCGTTTTGAAAAAGAATATGCAATGAGCAAGGAAGAACCAGGCAACCCACTACTATCAATGGCGCAAATGGAACAGATCTAACAAACTACATAAAAAATATGCAGGGTATGTATGCAGGTTTATACATCACGGCAATGGGCCACAAGTTTGTTTTGCTTTGATGATGCTGTACCGAGTGGTACTGACATTGAAATTAGTTTCAATACCCTAAGCTTGTAGATATTGTTCTAAGCTTTGAATGCCTATAAAAATGTATTGCTTCACAAGGACTTTCAGGATGAAAACGCCGAAAATGCTGGAGATCACTAATTTAATCCAATAGTAACATAACTTTGCAAGCAATACAAAATTGTTCGAGTGGTCCAAAATATGTTCAACAGGTGGTCCAAAATAAAAACAGGTGGTCCAAAATTAAATCTTACATATCTTCAGAATTTATGGTAGTTTGGTTCTTTCAGTGGGATTTACAACATTTTTACCTACAAATCCTACTTAGCATTCACCACTTTTTAGTTGCATAGGGAATTGATCAAGTATTATTACAAAATCTAACTTTTATTCGACAAAATTGTTCGGCCACCTCCTAAAGTGGTCCAAAATACCTCCCTTACCCTAATAACTGTGGAATTGCTAAATAGAATACTAAGTTGAAAAGCAGGCCAAGTTCCAGTTGGAATGTAGAGCCATTGAAGCAGAAAAAGGAGAGGAAGGATAAGGGCCGTTCACATTTAAGGAAGGTGTAGAAATCTTAACATCCGCTCAAGTCTTAACGTATTTGATCATTTGAGTAAGCACCGCTTATCAGCTAGGATAGGATGTGCCAATTAGTCATTAAAAATCGTACCGATTTTCTGTCAAAATCGTACCGGTTGCTGATTGGGTGAAAATGACAATCGATTACTTCGATCGGCGGTATCACATTTTCAAAAGGGCAGTTTGTTGTTACCTTGGCCGTGTTGCTGGATAATTAAATTGAAATTAATGACACAATTTTGAAAGTTTTTTTTTGATTTTTTGGGCAAAATGAATTTATGCTAGACTGCAAAATATGTATGCATGATTATCAAGGGTTATGCTAATTTAAAACACTTGATTTGAAGCATTATTAACCAAATTTTTACCCATTTCACTGTAAAACTCATCTAATTCCATGTGAAAACTTTTTGCTGATAGTGCGTAGCATCTTTTATTACAAAATATGGGAGAAATGAATGAGAATACAAAAATTTTATACATATATTATTCGGCGGATTTCGCATAAAAAATATTCGGAAGCACTGGACACCACCTCGTCGAAGCAATCGACTGAGGGAACAACAAGGCAGTCGCAATTCAATTGTCACATCCTATCCTAGCTTATCAGTTAAGAAAAAGTGGATAAATTGTAACAAGTTCAACAACGCAGTGAAAAACATTGTCGAACGCTTATTGTTGTAAACTCATCTTCCAAACAGCTTCAAATACGGTGTACAGTGTGTACAATGAAATAATGGTTTAAAACTAACCTTTTGTCTATGATTAATATTTATTGAACTAGTCCCTGCAGTAATCAATGATAATCGACAAATGCCCCAATTTATAGATTATTATGCCTTTCACTATTTCACTATTCACGCTAATTCGGAATTCTCCAAGGTAACGAAGCCGAGTGCATGATAAATAAACAAAACTCGCTTTCTATAAAATCTCATGTGCATCAACGATACAGGAAAATTGTGCGTCTTCTAGAAATATTTACCAAATATTATTGCTAACAAATTGCAGATCTGCACGCGTCATGATTGCTACGGAAATGTTGACTTATCTGCAACCATTGGATATTCACTCTGCTGTCGTACAATTTTGTGAAGACTCCTCATTGATACTCACGATGACCGCATACTGGATGACATTTTTGGTTCAATCGGTTCGACTTGTTAGGGCAGCAACGTTCAATCAATTTTCCGAAACATTTAGTGGCGACCATGTGCTCAATATCTCACACCGTACCTTCTATCCAACGGATACAATCAATAATCAGCAGCTGACAAAATGATTACATTGATTATTTGAAACAATTCAACTTAAAATACAAACCGATTTTTCACACCAGCTGATCAGTAAGTTATTCGTTATTTGTTTTTTGTGTATCGTTGCCACCGGTAACCAAACCCGATACCGATTCGCGTACGACTACTGTGGAAATTTATTCCTGTTTTTCATGTTGCTTGCCAGCTTTTACTACACATGTATATTGGTAGCAGCTTGGTAGCATGATTTTCCACACTACCGCTCTAGGATGCTATGAATTAGGTAATCCATAGTGGGCCCAAAGCTTTTATTAAACTGAATTAGATGGTTCTAGCGAAAAAAGTTGGTGTGAATTAGAAATAGATAGATTTCAAATGAGTAAATTTTCATAGTGATATATTCGTTGAAACATTAGTTTATTCAATTTACCATATTCAATTAATGCCTCAATATAGTTTGTTTGATCGTTTTTACAATAAATCCAAGAATAAATCAACACTAAAACATTCCGCACAAAATGAATAAATGAGTTTTTTTTTGTTCGCGATGATCCACTGCGTCCATTTCATTAAACTTTTGTAGTATACCCGCGTGTCATTTGTTTAGTGCATGTCTTTCTGCTCCATTTCTATTGAGAAGGAATTCAGATATTTCTCCAGCTTAATGTAAGGCCTCTTTAGATTAAGGTACCGCTATTTATACCCTTCGAGAAATGGCTTACACCAACTTTTAAAGGCGCGCCCCTCAATCAGTTTCGGCTCAATAATAAGTGGGATAATACTGATTTTGACCATGCATCGGTACTAAAGCTCAAACATATTTTTGCTTCTTCTTATGAGTTCCGAATTAGTTTTTGTATAGAGATCTGATTCCATTGCGTTTGGCATTTCTGAATCTGACACATTCCAGCGTGACGTTACAACGTTTTAACGTACTTTAAAGTGTTTTTTGAAGAAAACTTGCATAAAACATCAGTAAACATTTCATTCATTTTATTTTCATTTATTTAGTTTACATCAAAACAGATAACACTGAATCAACAATTTGACGCCACAATACACGGCTCTCCATCCTCGGATACGCCCCCCATACGCTCGCCAAGTCGTTTTGCACCTGGTCTGCCCATCTCGCTCGCTGCGCTCCACGCTGTCTCGTACCTGCCGGATCGGAAGCGAACACCATCTTTGCAGGGTTGCTGTCCGGCATTCTTGCAACATGTCCTGCCCATCGTACCCTTCCGGCTTTAGCTACCTTCTGGATACTGGGTTCGCCGAAGAGTTGAGCGAGCTCATGGTTCATTCTTCGCCGCCACACACCGTCTTCTTGTACACCGCCAAAGATGGTCCTACGCACCCGTCTCTCGAATACTCCGAGTGCTTGCAAGTCCTCCTCGAGCATTGTCCATATTTCATGTCCGTAGAGGACAACCGGTCTTATAAGCGTCTTGTACATGACACATTTGGTGCGGTGGCGAATTTTTTTCGACCGCTGTTTCTTCTGGAGCCCGTAGTAGGCCCGACTTCCACAGATGACGCGCCTTCGTATTTCACGACTAACGTTGTTGTCAGCCGTTAGCAAGGATCCGAGGTAGACGAATTCCTCGACCACCTCGAAGGTATCCCCGTCTATCGTAACACTGCTTCCCAGGCGGGCCCTGTCGCGCTCGGTTCCGCCCACAAGCATGTACTTTGTCTTTGACGCATTCACCACCAGTCCAACTTTTGTTGCTTCACGTTTCAGGCGAGTGTACAGTTCTGACACCTTTGCAAATGTTCGGCCGACAATGTCCATGTCATCCGCGAAACAAATAAATTGACTGGATCTGTTGAAAATCGTACCCCGGCTGTTACACCCGGCTCTCCGCATGACACCTTCTAGCGCAATGTTGAACAACCGGCGTGATTCGAACGAACTATAGAGTTCGCCCGAAATCTTCACAAAGGGTTTGCACACCATCCACCGTTGCTTTGATCAGTCTGGTAAGCTTCCCAGGAAAGCTATTTTCGTCGCTAATATTTTATAGCTCTACGCGGTCTATACTGTCGTATGCCGCCTTGAAATCAACGAACAGATGGTTCGTTGGGACCTGGTATTCACGGCATTTTTGAAGGATTTGGCGTACAGTAAAGATCTGGTCCGTTGTCGAGCGGCCGTCAATGAAGCCGGCTTGATAACTTCCCACGAACTCGTTCACTAATGGTGACAGACGACGGAAGATGATCTGGGATATCACTTTGTAGGCGGCATTAAGGATGATGATCGCTCGAAAGTTCTCACACTCCAGTTTGTCGCCTTTCTTGTAGATGGGGCATATAACCCCTTCCTTCCACTCCTCCGGTAGCTGTTCGGTTTCCCAGATTCTGACTATCAGCTTGTGCAGGCAAGTGGCCAGCTTTTCCGGGGCCATCTTGATGAGCTCAGCTCCGATACCATCCTTACCAGCTGCTTTATTGGTCTTTAGCTGATGAATGGCATCCTTAACTTCCCTCAAGGTGGGGGCTGGTTGGCTTCCATCGTCCGCTGAACTGACGTAGTCACACGGTGTAAAAAAATGGATTATTATCGAAGTTTCATGTACCTCTGATTTTTTTTCACAGAAAGTTAGGCAAGCTCGTCAGAAATGAGGTACGGGGTGTTTTAAAATATTTCATCGGCGATTTTTTGAAAAAAAGTGATTTTTATTCTATTTTCTCTAATATCCATCCATCCATCCATATATACACGTAAAAAAATTTAATGTTATTTATTATTAATATTTCTAATACTTTTTTGCCAAAGCAGGCGCTTAATGATATGTATAAGAAAAAACTTATACATCGCATTAGTCACATACATTCCGAAACTTATACTTTTCATTAACTTATGAATGTTATTAGCTTTTTGGTATGGGTTCATTCATTAGGTGGCATAATGAAAAGTATGAGTATTTTCGAATGGTTTTTTGCCATAACATATAAGGTTATTTTTTTACGTGTATAAAACTCGATGTTTGTATGTTTGTATGTATGTTTGTATGTGTGTTCCAGCATAACTTCGGAACGCATTGACCGATTTTAACCAAATTTGGAACACACATTCTTTATCTTAAGGAAACGACGATAGGGGGTTTATAATTGCTGTTCGGAAAAGGGGGAGGGCGTGAGAGAGGGGGGGTATTGCTTAGTCATCGATCAACTCAGTGTACCTTCTGAACCCCTTGCCCGATCTCAACCAAATTTGGGACACACATTCTTTATCTTAAGGAGACAATGATAGGGGGGTTATGGATGCTGTTCGAAAAAGGGGAGGGTGTGGGGGGAGGGGTATTGCTTAGTCATCCATCAACTCAGTGTACCTTCTGAACCCCTTGACCGATATCAACCAAATTTGGGACACACATTCTTTATCTTAAGGAGACAACGCTGGTGGGGTTATGGATGCTGTTCGGAAAAGGGGGAGGGTGTGGGGGGAGGGGTATTGCTTAGTCGTCCATTAACTCAGTGTACCTTCTGAACCCCTTGACCGATTTCAACCAAATTTGGGACACACATTCTTTATCTTAAGGAGACAACGATAGGGGGGTTATGGATGCTGTTGGGAAAGGGGGGGGGGTGTGGGGGGAGGGGTATTGCTTAGTCATCCATCAACTCAGTGTACCTTCTGAACCCCTTGGCCGATCTCAACCAAATTTGGAACACTCATTCTTCATCTTATTGAGACGATGATAGGGGGGTTATGGATGCTGTTCGGAAAAGGGGGAAGGTGTGGGGGAGGGGGGGTATTGCTTAGTCATCGATCAACTCAGTGTACCTTCTGAACCCCTTGACCGATTTCAACCAAATTTGGGACACACATTCTTTATCTTAAGGAGACGACGATAGGGGGGTTATGGATGCTGTTTGGAAAAGGGGGAGGGTGTGACGGGAGAGGTATTGTAGTCAGCCATCAACTCAGTGTTTTTTCTGAACCCCTTGGCTGATCTCAACCAAATTTGGAACACTCATTCTTTATCTTAAGGAGACGATGATAGGGGGATTATGGATACTGTTCGGAAAAGGGGGAGGGTGTGGGGGGAGGGGTATTGCTTAGTCATCCATCAACTCAGTGTACCTTCTGAACCCCTTGGCCGATCTCAACTAAATTTGGGACACACATTCTTTATCTTAAGCAGACGACGATAGGGGGGTTAGGGATGCTTTTTGGAAAAGGGGGAGGGTAAGGAGGGAGGGCAATTGCTAAGTTATCGATCAACTCAGTGTAACTTCTAAACCCCTCAGCCGATATTAACCAAATTTGGAACACACATTCTTTATCTTAAGGAGACCACGGAAGGGAGGTTAAGCATGCTCTTGGGAAATAAGAGATGGTATGTGGGAAGGGGTATTGTTTAGCAATCGATCAACTCAATGTAAGTCTTGAGCCCCATGACCGATTTGAACCAAATTTGTATCAAATATTGTCTGTCCTAAGGAAACGATTTTAGTGGATATTGGTAGGTCCGTTTAAAATGGGGAGGTTGTGAGAGAGAGGTATTGTTTAGTTGGCGATCTATTCAGCATAACTTCTGAACCCATTTCCGATGTTCACCAAATTTGGAACCCATATTCTCTGTCTATGAAAGACTACATCAGACTGGGTAGGACTGTCATAGCTGAACGAGAGAGAATATATTTATTAAACGAACAGTTTAGTATACCTTTTTATCGCATGGGTGAATTCAAACCAAATATTTAAACACGTATTGTTTACCCAAAGGAAACTATTTTAGAGAGGCTTGGAGGAGTTTTTGAAATGCGGGAGGATGTTGGGGTTGGATATTGTTTAGAGAACGACTTAATTTTAAATCCTTCTTCTTTAGTTCATCTGAGGTTCTTTGACATTGTACAATGCTCCGAAAACAATTCCTCAAAAATAGAAAATCCTCGACAATAACATTTCCCTGAAAATGACGTATCCCTGAATGAAGCAGGTCATCAACATAACACTATTTGGCCTAAGGTCATTCGACATGAAGTGAATTTGGGATAATACTGAACAGCATCAGAAAAATCTTTCATAGAAAGCATGCATTTGCTGGGTATAAACCAATGATAATTGTTACCCTTCATCGGAATCATAGTTTGCCCAGTGAAAAGCAATGAATAATGTGTTTTCTTCTGGATGGTGGATGTGATTTCTCCTTTAAAAGTAGGCATTTTCCCGGAATAAGGCAATGGTGGGTGTGATCCCTTCTTTAAAAATATGCGTTTGCCCGGAATAAGACATCGGTGGATGTTTTCCCTTCTTTAGAAATAGAAGTTTGCCCGGAATAAGGCTATTCAAACCCCCTTCTTCAAAATCAGTCAATATTTCCAAAAGCCTTCTTTTACTCAAATGATGAAGTATCAACAAGTAAACACAATTACCCTGTTAATCAATTGGTTTTATTATTTTTCGATTGTGAAAAAAAAACTGTGAACCAAACTGGCAACTCCGAGCAAGGCCGGGTACATAAAGCTAGTACCGTATAAAAAGTCAATTGATAACCCAACAAAGAATCAATCATTGTAATTAATCCTCAAAATTGAAAATGTACAGATTTGTAGACTTTTTTGTGTAGAAAACCTATCATGAAATAGATATAAATATTTGAAAAATATCAATTTCTGTAATTCAAGCCTTCCTAAACTATGTTTTTATTTTTTTTGCAGTCATCTTTTTCCAGTCCAAATATGGTTCTCTATTGAATGTTGTATTCACATTTCTTTCTTCCTACATTCGCACTATGAGACCAGCCCATTGCCAGTCTGCCATATTTTCAAGGATTCAAATTTTCCTCTAGATACAGTGTCTCATCATTTGTGGGGTACATACCACGTACAATAACCTTACCGAATATTGTTCGCAGCACATTGAAATAGGCTATTGGATGGAGTTATACACAGCAAATTCCATTTCCGGTTGCATGTTACAATATAATTGCTACAAGTACAAGTGTCTCACATTTGATTGATTCCATATTTGTGTGGGTCATTCATACTTTTATGAGCAGTAATCTGGTAAGCTGTAAAAACCGCTTTTGCAGCCGAGTAATAATTATGATTTTATTTTGAAGATAGCGATTTACTCATCAGGTGTGCTATTAAACCATTAAACATAAGTACAACGATGTTACTAGGGATCATTATCCCATTTCACAAGCATTCCAATGTGAACTATTTCTTCAACACCTCCAATTATCTCCTGTACATCCCCTCACGGTGCTCCCCTGACCGTTATTAACAAAAAAAATTCTCCATCAAAACTTATACCTGGAGCTGAATTCTGGGGCTATACTGCATCTCTGGACGAAGTTTTAAAAAAATCGTAGGGTCCGTTTTGGAGTTACGCCCTTTTTAAGCCGTAACTGACATTTATCGAAGAAATGCACAGGATTCTGTTTCAACACGATTTACATTTTTTCAGTTTCGCCCCCATCTAAAATGTTTATCGTATATGAATAACCATCTGATTTTTCTCTGGATTATTTTGGGGTTTTAGGAACATGTTGCATGGATTTTGGTCGTAAATTCAAGCTACACGATTAAAAATACAACCGAAACAAAATCGTGTAAAACAGAATTCTGTGTATAACATCTCGTCAAATTCATATTTCTCAACTTCCAAGGTGTCGTTAGCGAAAACATTTTTTTTTTACGACCAATAGAATTCTCTACAAAAATGTTGACCACGACGATAAGTAAAATGAGATATTTCAAAGAACATTTAAAAAATAAGATTAGTTTCATTTTATTCGACATTCAATTCTATAGCCCACTAATTATGGTGTCAACGTCTTCGATCTAAGGTCACTGGATTTGGATTTTAATTGTGATAAAAAATACGGAAACTGTTCTTCGGTTACACCGATACTTGGTGGCTCTTTCACTGCACAGATCGAGTTAAAAACCGAGTTTATAGAGACACAACCGATACGGACGATAGTTTATTTGATACTACTTTACGTTACATTCAGGCAAATCTAGATTCGATTGTAGTGTATGCAAGGTACCTATACTATTAATACGGAGAGAGCAAATCTAGTAGTCTCGCTATCATCATTTGGGATGATGATTGTTGTAGAGTGGGCTTGGAATCGACAATACTCATAATAATACTAATTAATATACATAACCGGCCGCCTTGAAATATGCGGGATTTCAAAACCAAATCATGGAGTTACTGTATCAACACATAAAGTTTTTAACCAAGTAGTTTATAGCATAATGGTTTAGAAACTAAGGTAAGCACAACATAAATGGATCATCGTTGTAATACTATGAATACGGAACGTTCAACTTGAATCAATGGTCCTCAACACCGGCCGTTTTGATGTTCTAGGTCGTTCTGCGCAAGCCTTCGTTCTCACCCACGATGTGATGATACCTTCCTCTCGATCAGCATCGTCATCGTGAATCCCCTACCACCGAATGCAGTGTGTCGCCACCTTAGATGATCCCCAAGCAGCACGTTTTACTGCGAGCGGGATTGTACAACTGGAACAAATGAGAGACGATTTTTTACCAATAAAAAACAAGCTAATAATGACTTCCCTGTCGCGGAGGCTTGCGCGCCTCCGCGGACGCTCCTGCGCCGATGCCGGTGCGTTCACCGGGTTGAACGTGAAATCGTATCTTGAGAATGGCACCTACGTATCTGCTGTGACATGGCTTGGACGATATATGACTTGGCCGGCACTGATGAATAGTACGGGATAACTTCAGACAGACTGCTCTGGGTAACCATCGACTTAGGTACCGAAGAGTACCTGATTCCATGAGCCGATCCATGGAACCGATCCAGATATTGTCCGGGTAAGAGAGAGTAGTTGAGCGAGTAGAGCCAGTCTTCTGAGTATGCTCCGAGGTCCAACATCGATGCGACGTGGTCTCGCTGGAAGGCCAGCGGCCTTTGGACGAAATGGCTATGAGGACGAAACATTCCTTGAGTTTTTTGAAAATTTTATACAACACAACACTTAACTGGTGTGCGGGAGCCGGATGACTCCCGCAGGCACTCCTGCGCCTCATTGGTGGAGGCCTAGTTCTCATCTGATGTATGGGGATGCTCGTTGTCGCTGATGGGCAAGATACAGATCTTTGAAATCGCCCGAACAAGGCTCCCGTTTGTTGTCCGAATTGTGACCACTCTGACCTTCCCGTCCGCCCCTGGGTGAATGTGAGTTACACGCCCCAAAAGCCACTTCAGCGGTGGAAGGTTGTCCTCCCTGATTAATACCATCGCTCCAACAAACAAATTATTCCTCTGCCGAGTCCACTTGGTTCTGTTGTGGAGATCTGACAGATATTGCTTTGACCACCTAGACCAAATGCGTTGAACGTACTCTTGAGCCCTTTGCCACCTGGATAACCTGTTCTCAGGAACTTCTTGCAAACAAGGCTCGACCACCGCCGTCAGTGGACGTTGGATTAGGAAGTGTCCAGGAGTTAGCACGTTGAGATCATTCGGGTCGCTGCTCATCTGAGTGAGTGGCCTGGAATTCAAGCAAGCTTCGATTTGCGTGAACACCGTATTCAACTCCTCGGAAGTAACAGTTTTCAAGCCAATCGTTTTGCGCAAGTGTTGTTTCATCGCTTTCACTGCCGCCTCCCACAGACCTCCGAAATTTGGGGATTTGGCGGGAATGAATTTGAATTCTATTCCGATGTCCGCCGCGCTTGCCGCGATGGATTGTTGGGATTGTTGACCTTTGAATAAGGCAGCAAGCTCATCGAGCTGCCGTCTCGCGCCCACGAAATTGGACCCATTGTCGCACATGATAACAGATGGCTTTCCGCGTCTGGCCACAAACCTTTTAAGAGCGGCCAGAAATCCTTGTGTGGTGAGGTCGGCCACCATTTCGATGTGGATCGCCTTGGTAACCAAACAGACAAAAATTGCAGCGTAGTGCTTCACGGGGACTCTTCGTCGATTAGGATAGCATACTTGAAATGGTCCACAGTAGTCGACCCCAACTCGTAGGAATGGTGGAGCTGGTGTGACACGCTCTGCTGGTAGATCAGCCATCAGTTGATCCTGTACCACAGGCTTATTGCGGAAGCAGGCAGTGCATCTGTGAACAATTTTCCTAGCGAGGCTACGCGCACTAAGAGGCCAAAATCGTTCTCGGACACTGGCAACTAGAAGTTGCGGACCAGCATGTAAATGCTCATAGTGGTATTGACGCATAACCAAGGTTGTTAAAGGGTGATTTTTATCTAACAGTATTGGATGTTTACGGTCGATCGAGATGTTGGCATTTTCTAGCCGGCCGCCAACACGCAATATGCCTCCGGACAACTGTGGATGTAGCGTTCTAATGCGGGAGGTGGCACTGACATCCCCCTATCGTTAAAGGTCAATTATTTCTTGAGCAAAACATTCGTGTTGCGATAATTTCACCAACTTGAGTAATGCTTCTTCTCGTTCCTTGAGAGTTACGGGACCCGTTCTCTTTCCGTTTTCACCACGATTCCGAAGAGCATTGTGCTTGAACCGCAGTAGCCACGCCACCAGCTTTTCTAGATGACGCAAGGTTGCCCGAAGGTTGAAGACTTCGCTCGGCGGAGATACTGTAGCTATGGTAACTACTACTGATCCTTCTTCGAGGTGTGATTTGTCCAAATCCTCCAGCTTCACTTCTTGGGTTTCGGGCCAACAACTCTTTTCTTCAGTTAGCCAAGCAGGCCCATGCCACCACAGCGAATTCTGTACAAGATCTACAGGCGGAATACCACGAGATAGCGCATCTGCCGGGTTCTCCGTTCCGGCAACATGTCTCCACGTTCCGGCTCTTGTAAGTTCTGTTTGCCACGAACATCTGATAGCGTGACGGTACTGAAGAGAGCCAATATCGCACGATCATGGAATCGGTATGGAAATATGACTGAGTGCATGATTAAATGCTGCTGGACGTGGTTTCGTACAGGTGCGCTAGTAAGAGGACAGAAGACAGCTCCAGCCGAGGGATGGTTAGTTTCTTTCTCTTCTTCCTTAATCTAGCTAACGAAGCTACTCTTGATTTAGCTACTAACATGATGGACGTGATAGTGCCGTCAAAGTGCATGTATCTATATGCACGCTCCATAGGCTTTTGTAGATGCATAGCAAAAGCCGTGGAACTCCATTGACAGGCAATCCTTTCGGAAGGCGATCCATCTCGGAATCTGCAGGTTCTCTAGGTAGGATAGGCTTGTTCTGAATTCCAACCATTGCGCTTGAAGCTTTTCTTGCAGTGGTTCGTCCCATGTAACCTTATGTCTCCAAAGATTCTGGACGAATATTTTTGCAGAAACGATCACTACTCCGATCAATCCTACAGGATCAAATATTCGGGCAAGATCAGAAATGACCGTACGCTTACAGATCCGCGAAGTATTCCACTCCGGTACTTTGAACCGGAAGACGTCCAATCTAGGTTCCCAGATGAGACCCAGCGTTTTTATAGTGGCACTAGAGTCGTCCAACTCGAACGATGAACGATCGTCATGAAGTTCCTCAGGGATATTCTTCAAAACAGATGAGCAATTACTGCTCCATTTCCGGAGATTGAACCCCCCTCCTCTCAGGAGTTCTTGAATGTCGCTACATAATTGTTTGCTCTCTTCTACATCGTCAACACCGGACATCATGCCATCGACGTAGAAGTCTTTTCTGAGTACCTTGGCTGCCTCGGGGTACTTGTTGCCATCGAGTTCTGCAAGTCGGTTGAGACACTTGGTGGCCAAATACGGCGCTGAGGCCGTCCCGTACGTAACGGTGTTCAGTTGGAAAACACGAATGGACTCGTTCGGATTGTCCCGCCACAAGATTTTGTGCAGCCTTCTATCCGCCGGTTGTTGTTGTACCATCCGGTACATCTTCTCTGCATCCGCAACTATAGCGATTGCGTGGAAACGAAATCGAAGGACAATCGATATAATATCGTCCTGAACCGTGGGTCCAACCATTAGAGCATTATTTAACGAGATGCCACTTGACGTTGGACAAGACGCGTCGAATACAACTCGCAATTTAGTGGTCGTGCTGTCAGGCTTGATGACGCAATGGTGCGGAATGAAATATTCCGGTAGGGTATCATTGACATCGTTCCCAAGTACTTCCTCCATATGTCCCAGCTGAAGGTACTCGTGAATAAAACCTGTGTATGTCCGCTTCAGCTCTGGATCAGCAGACAACCGACGTTCGAGAGACAGGAACCGCTTCATCGCGGTTGCCCTCGAATCGCCTAATTGTTGGATGAGGTAGTCCTTCTTGGGGAGCGTCACGACGAATCTCCCGGATGCATCTCGTACCGTTGTACGATCGAAGAACTTCTCGCATGCATATTCCTCCAACGAGAAAACACTATTCGATTTGCACGCTTCTAACTCCCAGAAGCGTGTCAGGAGTTCATCCAACTTCTCAGTGCACGCGTTCGCAACGTGCGGCCTTCGTATATCCGAATGATCCGGTAGATTTCCACAAATTATCCAACCGAGGGTGGTGTTCTGCGCAACAGGTCCATTTTCTCCTAGCTTGATTTTCTCGTTGCGTAGCAGATCGAAGAATAGGCTTGCTCCGATGATCATGTCAACGTGGCTTGGCTCCGTGAAGTACGGATCTGCAAGAGCGATGTCTTCGGGAAGCTTCCACCCAGTTGAGTCTACCTTTCGGATCGGTAAATTTAGCGTAACGCGAGGGAGCACGTGGAATACCTCATCACCAGAGAAGGTTGAGACGCGAGATCGGACCCGTGCGAAAATAGACTGCTTGCATTGCTTTACAGCTTGGCCGATGCCGCTAATCGATAGTGCTTCGCGTGAACGCTTGAATTTCAAACGCTGTGACGCATGCTCCGAAATGAAGCACAGCTGAGAGCCACTATCCAAAAGTGCCCTAGCTTGCGTAGTATTCCCAAATTGGTCTTCAAGAACCACGATCGCAGTTGCTAATAAAACCGACCGTGGAAGCTTGGATGCATTGACAGAAAGTACCACATTAGGAATGTCTGTGGCCAGTGGCGAAAAACCTTGCGGATTTGGAATGACGTGTTTGGAGATTAAGGATGGGAGGCTTGAGGAATGCTGGGGAGTATTATGGGCTTGCATATTAACTGATAAGGTTGTGGAAGTCTGTGTCGCGTGTGGGTTCTGTAGAAAACGCTTGTTCGATTGTGGAGTTGACTGATTGTCAGACGATTCATTAGCCTTCAAATGCAACATAGAGTGATGTCGCTGTCCACAGATACGACAAGTTCCTCGAATGCAGGCCCTTGCGATGTGGCCTCATGATAGACAGTTAAAGCAAAGCTGAGATGACTTCACTGTGCTTCTTCTGTCATCCACCTTCATGGATCTGAACCGCTTACACTGGAACAACGGGTGCTGTCCCTCTCCACACAACAAACACGAAGACTGCACGCCGGCGTAGCTAGTGCTTACCCTTGTTGCCTTCTTCTGTTCCGGCTGGCCGAACGATTCTCCGATGAGTGAGCGCAAAACCGTGCAATGATTTTTCAGGAAATCCATCAGCTTGTCGAATTTAGGAACCTCCTTTGAACGGTGCTCCGTTTCCCACAAACGAAGCGTTGTTGTGCCCAGCTTACTTGAAAGTATGTGAACGAGTATCGTACTCCATTCAGATGTCTTTTCTCCCAGTTTGTCCAGCATTTGCAAATGTTTATCGAACTCATTGATGACATGGTTGAGTGATTCAAAAGTCTCCTTTTTCATGGATTGCACTGCAAATAAAGCTTCGAGGTGGGACTTCACCAGAAGCTTTTTATTGTCGTAGCGTGATTCCAACGAATTCCACGCTATCGAATAATTGTTAGCCGTCAGATCAATGGAAGCAATCTGTTGCAGTGCTTCTCCTGCCAAAGAGGACCGCAGGTACGTGAACCTATCGATGTCCGAAAGATGGGTATTGTCCACAATCAGATTGTGAAACGTATCTCTGAATGTGACCCACTCCATCAACGAACCACGGAAAATCGGCAACTTGAGTTCTGGCAATTTTACTCGCATAGTTTGGATGGGAACCTGCTGCATTACTGTAGCGGATGCAGAACTAGAGCCCACACCGGGACATGACAAAAACGTTTGAAGAAGGTTCGTAATGGTAAAGTACTGGTTCGCAAAATCCTTCATAATCTTCCTGTTTGATTCTTCCACCTTTTGTTGTAGTGCTTTCCGCTTCCGTTTATCCTCGTCTTTCTCGTCCGTTTCGGTGATATCTTCATCGTCCTCTAGTAGTAATTCAATATTCACTCTCACTTCACAGAATTCATTGTACACCTCGTCAAGCTTTTTCAGTCTAGCATCCACCGAAGTCTTGTCACGACTTGAATCATAGTTCTTCACAAATTCACTAATCGAATCCACTACGTCACGTAGCAGTCGTTCCTTCTTGGTCCATCTCCGCAGATCTGACATTCTGTACAATATGCACTAGAAAACTCACACTCCACAAGTAATCGAACGCGCTATGGTACGGATCGCGATTGACAGAACCCGCGGACAACAGACAGAAGCAATATAAATCGATCGGAATTGGCCAATCAACCTTAAAGTAAACTCAACCCAGCAGATAAATCAACCTCGTTTTCCAAACAAACGCAAAGCATGCAATCGATCATTTATTTATTCTCGTTTGAGCCACATGCAACTGGCTTTGTGTCGATCGCCGACAACTGACCATGCATTCAGATGCCACTACAGACAAACCTTTGGGAATACTTATCTCGCTATCCTTTCCGGAGGTTGCGCATACGGTGGGCGCTCATTAATTAGTTGAATTCACGTTTCGATCCAATTTGTACTCCTTTCGCCGTAGAGGCTGATGCTTCTCCTGCACCGTCGATGGTGTTCGATCGAACGAAGATAGTGTGATGAACAGATAGATGCCGGTCAGTAGTGGGAAATCGAACAATAGCACATCCAATGTGATAGACAATCATCTATCTGCTTGTTATAAGGCACTACACAATGATGCGGACAATGTACATACGCCGGCGTCCAAAATGGTTTGGCCACGCCGTCGCTCGCGCACTTTATGGAACCGTAAATTGATCACCCCGATTGATATCCGTTTCGACGGACCAAAACTATGTCAACGTCTTCGATCTAAGGTCACTGGATTTGGATTTTAATTGTGATAAAAGATACGGAAACTGTTCTTCGGTTACACCGATACTTGGTGGCTCTTTCACTGCACAGATCGAGTTAAAAACCGAGTTTATAGAGACACAACCGATACGGACGATAGTTTATTTGATACTACTTTACGTTACATTCAGGCAAATCTAGATTCGATTGTAGTGTATGCAAGGTACCTATACTATTAATACGGAGAGAGCAAATCTAGTATTCTCGCTATCATCATTTGGGATGATGATTGTTGTAGAGTGGGCTTGGAATCGACAATACTCATAATAATACTAACTAATATACATATGGTTATCCCTTTATGTTTAAATAATAAATGGGCAATATTAAATGCACACATGTCCTTTTTTTTGCAATAAATTTCAGCTTGCAAGAGTTGGATGTTCTAAGTTATGGTTCTACATGTGGCGTTAAAGTTGATGTGGACGGAAACCGATATATGCTCATTGTGCCATCCCTGCCGAATGTATTAAAAAACCCTTTCATATGAAATTTTGTGATCTGATATTTAGATGTCTTCGGAAGATCCTAACTTTCCCAAGGGACAACGAGCTTATCAATTGAGACATAGAATCCAGGTGAAACTTCATATGAAAAGCAAAAATTGAAAAACATTTTGAAAATGCTTCAAAACCGTTAAACAAAAACGACAGATGTTATTCACATAGGGGATTTGATCCATTATTCATAACATGCTCCAAAAATGCCGCCAATTTTAGATTTAGAGAAATGACATATTAGAAAAAGTTTTAAGGTCCTTTGAGGGATACATGTTCAAATGAAAACACAATTGTACATATACCATGAGGAAAAAGTTATTAACAAATTAGTCTCATGACATCGAAATGACATTTCCCGTCACTGCTCATATACCAATAACTTTCGCAAAATGAATGATTTCGACTTGATCTGTGTCTGTGTCTGTGTGTTTTTTAATGCTCTCGTGCATGCTTACTGTTACTTGCAAAAATGAGAAACAACGCAATTTCAATTATTTGTTTTTGATTGATATTGATATGAATTCAAGCTCCTTGAGCTAATTTGTTCTTTACTAAAGCTCCATCCATACTTACTTCAACAAAATTGATCAAATCCGACATTTTTCAAAAATGTACCCAGCATCAAGAAGATCGTGTTATGCCCAGTGAAGCTGTTTGTACCCTTTAGGCACCTTTAAGGTGTCAGACATACCCTTACTCCATAAATCCTTAAATCTGCCCAGCTCGTTTTTACACTGTGAAGTGAAAGAGGAGGACAGTTCATCAATATTAAATCACTGTCCTTGCCGGGAATAAGATGTATTTTTATGTAGCATGACCGAATTTTCCGATTTTTTATTAGAACCTTTATCGCGGCCGCAGATATCATTTTTTTTTCTATATAATAAAAACGAAATGGGCATAACTCGAAAACGGCTGGATGGATTCTCTTCATTCCTTCAGCAGTTACGTTCGTTATAGTTTTCGACGGGTTACTATGATATTTTATCATTCGAAAACCATGAATTAGGTTGAGTAAATCGTAAAAAACTAAAATTGAGATTCGTATGGAAATTTTGCATCGGCAGTTCACTACGCGCTACGCGCTACTATGCAGGACAACGTTTGCCGGGTCAACTAGTCACGGATATTTCCAATTCTCCTGGGAATGCCGCTCTCGAGTTTTTTGCCTCACAATGTAGGCAGGAATTTATTTAGGAATAGGTTATTATTCATATTATCAGGTTTATAATCTTGAGGGCACCTGTAATAATGTACTCCAAATCATTCAATTTTAACAAGCTGTTCCATATCAACAATGTTCGAAGTTTCCATGCAAGTGTGGATCCAAAGACAGCACTCGTAGCCGATTGTCACCACTAGCCTTAAATGTACGAGTTTCAGATTTTGAAACTTTAGATTTGATCTGGAATTTTTGAAACCATGGAGAGCTTAATTTTGATAATCTATCTCCGTTATCGATACCAATTTTAATAAACACATTTTCTACGAGGATATGCCTACTGTTTTTAATGCATTGAATAAAAGCAAGTACATCATTATAATACACCCAGGTTTTTTTTTTTATGCGGTTGGAATTCATTAATTACTCGGTTAACCTGAACTTTTACAGCTTTTCAAATACCCCCTGAATTTTCTTTGATTTTTTGTGAATTTTTTGGTGGGGTTAACACATTGCTTCATTGACCCTGAAGGTCTTAAACGACCAAAACCAAACCGTGTAAAAAAAACCTGGGTGTATACAACTGGTTTATCAACATACTACTTTTATTGCTGACGACTCATTGGAAGTTGAAAAATATGCATTTGACGAGATATTATATTGATTTTCTTCAAAATCATGCAGATACGTCTTAAAAAGGGCGTAACTCCAAAACGGGCCCTACGATTTTTTTTAAAACTTCGTCCAGAGACGCAGTATAGCTCCAGAATTCAGCTCCAGGTATAAGTTTTGATGGAGATTTTTTTGTTAATAACGGTCAGGGGAGCACCGTGCCCCTTATTTCTATTCCTTTCTCACCATCTCAATCTTCAGTGATACAAAAGTCTCCACCACTACTCTGCGATTGTTTCCTGAGGAGCTTAAATTTATCTACAAAACCTAGGAGCATATGCATAAGCTCTGCCAAGATGAAGTACATAATTACATGCAGATACAGAGATAAGCTTAGTGTTGTTTGTGCTAAGAAAGTAAAGGGGATATGTTTGAAGATGTATGAACAAAATTTACCTTTGAAATGCTGACAAACACTGGCAACGACGTTTCTTATGAAGATTGTCTACTTTAAATAGGGTTACCTCTGGCCAGTGGCATAGCCACGGGGGTAGTTTTGGGCATGAGCCCCCCCCAGGGACAAAATCTTTGAAAGATTTTTTTTTCTTTCTTTCTGAAGATAAATAACTAAGATGGAAATTAAATTCGCTTTTTATAATTCCTCAATTCTTCGGGTGGACAATTACGGACATGAAACGTTAAAAGCAGCATAGGATACTTTCAGATTTCTCTAGCGGAAGATGCTGCGTACAATTCTCAGTGAGAGGCCTAAAAAAAGACATGTGGCTCATACGCATGAATTACAAGCAAAATCCATCATCAAAGGAGAAAACATTCTGAATCTCATAGAATACGGCACACTTCTGTGGGCAGGTCAGCTAGTAAAAATGTCAGAAGACAGATTTGCAAAAACAATATTTATCAGAGAACATTATATATGCCAGAGATAGATTATTGTTTTTGCAAAGATTTCAAAACATAAAAAAACATTAAAAATACTTTAGGAACGCTTGAACTTCACAAATGTTTTTCAAAATTTTATTCCCGTGTCAAGATAGATTATCTATATAGATACGAGAGAGGCAAAAAGGCTAAAAATGTGTATATAATCAATTTTGAGGGGTAAATTACAATGATTGATCCTTTGTTGGGTTATCTATTGAGAGCGATTTCTGCAAACCCTGCATATGAGTTTTCATAACATTGTAAATTAACGTCCAAGTCGGGTGGTTCAATCCCCGGAAATAGGCAATTAACTTTAATTGAATTAAAAAAGCTGGGGTCGTGGGATCAAAGCCCACCGAGGGGGCGGTTACCCTCCAATACCTTTTCCGAACTAAATCTATCACATGTTGTACATAGACCTGTGCGCCGAAGTATTTGTGAACGGCGGCGGCGTAAGGCCATTTTTATACCGGCGGCGGCGGCGTCGGCGGCGTCACGCCGTAAGCAATGTTCGGCGGCGGCGGCGGCGGCGTGAATCGGCGTGAATGATTTTAAGCTGAGAAAAAAAATCACGCAGTAAGGCCTATCATGCTTTTATTGTATTTTAGGTTTTTGTACAATTGCTAGCTACAGATAGACTGATAAGGTGAACATGCTAATAGCTATAGCTTGTATCTCCACAGCAAAAGTTTACATAACATCTTCCATTAGGATATTGCCGTATCACAGCACATAAATTCAGTGGAAAGTACTTCAGAAAAAAATCCAGAAATTCGTTTGGAAATTCCTCAAGATATTCCTCAGAAAATTCGAAAAAGGAATTCAGTGAACTAATTTATAATTTCTTTATGAATTCCTTCAGAACTTACTCTCAGAATTCCCTTGAAAATTTATTTGTCTATTGCTTCGGAAATTCTTTCCAAAATTTCTTCAAAAGTTCCTTCAGGAAATTCCTTGGAAATTACTTTAGGGATTGCTTCGGAAATTCCTTTACGGAGTCTTTTGGGATTTTTTGCGGAAATTCATTTGAAAACTTTTTTGCTTCGGAAATTCCTTCAAGAATTCTTTAGAAAATACCCATGGAAACTCCTTCATGAATTTCCATCGGAATACCTATGGACACTGTTTGAGGAATACATCCAGAAATCCCTTTAGGAGAACGCCTTCGGAATTCGATTTCGTTTTTTTTAATTCCTTCAAGAATTTCTTTTAGGGATTTCAAATAGAAACTCTTCCAGTAATTCCTTAAAAATTTCTTCGGAAACTCTGAGAAGATATTTTTGGTATTCTTTCGAAATATTCCTCTGGAATTTATTTAGAACTTTTTCCAGGAATTCTTTCTGAATTTCCTATAGGAATTTCTTCAAACATTCCTCAGAAAATTCCTTTAGCAGAAATTCCAGAAATTCCTGTAGCACTTCGAAAATTTCTTTTAAAATTCCTTTAAGAATTCTTTCGAGAATATCTTCAGACATTCTTTTGGGAAATCTTCTAAAATTTCGTTTGTAAATTCCTTTCATTTTTTTGAACCTTTGTGTTTTTTTTTTAATTGAAAATAAGTTTAACACTCAAATATCTTTGGAAATTTCTTCGAAAATTCCATTATAAATTCCTCCAAATAAGAATTCTCTCCGGAATTATTCTTGTATGAATTTTGTATAGTTTATTGAAGGAATTTCCTAAGGACCTCCTGGAGGAATTTCCGACCCAATTCTTGAAGGAATAACCGAAAGAGAACCTGAAAAGATTTTCTAACAGAACTTTTAAATGTATTTCAAAGAGGTGAACCAGGGCTGAAAACCTCTATAATAAATTTTGTTTAACTATTATCGGATCTTTCAGTCATATAAATATCACGAAAGTATCACATCAACTCTATAATAAAGAATAAAAAAAATAGAATTTCTGAAAGAATATCCGAAAGAATTCTGAAAGTAATTTACGAAGAAATGTTTAATGGATTTACAGAACAAATAGCTATTGGCTTCGAGTTAGTTGGCGTATCCGAATATGCAGATCCTTGCCGTATCCTTTCTTTCCCGTCCACTTCAATTCCTTCCAATTCACCAATCCACTAATCCTTCCTTTTAATACACTAATCCACCATACATCACCCACATATCCTTTTTAACAGTCCTTTCTTCCTTCAGTTATGCAAACTAGATACGATTTACATTAGCAGAACAAACTTATATGCATACACTTTATTGAGAACAGCGAATTTGGTGGTAGATATAATTGCACTTTATATTACTTTAAGTTTTATGATGTTTTATGACCTTTATTGAGGGCTATCGAGTGGCTACTGACTAGCCGGTAGGTTTATAATTTTGTTCTCCTGTCTATTGCTAGGTATATATATAATCGTGATTCGGTCAACTTCGTGTTATCACTATGTGTTATCAATGTATGTGCAGTACAACGTTTAGGGGTGTCTATTTTGTTTTAGTGTTGTGTATAACAGTTTTGTATGGATTAAGTGTTTAAAGTTTAGAAGATAAATTTAGTTTTTTTAAGCTTCATATATCAGGGAGAAACAGTATGTACACAGAAATTTCTTCGAAAGTCCGGACAGTAGTAGAGCAAACTCAGTTTTGGCTTTAGAATCAAGACTGCATGCCAAGAAAAACTCCCAAAATATCGAGATTGCAGATATTCGGATATTCTTGCACGAGTTCCTTCGAAAATTTCTACAGATTTTTTTTTATAAATACCTCCCTAGGAAAAATATTCAGGAATTAATTCGGTAAGTCATCAAGAAACTCATCCTAAAATACCTTCTAAAACTCCGACAGCAATCCGATCAAGAATTTCTTCAAAAACTTTCCACAAATGAGGCTTTTCTTTTAAATTCCCCCTAGGAATTGCTTCGGAACTTCTTGGGAGACTCAAGCCAGGGTGATGGATAACCACATACATACAAACATACTTTTAAAAATTTCTACAAAATTCCTTCGGAAATTATTTTAACAATTCCACTGGAATTTTTCCAGGTATTTCATAAGACATTCCATTCCCTCGGAAATTATTCTAATAATTCTTTCGGAATTTCCAACACCATTTCCTTCCAAAACTGTAGGACGAATTTTAAGATACCGATACGAATTCCTAGAGCAATTTCCAAAGGACCTCCTAAAGGAATTACTGACATACTTAAATTTCTTAAACAATTTCTTTGGACATTTATCGTAGAATTCCTTCATGATTTTCTCCAGAGATACCATTAGAAAATCCTCTAGAAATTACAACGGAGATAAATTCAGAAATTCTTCAAGGCTCTAAGAATTTTCTTCAGATATTCCTTCAGAACTTCCTCCAGGACTTCATGGAAATTATTTCAAGAAAATCAAGAAATTGTTTATCGAAATAAATCGAAACCAATTCTTTTAAAAACAATTCTAGCAATTATAAGGAAGATGAATGAAATGTTCAATTTGTTGGGTCACGTGCCCAATCGAGCTCCAGCTCCAGAAGCCAAAAGATCAGTTTTGCATTCGGATATCATGAGGCTAACACAATACTCCATGCCCATGGAAGCTAAAAAAATCATACCAGACTGGGAATCCAAATCCAACATTAATTATGGTGTTGATTTGTAGTTGTATTTTTTCCGGGATCTCAGCAATTTGTTAAACTTTTACCGAGATTCGCACAGCCAAGCCCGAACAAACGTGTTTTTTGCCAAGATTTCTGTCAAAATTGCTGAAAATAAGCAAATTATTTGCCGAAAACCAGCTAACAAACGTTATTTTTGCCGGGATATTAGTTTTTATTTTGCTGGGCCAACGGCTGTGTGGAATTTGCCGAGCTGTATAAATAAAAACTGAGGGCATCTTTAGAAATGTTACAGTTATAGTTATATTAATTTCCCGAGTTTTATATTTTATAACTGTCAAAGATATAGCCTAAGAAATGCATCTTCAGTAGCAGTTATAAGCTGCACATGTTTTATACTGGAAAACGAAAAAATAATCATCCGAGGCCAATTCAAATGTCAAACTGTTATGATGTCGATGAAATAGTATTTTTTGTAGCTGATGACGTCATCTTCTATTGTTTTGAACGAAATAAAACTCGAGTAAATTCTGTTGCAAATTCGTACAAAAATACAACTGAGCAGTATTCCAGTTATAAATTTCCCGACGAAACTGTTCGAATTTTTAAAACTATAACGTCTGTTGAAGATGGCATTTTTACAGTTTCAATTTCATTTCCTAACTCCCATACGATTTATAACTCTACTAAAGATGCCCTGAGTGTGTAAGCACTGGACCAATTAAGATATGTAACATTCCAACCATTAGAAAGATGATGAACCACCCAATGCGACCAGAATGAGGTTATTCCACATGAAGTTACATATGAGATTAGAAGTTAATCGCCACGCTCATTGATTTGTAGATCTGTAGCCAAGAAGTTTTTGGATGACCTAACATTTAACACGCCAAAGCGTGTTTAAGTGACAGGGATAAAATTGAACAAATCTGCTAAAGGTATAATAGCTATTTAATTAATGCTTGATAGGTTGCCTTGGTTCGGCAGATGCAAACGCACTGCATAATGGGATTTTTGTGTTGGCCAAACATCGGCGTGAAATACGAAATTCGGCGGCGTGGAGCCAGCCGGCGTATGGCGCGCCGCCGACACCTTGACCGGCGTCGGCGTACGTCAATAAGTGTCGGCGGCGGCGGCGTGGCGCGGCGGCGCACAGGTCTAGTTGTACATACGCCTAATCAAGTTTCAGACATAGTAATTTAAAAAGGTGTTAAAGAGCTGAAAAACAATAAGGCTGCGGGGAAGGACCAGCTCCCGGCTGAACTTCTCAAACATGGCAGTGAGCAGCTTTATGAAGTTCTGCACCATATTATGTCGAAAATATGGGAAGACGAGGAAATGCCTGCTAGCTGGTTGGACGGCCTCGTTTGCCCTCCCTTTAAGAAAGGGCACAGACTGGAGTGCGTCAATTACCGAGGAATAACCCTCCTTAATTCGGCGTACAAAATTATGTCCCGTATTCTGTTCAACAGATTGAGACCGCTTGAAGAGTCCTTCGTCGGCGAATACCAAGCAGGTTTTCATGAGGGCCGATCAACGACGGATCAAATGTTTACCCTGAGACAAATCCTTGATAAATTCCGGGAGTACAACTTGCAGACACACCATCTGTTTATTGATTTCAATGCGGCGTACGATTCAGTGAAACGGAATGAATTATGGCAAACTATGCTTGAACATGGTTTTCCGGCGAAATTGATACGGCTGATTCGTATAACGTTGGACGGATCGAAATCAAGTGTAAGGGTTGCGGATGAAATATCGACGTCAATTGTTACCTTAGATGGATTAAAGCAGGGTGATGCACTCTCGAACCTACTGTTCAATATAGCGCTCGAGGGAGCGATTAGGAGATCTGGTGTGCAAAGAAGCGGTACCATTATCACAAAATCGCATATGCTCCTGGGATTTGCGGACGATATAGATATTATCGGGATTGATCGCCGTGCCGTGGAAGAGGCTGTTGTGTCTTTTAAGAGGGAGACAGCGAGGATTGGACTCACGATCAATACCAGCAAAACGAAGGACATGGTGAAAAATTTTGAGTGGTGGAAGAATTTGTGTATCTTGGAACATTAGTGACGTGCGATAATGATGTTACCCGCGAGGTGAAAAGGCGTATTGCAGCTGCAAATAGGGCTTATTACGAACTTCGTAACCAGCTTAAGTCTCGTAGTCTGGAAACGAAAACCAAACTCGCGCTGTATACTACTCTGATTCTTCCCGGTGGCTTTATACGGCCGTGAGACATGAACGTTTATTTATTTATTATCAGACTAAGGCCGGAGTGGCCTGTGCTGCACATAAAAGTCTTCTCCATTCAGCTCGGTCCATGGCTGCACTTCGCCAACCACGCAGTCTGCGGAGGGTCCGCAAATCGTCCTCCACCTGATCGATCCACCTTGCCCGCTGTGCACCTCGCCTTCTTGTTCCCGTCGGATCGTTGTCGAGAACCATTTTCACCGGATTATTGTCCGACATTCTGGCTACGTACCCGGCCCACCGCAGTCTTCCGATTTTCGTGCTGAGCGTAAGGTGCTGCGGACAATACTCGGCGGTAAACAGGAGAACGGTATCTGGCGGCGTCGCATGAATCACGAATTGTACCAGGTGTATAAAGGGCTGGATATTATTAGGCTTATACAACACGGCAGACTACGGTGGGCTGGTCACGTTTTTCGTATACCGGAAGAACGTCAAGCGAAGATAATATTTAGTAGAGAACCAGGAAGAGGCCGCAGGCTTCGTGGAAGGCCGCGTACACGATGGCTTTTTGCAGTTGAAGAGGACCTGAGGGCGCTCAATGTTCAGGGCGACTGTAAGCGATTGGCCCAGGAACGAGTCCAGTGGAGAAGGATACCCCATTCGGCGTAGGTTCATCGAAGAGCTGTAGCCCATCAAGTATCAAGTAAGTATCCAGAAAGGACATTATCCCGTCCGAGATAAGCTGGACATTGCTCAGGATGGAGATCTTTCATGTCGGCCCTTTGCACCACCGAAGGTGTACAGGAACCATAAGTAAGTAAGCCCTCCTGGTGTCTGGTCATAGCCTCGTTAATGTCCTTGGTCAGAGTGGCGCCATCCATTTTGATCTTGACTGACGCTCCCTCTACCCTTATAAAAGTCGACCTTCCGAGCTTTATATCATAAAATCGTTTAGCCTTTTTAGGTATAACACTTGATGTACAAAATCGAAACAAAACCAGAATTGTCTTTTTTCTTGATTTATATAACAAAATATGTCCACCACTTATTTAACAAAGAAAGCAATTCTCTGCTACCACTAATCAATTTTCTCAAATGGGAGTTCTTTCTAATTATTAAAATCGACATGCTTGAAAAATGTATTCATGACTTTTGTATTTAAGTTATAAACAACCTTTTATAGATAGCAACTTTGAAATTACATGTAAGTCACTTATTTCGGGTTTCACCTTTGGCGGCACCATTCTGATGTTTAGCTTCCATCTTGCTGATCGCTTTGAAGACTTTTTTCTTCAGTTCCTTCTGGCGTTGTAGCTTTTTGAAATCAGTGTCGATTTTCTGCTTCTTGTACTTTTGCGATTTTTGTTTGGATAGTTGTTTTTGTTTCTGTTCCTTATTTTTAAAATTTGTTTTAATCATTTTCATCATTTTGGAAACCTGAAACGACACGAATATTGGTTTACACATTTGCACTTCTACAAGCTGTGCCATTTAACTTACCTTTTGCTCGTGAGGTGAGTAAACAACAGCAACGCGGCCGCTTGTCAATGGTTTCTTCGGATTGATCGGTCCGAGTTTAGGTTTATCCTTGTAAGGCAGTGCCTTCTGCAAACTCTTGGGAATTACCAACGGGCGGAACTTCAATTCTTCTCTCTCGATTGGCTTGTACGAACTATCCTCCTTGGCTTCGAACTGGATATTATTATCTCGTTTTAACTGCGACAACGTTTTCATGCCAATCCATTTGATCTTCTTCTCCGGTGGCAACAAAAGATTCGTAACAGGTGCATAAAAGTTCGGCACGTTAACTTTGAACCAGGTACGGCAAAAGACTATATCACTTAACACTATCCTATCTTCGAATGTGGCACGGTAGCTGCCTTCTGGTGGAACTGCCTTCTTAATTTGACCCCGGATTCCGGATACGGTTTTGATTTTTGCCCCTTCGAATTTGGCAACTTCCAGAGTTGAGTTGAACATTCCTTTAATAAACGCTGTTTTCTGGTAAATTTTGTATGGTGTTCCAATAAGTTTAAGCTTTTTCATTATTTGGGCAGACTTATCGCTTTCGCTAACTGCCCCGGTGGCGGCTACTCTGAATCCGAGTTTCTTTGTTTCTTGCTGATCGTAGGCAATTGATTGAATCGCAAGAAGACCCGTGTTTTGGGGAGTAATTGGTCCCCAAAAAGTTGCGCTACAGGTTACATGGTTTGGAGTGTACTTCAAGTACCGATGTTTAAGGTCGTCTTCAACCTTGGCAAACATCGGTATAGTCTGGAAACGTCGCCAACCGAGTGAGATTATCAATGGATCCCCCGCTTTCAGGATTTTCTTATACCATCGATGTTTCTTCACTTTACAGGTGACGTAACCCACATTTTCCTCAGCCATGTTTAGCCCACCTATCAGTACTGGATACTGAGCATCGAAATATTCTACAAACTCACTGGGGACGTTCTTGAAGTTGAGTCTAACATACAGACCCGCTCTGTATCCTTCAATATTCAATCGTATCTCGTCATCCAGATTCGAGAATTCCTTTTTATTCAATTCGGATTGTCGTAATGCATCCGCTTTCAATTTTTCATAATACTGATGATCTCCTTCTATATGCTGGTCATCTTTCTCTGGATTATCATATTCAGAATCAAACTTTGCTTTGAGTTTCATCTTTTTAGCCATCAGTTCAGTTCTGGACATGTTCTTTTCTTCAATTCTCGATAATTTCCTTTTCAAAGGATTTTGATCTTCCGCCTCGTTTGCCGTCTTTTCTTCAACATCACCAGTTTCATTTTTACTACGTTGACCAACATGTTTCTCACCCGTTTCCAAATCTTCAAAGTCTCCGTAAACTTCGGTATCTCCGTCACTCATATCATCCAATTTTAGAAGTTCTTCTGCATCCTCAGATCCTTTCCACTTTCCGGTTACGAAGCAGTTTCTTATCAACTTTTTGTTATCTTCCTCAGTCCAATCCCTAACTCCATCGGCATATTCTTCGAAGAAGCAGCCCTCATCCACATCTTGAATGGTTTTCTTCTTTAGTATTTCGGCCTGTTTCTGCGCCATACTCTTAAACAGTCCACCAAGTAGATCGTCATCATCGTTCTCTTCTAATTCCTCTTGCTCCTGATTTTTCTTGAACTTACTGAAAACTCCATAAACAATTTTCATCAAATTTTTACTAGTGGCCTGTCGCTCCAAATAATCATTTCTAGCTTTGGATGCCAGCCCTGCTTTCCATGCCATTGAATTTGACGCCACCTCACTTTCACCTTCCTCATCCGACGAAAGGAATCCACTGGACCTTTTTGTTACAAAATCATCTTCCGCATCGTCGTCTTCATCGTCATCCTCATCATCTTCGTCGTTTTCATCCTCCGATTGATAACTATCGTCTGGAGTCCAACCAGTTCTTGCCACTCGAGAAGGACCGCCAGTTTCAGCATCAGAATCTTCGACACCAGAGTCTTGTTCACTGTCGTCATCCTCATTGTCGCTAGCATCTTCGTTTTGATCATCGACCTAAAATAAAAAATTATAATTGATTCATCGATTGAATTACTTATGTATGTGATATATGTGTTAAAGTTAATAACTTTGGAATAAATGTTTATGCTTTATTCACAATAGTTTAATTAAACAAAAAAGGGTTAAGAATAATTGAACAAACCCTTTGTATTGTTGGACACTATCTGAAAGACGTTTCATTTGCGTTATTGACCCCACCACCAACAAAAATGGTGAAGTGTTTATTTAGGTATAAAGTACTAAGTAAAAGAAAAAAATTGAAGCATACAACTTTTATATTTTCAATTTTAAATCACTTTAATCAGTTTCCTAGTACTGAACGATCCCTAGTTATGACATAAGGGACCGGGCACTTGTTAAAAAGAGGCTTATGGAGAGAAGGGAGTTTATCATTTCCTTATGGTTCATATTAAAAATAATTTTCATGAGAAAAAATCATACCTCGGGCAGGGGAGATGTTGAAAGAAAAAGCAGAAAAATACTTTACGTTGCGCCCCTAAGTTATCAAGATACCATATCAAACAATGAACTCACTTGAAATTCCCTCGACTTGATGACATCACCATCGCTGAACAGCCTGAACTCTTGGTTATCGATCTGCATATCCAACGTTTCCTTCTTTTCAATAACCGATTTGACCAGCTCTTGTTGCTCACTGTTTTCAACCGCTTTCTTATGGCTATGCGATCCTTGCAACTCGATGTAGACTGCATCCTTGTCGTACACAATTCCACCCACGCCGGACATTGGAGCATACAGAAGTCGCTCCTTTTCTAGTAGATTACGTTTCTTCTCGGTTGACGGTAACGGACACGGATCCGGTAGGGAATTTAATTCTTCAATTTTCATATCACCCAGACCAGCAACGTGAACCATGTTCTCCTTCTTCAAAGGAACGCCTCGCACGTAGCCGTACAAGACTACATCGCGGTCGCACTTTGGGTTCAACCGAATTTGCTCGGAATTCGTTATATCCTCCAAGCGATCGGCCAAGATGTAGCTGTGAGCTCCTCTCCATGAAAGTGGACGGAATTTCATCACTGATATGAACCTTCCTAGGTTTTTGATTTCATTCCGTACATACTCTCCATGGATCAAACCGGATAAATAGAACAGTTTTGCCCCGTCGTATACCTGCAGATGAAAATATATTATGCGGATTAGAAATTTAAATCTTTAAACGCTGTAGATAGATAGATCAAAATAAAAAATACGTGGCAAACGAGTTTAAAAAAACTTAGTGTCTATGATCAATAAACAGAAAAACATACAATTTGTTGGTGGCAATATAGTTGCTACTGTCGTATAAAGGGTTAAACAGTTTATGCTGGTAAAAACTTACCTCCGTCCAGAACCGATGTTTCAGAACTTTCTTCTGCATCTTAACGGCCTTTGCCGTTTTTATCGTATCCAAATGAGTCAAGATGCCCATAATTTTCGGCATCCCGTGCACTTGACAGATGTTCAAAAACTCGAAAATCTCCATCTCGAACCCGAAACTGGCATCCACCATCAGCAGAACCAAATCGGCACATTTCGCAATGTCGATCATACTATTGATATCATTGTTGCATTCGATCAATGTGATCCTCCGCTTCTTCGAGGTAATGATCGTGATCGGCCCATTGATGTTGGTTACGTTCGTCCGGGTGAAATTTTTGATCAAATTGTTAATCAGCGTAGACTTCCCGACCTTGGGAGGACCGACCACGGCTATCAGAACTGGCGGAGGTTCTTCCGGTGTTTTATCCACCAAGGGAATGTGATGCTTCTTTGTTAAAACATCCTCTTTTCTGCGGAAACGTTTCTCCGCACTACGGGCTTTTGTAATAGCGAATGCCTTCACATTTTTCCCCTTATCTGTCGGTTTATTTTTTGCCTTTTTCTTATCGGCTTTCACTCCTGCAATTTTCAAAAAAAATGCATGTCACCATGTGGTTCACGATTTAAAAATTTTCTTCCTTACCTGCCAGTCGTTTCTTATGGGGTTTTTGCTTCTCTTTGATATTACTATCGTCTGCCATTTCAATGAAGAGTTCTCAATTTGGGAAGCAAATAAATTAAAGGAATTAACCAAAAAATCTAGAAGAAAAATGTAAAATATAAAATTCACAGCACATGCGATCTGAGACGTGAAAGATTTTTTTTTTTTTTTTCTTTGTTTTTGTCTTTCCGACTGGCTAAGACCACCGTAGGTCCATCTTGCCTCCGCCTTGTAGTAGTAGGTTTTATTCTGTTCTTTTTGTAGTTTTGTGGTGGGTTTGTTGCATGGTGTTCAATACTTCTCACTATAGATAGTAGAATCTATAGATGAGCGAAAGCATGGCTGAGTCGATTTTTTTGCCCGTGCACACGCGCATATGACGTCACAGCCCTTAACGTTTCCATTGAAATCGTGACATCATGCTCGTTTGGAGACACGTTTGACAGTTCGTTTGGAGACAGTGGATTTATCTTCGCTCATCTATATATTCCACTATCTATACTTCTCACTCTATTGTTCAGATGTGTATCTTGTTGGAGTTTAGAAACTGTACAATCTGTTTCAGATCTTCTTCATTTTTTTCCCGTAGAATATCTTGGAGGGGCTTCATGTATTCCAACGCTGGGTAGTCTACTCTGCTATGGTTGTACTTTGGGCACACGTACAGAATGTGTTGTAGGTCTTCCGTGGTGTCGCACCATTCACACTGATCATCAATCTCCCACCCCCACTTAAATCTTTTGTCTTTAGTTAGGCAGTGGCCGGTTCTAATTCTGTTTAGGGTTTTTAGTTGTTCTGGGTTGAGTGCAAGGTTTTTGTTCCATATGGTTTTGGTGGGTTGTTCGAGAAGTTGATAGTGCCAGCTTCCTTTCTCTTCCGAAAGTGTCTTGTACTTCCTAGTCCATTCTTCCCATACTTCATCTTTGCTTACTATCAGGGCATCGTTCATCGTTATTCCGTTGAAATAGGTTTGGGGTTCTCTTGATTTGGCTACGGCCTCTGCGTCGGCTATTTCGTTTCCGTTTATTCCGTTGTGACTTGGGACCCATTGGATTCGAATTGTGTTGCCACGGGTGCCATAGAATTCTTTGTAGATTTCTGCTGCGATGTAGTTTTCTTCCAATGTTTGCTGGTTGAGTAGCATGTCACATGCACTTCTAGAGTCCGTGAGGATCACTGCCTTTTTGTAGCCTTTTTCCTTTATCAACTCCACTGCTTTAAGGATCCCTAGTAGCTCGGCATTCGTGATGGTGAAATTCTTGTTAATACCTTCACTGATTACTGTTCCGTCGGTTTCGTCGAAGACTGCAAATGCAGTACCCGTAGCTGTTTTGGATGCATCGGTATAGATTTTGTTGTGTTGCTGGTATGTTGACTGCATTTTTTCTCGGAAAAGCGCTTGCCACAGTGCTGTATTTCCATGATTCTTCTTTGGTTGGTCTTCCGATAGTTTTGTCCTGATGATCCTATCAAACTCCACTCGCTCAAAGTAACGCATTCTTTTGAAATAGGGTATTTCTCGGTCAGATGGGTGGATTTGATATAACAAGTCTGCGTGTTTGTCTGCTGTTTCTGTCAGATATGATTCGTTTCCAATTTCTCTGTCTAAAGTTTTACTTATGAATTCCACTAGTGGAGTTTGGTACCACATGGTTCTGATGAGTTCTCTTTTGGTCAGGGCTTCGATGCGTTGTTCGATCGGCAGTTGCCCTGCTTCCGTTAGCATTACGTGAATGGGGGTGCTGTTAAGGTGGTTCATTGCCTTCCGTGTGTAAGCGTTTTGCATAACTTGTAGTTTGTTAAGGTTGGTTTTTGCTGCACTCCCGTAGACTGATGCTCCGTATTCCATTCTACTCCGGATTAGGGCATTTCCTATTTTCACGAGCGTTTCGGGATTGGCCCCACTGGACTTCCTTGATAGCATCTTCATTAGACCTATTTTTTTCCCAGCTTTCTCGACTACTGACTCAATATGTTTTCTGTGCGACAAGTTACGATCTAACACATACCCTAGGTACGCATGCGTATTTGCTAATTCGACATTTGCTCCTCTCATCTTAATCCTTATATGGTCGACATGTTTCCTGGTAAACGGGATTACAGCTGATTTGTGCGGGCTTACTTCCAAGTTGAGGGACGTCAGTTTGTCGGAGATTTTTTGTAGAAAGATATTGCAGTTTTCCGCAACTTCCTCGACCGTGTCTGCTACTACAATCGTTGCGAAGTCATCCGCAAATTGAACCAATACCTCATTTTCCGTGGAGAGCTCATGCAGAGAAGATGTGTAAAAGTTGAAGAGCAAGGAGGACAGGGGGCAGCCCTGCGGTAAGCCCTCTGAGATCTCGGTTTCGATGATATTTGACTCCGTCCTTAATCGCATTTTGCGACTTCTCAAGTATTCGAACAGCTTGGAAATTAGTTTTTCTGGTATTTTTGCCTTAGTCAGGATTTCCAACAAGGTACTGGTGTTCACCGAGTCGTACGCTTTACTAACATCCAGAAAAACAACAAAGACCTCCTTTTTCGATTCTTTCGCAGTATGAATCGCATTTACCACGTAGTTTACACACGTCGATGCAGACACATGTTTTCTAAATCCGAAAGAAAGCTTTGGAATTAGCTGTTTAATGGCCGCAATTTCTGTCAGACGATCCTTGATGACGGAATTTATTAGTTTGATTTCGATGTTCATCAGGGCTATAGGTCGCATGTTGTTTATTTGTATGGCTTCTCCTGGCTTCTTTGGGATCGGTCTTACCTCCGTAGTTCGCCATGATTCTGGTATTTCTTCGGTAACAAAGACTCGACTTAACATTTCGCAGATTTTACGTTGCATTTCCGGATTTAGTTGTTTGAACACGGCGTATGAAAATCCGTTTGGTCCCAGCGCAGAATTGTTTTCTCTTAATTGTAAGACTCGGAGGATCTCTTCATCTTTTAATATCATCTCGTATCCCTCTAGGTCTTTCTCAGTATTGGTCCTCGGTAAGTGTAGGTGACGGAATTTGTTCCCAAAATACAGCTCCATGAAGTTCAAACCTTCATCGTCCGTCAGATCCACCAGTTTCTTATATTTCCCTGTCAGTGCAGTGTCCACTCCTTTGACCAGATTCCATAGCTGCCTAGCAGGTGTGGATTCGTCGATTTTCTCAGTTAGTCCTCTCACATACGTTCGTTTCGTCTTCCTTACTTCTTTCTTGAAACGAGCGCGTTCATGCTTTAGAAAGATGAAGTTGGATTCCGTTTTGTTCCGGTTGTAGTTTCGGAGTGCATCTCTCTTTGCAGCATACAATTCTCCGATGTTTTTCGTCCACCAAGGTTTGAGAAAGTTGATTTTTTTGTTCTTGAAGGTGTAGGAAGAGGCTTTGACTGCTGCTTCGATCGTTGTAACCATTTCTTCAGGGTTATACAAGAACTGCGGTCTGATGCTGTTTAATTCCTCGATCAATTTATTTTTATTGATTTTGGTGAAGGTTTTTTCGTTTTTCGGGATTTCATGACTAATTTCTAGGCGGATGGTCATATGTGTGCTACCAAATTCCTCTTCTTGTACTGTCCAGTTAGTTTTTCTCGCCAGACCCGTAGTTGTGAGTGTGAGGTCGATTGCTGAATCTCTACCACCTGGTGCGTTGATCATAGTTGGTGTTCCGTCGTTGAGTAGGACCAGACTCGATTGGTCGATCAAGCTACGGAGAAGTTTACCGCGGTTGCATGCTGGGAATTCTGGGCTCCATGAAGGATGATGCGCGTTGAAATCTGCACCTATAATCACCTCGCCATTCAGTTCGTTAACCAATTCTAAAAAGGTTTCAAGTTCTGTCTTGTAGTTGTTCGATGGTCCTCTTGTGGGTGGTAGGTAGACCGATATTAGAAAGACGGGGTCGAAACCTCTCGTTATTTTTACACCAACTACTTCGAGTGAATTAAACTCTGGGAAGGGTAGGATTTCGAATCCGATGTCTTCGCTAATTAGTATTCCCACACCGCCGTATCCTTCCAGACGTCTGCGGGAGATAAGTTGATAATGTTTGAAGTAGAAAGGCTCTTTGTCCTTTAGCCAAATTTCTTGTAGCAAAGCTGCTTTAATGTTGTTCGAGGTCATGCATGTATAGAGTTCTTCTTTTTTCTCGGTTGCTCGTATGCTTTGAATGTTGTGTTGGATGATTTTGAAAGTTTTACGGTCCATTGGTTCGATTGAGTGAATTATTCTGTTGTTCCGTGTCTTGTGTTCCCTCTTGGATTAGTCTTTGTAGCTCCATGCTGACCTCGATTAGCAGCTCATCCGTCTCGATTTCTGTTCGGGGTTGTTGGATCCTATGACTCAACTTCCTCTGTATTTCAATTATTGCTTCCAGTCCTAGTTGGGGTTGACACAGACGTAGGACATCTTGCCTCAATCGTGCCAGGAACTTCTCGATTTCTGTGACCCTATGGGGATTTCCTCTCACAACAGCACTGTAGCTTTCCCTGGGGTTCAACTGAGTAGACTGGGTGGATTTCTCCGGTGTGTCGTTTCTCGGCCCATTTGTACCTCCTCCTCTCATTAATCTTTTTGGGCGCGTGCCAAAGAGTATGTGTTGTGTTTGAGTCAGAGCGCCTACTTCGGGGAAGTCTGATTCGTCTACCAATCCTTCGAAACGGTTTTGCGTCTTTGGGTACAACTTTTCAGCCTCACCATACGGCACCCGGTTTGTTTGCATTTCCTTCACGATCTTCTTTCTTCTTTCCTTTTCTGGACATGTATTGCTATTTGATGCGTGTTCCTGTTTACAGTTGACGCAGAAGGGGGGGGTCTCGCATTCACCGTCAGGATGGTGCTCCTGCCCACAGATCCTACATTTTGGTTTCCCGGCACATTTTTTTTGAGTGTGTCCGAATTTCCAGCATGCCGAACACTGTTTTACCGGAAAAATGTACATTTCCGCCCGGAAATTTACGCCAAAAATGTTCACCGACCTTGGTATCTCAGTACCTTGAACGGTAACTTTTATGTTTCGGGTAGGTTTCAGCTGTCCTTGTTCGTCTTTCCTCAGCACCCGTTCGACTTTGTGCACCGCGAACTCCGTGGCAATTTCGTTTGTCAGTTCCTCGTCAGAGAAATCCAAAGGAACATTGGGAACGAAACAGATGGTTTGGTTTTGAACTTTTGGAGTGTAGAGAGTGAGGTTTCTTGCCGCCAAATTTATTTTCGACAGTTGGGTGGGATCAACTCTACCATCCAGTTGCAATTTGAACCGGAACTTTCCAATTTTTGTTATTTCCTTGCACTTCCGGAATCCAGAGTCCACCAAAAATTTTCCTACTGAAGCTGGGTGTTGTGGGATCGGTTCCTCGTACTTCAACGGCTCCAGGAAGAATACATCTGTGGGTGGCACCGGCTGTTCACTCGCTTGTCCTGTCATTTTTGTTCTTGGATTCTTCGACCTTGTGATTTCCTTTGATTTTGGGTTCGTTGTGGCGCTCACTGTTTGCCTCGTCATCATTCTTTTACTATACATTTTTCCTTAACTACTCTCAACAGATTCTTATGCTAATATTTACACTTATCCGACTATTTGCACTTTTTATTTAGTTTCTTTTTATTTAAAACTACTATTTACACTTTACTAACTACTAGTTATACTATTTACACTTCACTTAATTGCTAATTTACTATTTACACTCCTCTTAACTGCTTCTATACTATTTACACGATTTTGTTCTCTGTTTCTTTCGAGATTTCTTTACAGCTTTCTCACTAATTTCTTAATTTCTAAGATTGTTATCCTATAGGATTTTTTCCACTCGCGTTTGGAGGTTAGGTCGAATAAAACCGAGAGAAAAACTTAGCTTCTCGCGTCTAAAACACGACAAATCCTTCGGGAAAAACGGTACGGTCCAACGATTTATAATTTTCTAGCTGGATTTTCGCGACGAAAAACAAAATTTCACCGTAAAACGCACAAAAAATGGGTTTTTCTTCCGGCACGTGACTTTTCTCGCGACCGACCGATCAACGCCAGGCGTGTAGTATCGTCCTTTCACTTCTCCTCAATCACCGACGTGAAAGATTTAAATCGAAAACAATCTGAGCTCAAAATCCACAGCACGCGTTGTTTATTTTGAAGTTAAAGTGCACAGAAAGTAGCTCAGTACCCGATGCTGAAAAATTTGTCTATAGATATAGAGATGTCGCAAATTAATCGATTACTTCCATTAATCGATTCATCGTTGTGATCTATCAATTTTTATTTCTAACTAGTCGACCCGGCAGACGTTGTCCTGCATAGTAGGCGAGAATGCGCGATGTAAATATCCGTACCAAACTTTATTTCAGTTTTTCACGATTTACTCAACCTTACTCGTGATTTTCGCATCTGGAAATATCATATAAACCCGTCGGAAACGATAACGGACATATTTGCTGTAGGAGTGGAGAAAATCAAACCAGCCGTTTTCGAGTTATGCGGATACGAACACAGACCATTTCATTTTTATTATATAGAAGACTAGTCGACCCGGCAGACCTTGTCCTGCATAGTAGGCGAAAACGCGCGTTGTGAACTTCCTATGCGAAATTTTCATACGATTCTTAATTTTAGTTTTTCACGATTTACTCCATCTTACACACTTAAAATAAAAAAAAACTGATTTTCGGTGATTTTGACAGTTGAGCAATGGAAAAAATTACAAAAAATCTGTAAAATATTATAAATTCAGTAGAAAACCGAATTATAGCCGCTATCGAAATTGGATTTTTCTCACAATCCATACGTTAAACCTAATTTCGGAAGTAGTGCGCTGTATAGCAGATCACCAAATGAAAACAGCGCACCACTTCCGAAGTTAGGTTTAACGTATGGATTGTGAGAAAAATCCAACTTTGTTAGCGGCTATAATTCGGTTTTGCACCGAATTGATAATAAATTACCGAACAGTTCTGCTGTTGAGATTTCGGTAAAACTTACCGAATACGGTGAAGTGTGTACCCGTGATTTTCGCATAAGGAAATATCATATAAACCCGTCGGAAACGAAAACGAATGTGTCTGCTGAAGAAATGAAAAAAATCCATCCAGCCGTTTTCGAGTTATGCAGACTAAAGAGGCTGCACTCATAACAAAGAGATGAAGTGTCAAAATTGGAACAGCGCATTTGCTGTCAAATCGGTTGTTCCAATCGAGCACAAGGTTGTTAAAGGTAGGAGTATTGCGTCTCTTTGTTTTTAATCCAGGCTCGTTAATGCAGACCATTTCATTTTTATATATAAGATTTAATTTTTTTTTATATTCTACGCTACCAAAAATGCCAAGGGGTGTCTCACATAGATTTATTTAAATTTATTCGCTGAAATTAACAAAGTAACCAAAGCGACTTCATTTCGATGTGAATCGAGATTTATTAAAAGTGCATTTGCTGATTTTATCAACGCACCGAATGAACCATCTGTCAAATCAAACGATGACAGCGGTAATGAACACATTTCGTGAAACATCAATTGAAAGCAATTAGCAAGAAAAAAAATCCTTCCTCGCATGAATAAAGCAACGGATTTATTTCCCCTTTCTGGCAAAATACATACTTGCAAAGGTGCTGTAACATACCTACTCGGTAATATATGGATGATTATGACGATGGATCTATGCATTGCGAAGAAGTGAAGTTAGTTGATAGTTCAATATAATTACATCATAACGAAAATATTTCCTAGTTTGCGTTAATTTACTTGTGCTATTTCCGAGGCTATTTATTATCAGTACGCAACAAAAGTTTGAAACTATCGACAATACGGCAAATCATTTTAAACATACATTGTACATAATCGTTCAATATAAGCTCTGGTGACCGTGTTTTGGCCAGGCCTCTAAACCATTAAGTTTCGCGCGAAGACATTGAGTAGGGCGCAAGATTCTTCTCTACTTCACGGAAGAATTTGCGGACACGGACATTTGCAGTATCGTATTATAAATCTTTCCAAATTGAAAGCAAATTTCAATTGATGGTTATATATTACAATGAATCTAAAACGCCAGACAGAGAACTAAAATTGTGCAAGCAGATGCCTTAAATAGGAGTCCGAAGATGGACACGATTACGAATATAGAAGTCGTTCGGAATTGCTCAACTCAAAGGTGGAAAAAGGGTTGCAACACTTTAATTTTTGTTGATATTGTTGAATGCTATGTTCAAAACTTGTTTCTGCCGATTTCCCTTGTAAATCATCTTGGCAAAGGATGGTTTGGAATTCTGAAATAAGAAAATCTATTAATAAATTTTATACAAAGCAATTGTAAAATCAGAAATCATGTTTAAGTTTCTTTGTTGATGTTAAAATAAACAAACTACTCGATGTCATTGGTAACGTACAAAATCTACGCTTGCTTAGACAAAAATTACAGTTCAGTGTCTTAGATGATGTGTTGCAAAAATGATCAAACAGTGTCTATCAATTGCATTCACTTCAAATCGACTTTATTTCGATTGAAATTTGCTGCGATTGATAACAGTGAGACACCCCTTGAAAAATGCACACATTTTTATTGGCAAAAATCTAAAGAAATTTACAAATAAATTTGATATGTGCGTTAATAACCTCCCGCCATAGGAGAATCCAAACAAAGGTTATTAGTTAATAAGGGTTATGTGTGTTTCCACATATATGCTGTGCAAATTTTCATAGCTGTTATGTGGGAAATGCTATAGTCAAAATTTATGTGTGCCACACATAAAGAATCCAGCTTTTTAAGCAGGCCTTGCTATAAAATTTGAATCACCCCTTTTGACATTTACCTTGTACACTATAATTTTTATAATTGGATCAAAGTAGGCTCAAGTAGAAGTTGCAAAAATATTGTTTACAATTTACATAACAACATGCATGACAACGTATATTGAATAACAACAAGGTTTTATATGAGAAGTTTTCATAATCCAATACAGTAATATCCCGATTTTATCACCTCCCTGGTGAATTTTGGGGTGATAAAACAGGGTATGTGACAAAATTGGAAAAAAAATATTTCCAATTTTTTCATTCATTCCACAAATATGAATCATTTTATGCCTTGGAAAGGCCAAATGCGTGAACGGTACCCGTTATTTCTTGTCGAAATTGCTTACAGAATATTTCCCAGGTACTCAGAAGTCGTTCGTAATAAACTACAGGCGGTGAAAGGTATTTCATGAAAATCAATGTTGTTTGTGGTATTATTTACGAAAATAAAAAGAATGACAACAATTTTTGGGGTGACAAAATCGGGTCGAAAACGTGATAAAATCGGGTCGAAAACGTGATAAAATCGGGGGTAGACAAAATCGGGGAGTGACAAAATCGGGTCAACACTGTATTTCAATTTATCTACACATTTTCCCATTTGTTTAACTATATTGAAAGTTGCTGATTGCTGATTCTTCGAAGGAATTAATGCAGATATCCTAAATTCAGATTCTATTCTCTAATGTGAAGAATTTAACGTCAGGAAAATGAGACGTACGGCGATATTTAGTCTATTGCAGCTCATTAAAATCGTGCAAACTCTCAATAGAATGAAATTAGCAGATATTCATTATATTTATATATAAAGATTTTTCAGAGGGTGCAAAGGGGTCTGTTAATGTGTTACGGCCCATTTGAATTTTAGAAACCTTCCAAACAAAAAAACTTCGTTTTGGGGGGACTTGATAATTCATGCATAGAATTCATAGGAAAAGGTCAAATCAAGTTTTGAACAAGTTTTCCAGCATCCACTGTGACATTACATTGATTTCATCTATGGTCAAAAAATGATGGAGCTCCCATCTGGTTTTTATTATTATAAAAGATGAAAATTTTGCAGATACCTAAAGTTGTAGCTCGTGAGATATAGTTCTTCGCTATTACACACTGTATCGTTTGATGACGTATAACCACAGAAAACCCTGAGTTTTTGGTATTAGGAGGGCTCTTCACGTCACCAGTTGATCGGAATTTAAAGTTAATGGGACAAACACCCATGAAACATACATGTACTTCAGTGTACGCCATGGAGTGACTTCAGCAAATCTGAAATAAAGAATTGTTATTTAGTATTCTCTTACAGTGATTTCAAAAATGTATTGAAGGTATTCTGACAGGTTGCAAAATAAAATTCAGAAGCTGAGGCTACTATGATGTTGACATAAAAATGTACATAGCACATGTCATAGTTGAATCACCCCTTTACCAGATTTATGGGTAGAGTAAAAAGCTGGATATGATTGGATTTTTGTCAGTGTACATAAAAGATATTTTAGTTACTAGATAAAGATTGTCGCTTCGGTTCCCTTTGTTCTGCTGTCCGAAACATGTGTGGTACATACCTGTCAAATCGTATGGATTTTCCTTCTTTGACAATTAGCTCCCCTATCCTCGCCAGCAAAAGATTTTCCGGACAGCGACGACAGCGACAATCTTTATCTAGTAACTAAAATATCTTTTGTGTACATATTTGATATTTAAAATCCATTTTAAAGATTTTTTGGAAATTTGACTGCTTGGCAGTTAGCTCACAGGTTGACAGCTCCCCGCATGGAAGAATATCTAAAAGCGAACAGGAATCTACCTCGAAAAGACTTGGGCCCGTATAATAGTACTTTCGGCTATTTACAATTGTGTGTGTATCTACCGGTGCACTCGTCGAAACGGTTCAAATGCTACGCGCCGCGCCATCTTTTTTACTCTATCATTCGCATCGCACGCGCACCGTACACTGTACCCCTCCCATCCGTTCACGGCAACTTGCCGTAAAATTCGAGCGGAAAATACCACCCGTGAAAACAGATGCGCAGATTCGTGGGCGGAAATGATAGTGACTAAGCGACAGTGCAGTGGACATCGGCTTAAAATCGTCGGCATTTTAACCCATTGGTATAGTTTAATTCGCGAATCGGACCGAAGCCTAAGCGTTCACATTTCAGACACGCTACGTCTGAATATTCTGCCGCAACCTCGGGAGAAAAATACCAGCCATCAACACCGATGCGAACACTCATAGGAAGGATCGTGACCCAAGCGACAATGCAATGGAGAGCACCACATCGGCGGGACAACAACCCGCTCGGAAAGTTCTTCTAGAAATCTCCCGTGATATCTCTGAGACAAAAAAAATAGTCTCCTAGATATCCCGCATGGAAGAATATCTAAAAGCGAACAGGAATCTACCTCGAAAAGACTTGGGCCCGTATAATAGTACTTTCGGCTATTTACAATTGTGTGTGTATCTACCGGTGCACTCGTCGAAACGGTTCAAATGCTACGCGCCGCGCCATCTTTTTTACTCTATCATTCGCATCGCACGCGCATCGTACACTGTACCCCTCCCATCCGTTCACGGCAACTTGCCGTAAAATTCGAGCGGAAAATACCACCCGTGAAAACAGATGCGCAGATTCGTGGGCGGAAATGATAGTGACTAAGCGACAGTGCCGTGGACATCGGCTTAAAATCGTCGGCATTTTAACCCATTGGTATAGTTTAATTCGCGAATCGGACCGAAGCCTAAGCGTTCACATTTCAGACACGCTACGTCTGAATATTCTGCCGCAACCTCGGGAGAAAAATACCGCAGCCATCAACACCGATGCGAACACTCATAGGAAGGATCGTGACCCAAGCGACAATGCAATGGAGAGCACCACATCGGCGGGACAACAAGACTCATCATCCAAGGCCTCTTCAGCTGACTCAGGCGGTATCACTATGATCGTTCTATGGGTACACTGTATACCGTGGGGTACACCAAGTCAGCCGTTGAGAAAAAGAAACCGATTCTCCGACGATAAGGACCGGGTTGACTGCGCCCTGCGTGATAGCGCATTAGTAGAAAATGGACATTCCGTGTATTGATGCACATGTATCCGATTACCCACTATGTACCGTAGTTAGTTGTCCCCAATTTATATTTTTGTTATAATTATCACCCTTACAAAAATAAAGAGATGCTTTATATCTTCCTAAAGAAGCTGTGTTTCATGAAATTTCATGTAAATATCAACAGAGAAAAGAAAAAGAAGAAGCAACATGGTACCCACATCTAGGAGAAGTCTAGAAGACCCGTGGTATTCGAGTCTAGAAGATATCGAGGTAATATCTAAGAGACCACTCCTGTCATATCCCTATCGGTTCAAACGGTCTACTCGTCTAAAATTTGAGGTAGACACCGGTTTAAACGGTTGTTGCATTTGAGGCGGATTTGAGGTCTGACAGGTTCTAGAAATCGACCAAAAATATCTAGGAGACTAATTTTTTTGTCTCAGAGATATCACGGGAGATTTCTAGAAGAACTTTCCGAGCGGGATTTTTGGTCGATTTCTAGAACCTGTCAGACCTCAAATCCGCCTCAAATGCAACAACCGTTTAAACCGGTGTCTACCTCAAATTTTAGACGAGTAGACCGTTTGAACCGATAGGGATATGACAGGAGTGGTCTCTTAGATATTACCTCGATATCTTCTAGACTCGAATACCACGGGTCTTCTAGACTTCTCCTAGATGTGGGTACCATGTTGCTCATCAACTCATCATCCAAGGCCTCTTCAGCTGACTCAGGCGGTATCACTATGATCGTTCTATGGGTACACTGTATACCGTGGGGTACACCAAGTCAGCCGTTGAGAAAAAGAAACCGATTCTCCGACGATAAGGACCGGGTTGACTGCGCCCTGCGTGATAGCGCATTAGTAGAAAATGGACATTCCGTGTATTGATGCACATGTATCCGATTACCCACTATGTACCGTAGTTAGTTGTCCCCAATTTATATTTTTGTTATAATTATCACCCTTACAAAAATAAAGAGATGTTTTATATCTTCCTAAAAAAGCTGTGTTTCATGAAATTTTATGTAAATATCAACAGAGAAAAGAAAAAGAAGAAGCAACATGGTACCCACATCTAGGAGAAGTCTAGAAGACCCGTGGTATTCGAGTCTAGAAGATATCGAGGTAATATCTAAGAGACCACTCCTGTCATATCCCTATCGGTTCAAACGGTCTACTCGTCTAAAATTTGAGGTAGACACCGGTTTAAACAGTTGTTGCATTTGAGGCGGATTTGAGGTCTGACAGGTTCTAGAAATCGACCAAAAATATCTAGGAGACTAATTTTTTTGTCTCAGAGATATCACGGGAGATTTCTAGAAGAACTTTCCGAGCGGGAAAGGGAGATCATTTTAAAATGCTTATAATAAATTCTAGACAATATGTAATTAAAATCTGATTGATGTACAGTACGGAAAAAGTTCTGAATTACATATCTGGAAGCTTATCTCAATTTTTTGAATATTCTCCAAAAATGTATCTATCATACAGTTCGGAACTTTTTCCGTACCATACATCAATCAGATTTTAATAAAATTTTGTCTAGAATTTATTAGCATTTTAAAATGATCTCCCTATGCTGTCTTGTAGGATCTGTCAAAGTTAACACCGTCGTTTGTCTTCTTATTTTTACTTGGATTCGTCTATATATGCGCATCCAAGAAAAATTGATTCCCTGGTCGAGAGTAATAAAAGATATTTTAGTTACTAGATAAAGATTGTCGCTGTCGTCGCTGTCCGAAACATCTTTTGCTGGCGAGGATAGGGGAGCTAAATGTCAAAGAAGGAAAATCCATACGATTTGACAGGTATGTACCACACATGTTTCGGACAGCAGAACAAAGGGAACCGAAGCGACAATCTTTATCTAGTAACTAAAATATCTTTTAGAGTAATCGATTAGTTAATCGAATTATTGGGATTTTACGACATCTGCAGATTCGAAAATACATGTATTTTCAAATTGACAAGTGCTGACATCCCTAGTGGCAGTGTGTTGTCGCGAGTTTTAAAATCTGACGTTTCCATTCAGTGCACGCCAAACTCGTTTCATGTGGATGCGAGCGAGCGTTTTCGTGCTTCGTCTAATTGTTTCCTCAAAATATATTTAAAGGAATTGATTTAATTCTGGTGTAGAAGTACAATTCCAGATCAAACAATCTTTTTGCAATGGATGATGGTGATTACGATAACGACGAGTAAGTATTTATCATCGTTCTCATTTTACAAAAGCATCGCAACTAACCTTTCAAATTCTGCCTTGTAGTGTCGGTGGGGACGAATTCGACGACGTAGAAGAGGACGATAACATTGATGAGCTGAACCAGGAGGAAGATGGGGATAATATCGAACTGATTACACCAGGCCAGGCAGGGGGCGGAGTGCCCAAGTCCAAACGGATCACCACTAAATATATGACGAAGTACGAACGAGCTCGAGTTTTGGGCACCCGGGCGCTGCAGATTGCGATGTGCGCGCCAATTATGGTTGAACTGGAGGGCGAAACGGACCCTCTGCAGATTGCCATGAAGGAGCTGAAGCAGCGAAAGATTCCCATCATCATACGACGATTCCTGCCTGATGCTTCGTATGAGGATTGGAGCATTGACGAATTGATTATCATCGATCATTAGGAACGATGGTTCGATGAATGTTTGTGTGAGTGTATGAGCAAAAGATATTTTAGTTACTAGATAAAGATTGTCGCTGTCGTCGCTGTCCGGAACATCTTTTGCTGGCGAGGATAGGGGAGCTAAATGTCAAAGAAGGAAAATGCATACGATTTGACAGGTATGTACCACACATGTTTCGGACAGCAGAACAAAGGGAACAGTAGCGACAATCTTTATCTAGTAACTAAAATATCTTTTGTATGAGCAAATCTGGATTAATATATTTTTAAGGAATCTATGACCTCGGAACGGATACTATACTTCGAAATTCTTTGCAATATCATTAATTTACTGTTGATTTTTTTCATCTTTTCGGAAATCGGTACAATTGTTTATCTTCCACTCCTGACGGAATCCAAGATTAAAAGTGCTCGCGTTTTCGGGGGCACACCACTTGATTCAGAAGCGGCGCACAACTGTCATTTTTGTTGATTTAGCTTTGCTGCGTCGCAGCATGCGTGAAATAATAAAAATGACAGTTAAGCGTTGCTTCCGTATCGAGTGGTCTGCCCCCGAAAAAGCGAGCACTTTTAATATAATATGATGTAGAACTTCATGAAGCTGCTCACTGCCATATTTGAGATGTTCAGCCGGGAGCTAGTCATTTATTACAGCCTTATAGTTTTTTTTGCTTTTGCTACGCACATGGCCTGTGCCACACGGCGTCGAACATGTAAAGTCTCAAGCCCAAGAAGCCGACAGCTGTTTTCATAAGGAGTTAAAAGTTGGTCATCACGCCGAGGAAGATTGGGCAAACCGCACGAATTTCTTTTGCACAGATTCGGTCCTCGAGATCCAACAGGTTTGATAAGGGAACCAGACAATTCCATAATTGACCATACAAGAGCATAGTAAAGCGATCATAGGCAGAATGGGTCACGAAAACCATTAACAATTTTTATAAAGCTCAGTTGTCGGTTTGCCTTAGGCTGATGCCATACTGGGAGAGAAGAGAAGCGATTAGAAGAGTTGAGAGGGAAGCGAAGCGTCCGCGTGAAAGCTACTTCAATGAGCGATATATGGAAATCGCTTATACCTGTCATAGTGGAAGCGATGAGAAGAGGCGAGAAGCGGTAGCCAAAGAGGCGAAGCAGTTCGTAGAGTGCTTTGCCGCGCGAGATCGCAAAGGATCACTTCTGTATGTTTGTTGATTTGAGTTTACCCTCGTTCGCAGTTGTGTAAAATGGCTGTGGGTGAAAAGTATTGCGGGAGAGGAAAGCAACATAGTTTATTTTGTTAATTTGGTTAATGAAAACATTAAAAAATGTATGGTTTTAGCTACATGTATATAATGTATTTCATAGTAGCGGTACTCATTAAAATTGGGAATATTCTGGTGCAGTCCATACATTTAGAAACACTTTGAAACAAAAAACACGTAATTTGCTGTTACCACAGACAAATGGATGTTGAACTTGTTATTTTTATATCGTTCTCGTATTTAGGATTAGTGATTCAAGTGATAGATTTTTCACGCATCTGTAATGCGCGATTGAACCGAATGAAATTGTTGTGTTCAATCGCTTTGATATTTGATTTTACACTGGAGTCGGTTTTTACGCTGGAGATACGTACCGTGTATCTTGAAAATCCCTTCAACTTCAACGAAAATCGGGTTTGCGCAATTTTTGCTTATGTCCGCATATTAAAACTTCGGGAACAATCCGATAGATAAGGAAATTGTTGTCCCAATTTTTTTGCCGGCCATTGGTGGGAAATGGTTTCTCTTGTTTACGCCGTTTTTTCAAAAAATTTGCCAAGACAAAACGATTTTTGTGGAAATTGTTTTCATGATGTGCGTATCTCCCGAGAAATCAACTTCAGTGTAGAGAAATGTTGTAAGAAGAACATCCATAAATTACGTAACGCTTGAAGGGGGAGGGGTGTTGTCGGCGAAGTGTGACGATCCATGCAAAATTTTCAGATGTTTCATACGTGTCGTGTCGTGGGTCGTGTTGAAAATTTCCCGTTGCGTAATTAATGGATCTTCCATAGGAGCAAACGTAAAATAGGAGAAAAACATGGCCCAAAAAGTTTTACCATAGCTACGCCCTACGTCTGTTTGTATGTGGTGATAATCTATCGCTCACATCATAAAATCGGTTTTCAATTGCGACATTCTATAAATCTCCCCAACACTCTTCTCTTTGTGCTAAATATGCTTGGAGAAGCAAAATATTCTACATCTGAGGAAATCCATGTTTTTACACTTGTATTTGTTGCGAGATCAACACTCCGAAAAACGCTTTCAGTATGTCATAGCTCCGCTTCACTTCGCTTTGCTTATCACCAACCTCTTCGCTTCGCTTCTCTTCGCTTCTCTTCGCTCCCAGTATGTCATCAGCCTTAGAAATAACGTTATCGTAATAGAACCGGAAAGTTAGTAGGTATACAGCATTTACTTGTGGCAAGACAGCTTGAATACGAGTTGATGTATAGATGTACTGCCTACAGCAGGCAAAGAGCGTGTCATTCACTCATTTTGAAAGCTTTCAAACAAGCAAAGAGAAAGTGGTTATTCCACGATAGTTGTAACGTCGCATTTGTTTCCTTTCTTATGTACCGGGAAAAGGGGGAAAAGGTATAACGATTTCCAGCGCAGGGAAAACGTTCTGTTTCGAAGAGAGAGATTGAATAATTTTGCTAACGATTCAATTAGAGCACTTGAACACCGGCACAGCAAAGCATAGGGTATCCAGTTCGGCCCAGCATAAAACAAAAACTTTATTTTTCGAATCGCTCGACACATATCCTCATCACTGCTGGGAAACATGTCTAAATCTAAAACATTACAAGGGGTGTCACGAGAAGTCGTTGAAGGATGTCTTGAACTGTGTAGCAAATAGTCGCATTTGTCAGCTGAAACACCATCCAGTTGCATCGACGTGGGAAGACCATCTTCGTTCCGTTTGGACCTAACAAATCCTTGGAATTCAGACGTAGATTTCGTTGTGTGCGGAAGATGTGTTGCGAATACAAAAACTGATTATAGATTCTGTACCTACGCACTACTAGCAATATTGAACTTGTTATAAGTGGAACGATAATTGCAATACCTACGAAGTGCAGAGGAACGATGGCGTGCTCGTAATCTGTTGTTGGACCATTAAGGGCAAATTCTTCAAATACAGCTTGAATGATCAATGCAGTTGTATTCCCAGAATTTATCAATGATACCATTTGGGCTTATTCTTGGAATATCGGTTATCGTATCGATAATTTCAACCCGATATTTATCGGTGGTGGCTGGCCCAATTATTACTTCCGGTCTTTTACTATACTTAGTATAGTAATAGTCAAGCATTCGTTCTACATATTACTAATATGGGGGTAAGCGTGGTGAATTGTTATAGAATTTAAAAAGAAAACGAATGCTAAGACCAAGTGCCACTGGATGACTCCAAACGGGCCAGTATAATGTGGGGTAGTCAGGGTTTAACTAAATTAGCTAATAGTATAACTTATTTTGCCACGCACCAATTTCAGTATAATTTGTTCCTACGAATCAAATTTCTAGAAGTTAGGTTTTCAGCATTACTTAGCGCAAGAGAGGGTTTAAACTCTGCGTTAAACTGAATTTTATTCGCCGATTCGGGGCGTTATCATGAGTGATCAGCACTCATGGAACACATTGTTTAACGCGAATGTCAGCCGGGTTCGATCAAAAGTGTAAGATTTAGTGTAATTAGTTTAATTATTTTTATTTTTGGGCATCAAACGTTAGGAGCATGTTTTCAGCGTCGCACAGCCCAGGAGAGGGTGTAAGCTCACAACGGTATAGTGTAGGCCGTCCTCGATTGGGGTCCTGTGGGTCGCATGTAGTGGCTGTGCTCGGGGCAGTTATGTGTTGAAAGCGGTAAAGGGGCAGTTAGGATTGAGTTTTAATATAAACAGATGTAGGATTGAACAAAATTATAACCTTTAAGGTTCATATTGTGGAGACTATTGACAGCCAAAGCGTTGAGGATAAGCTTTTAGTTAGCAACTGAATTAATTTATCCGATTTTGAATCCTAGATTGAATAGTAGGTATATATGGACAATAATAGAAACTATATACAGTTATCATTTTATTAAGTATTGAGGATATGTTTTTGGTTAAGTTGAGTATCAGATGGGCATGTGTGATATCCATTAATAAGACAGAATTATTAGAACTGTATTTTTGTCTTTGTAGTAAGATTAATTACTTACTAATGTTTTGCGGGCCGGCGAGTGAAAGCGGCCCAATTCTTTATCTACCTCTTTCCAGACGACCAGTGATGAAGAAAATCTTATTGTTCCGGTATCAGCAGTGGTATTCATATTCATAACAACCACCGTCAATACAGGAAGTCTGTGTTCACAACGTGATTACTTCAAGGACAATCCCAACATCTTCTGTGAATTGCAGATAAGTATTGCGTTTATATTTTAATTGCACTGAGCTCGTTCTAATCTGATCGATGAATGAATTTACTTGTCACTAATCAATATCATTAGTAAATTTAAATATTCCCGTAGATTAGAAAAGCAAGTGCATATATTTCTATTTTATGGCAACATATCACAACGAAACGGACCCTTGGGAGCCTTAAGTAAGATCTCGGTCCGGTTGCATCTAAGGAGATCTTAGTGCAGTGCACACCGGACGTGTTGCCCAGTAGACGTATCGCTCAGTGGTATTTAAATACAACGCAGATAGGCTATGGTCAGAGGGTGCGTTGATATTACAAGATTACAAGATTACAAGATACCATTTGGGCTTATTCTACGAGTCGAGTGACGTGAGGTGAGTCGATTTTAGCAATTCTCACGTGAGGTGACCATGTTATTCAAATGGGGCTATACGACTCTTCTCACGTTATTCGAGCAATCTCACGTCACTCCACTCGTAGAATAAGCCCGATTATTGGGGCTGTATCAAGTCTGTTGATGTAATAAGAATAAATAATAACTGCGTTGAAATAAATAAATAAATTTGATTTGTCGCAGAGTAAACATCTGATCCGTCGTTAATCGCCCTTCTCGAAAACCACTTTGATTTTTGCAGACAAAGGCCTCCGCAATCGGGCACAGTTTTCTGAAATTGATTTCGGGTGTGTACCGTGCAGGCGGTATTGAGGAGTGTTATACAGCATCCATTCGCTAACTGGGCTAAAACATCAGTCCAGTTAACGAGCGCCGCTTTTTAACTGGGCTGTCGAGGGGATTTACGATGCATTGTTATGATCAATGTTTTACATGGAACGACAACAATATACCATTTAGACTCCCCTCGCAGCCTAGTGTTTGTTTTTGTTTTTTGACGGATAACTGCTTTTTAACTGGGCTTTGGCCCAGTTAGCGAACGCCCAGTTAAAAAGCAGTCCAGTTAAAAAGCGCCCAGTTAGCGAACTGTTGCTGTACCTCGATAGTTTGCACAATCTAGTCTGGACCAGGGTTTGCAGAAATCGCTCTCAATAGATAACGAACAACGATAAAGGAGAGGCAAAAACTGTTCCGAATCATAACAAGCCATGATAACAAATTTATCAAGCTTGTATACAAGTGCGAAAAAACAGAATCGGATAGGCAGCCCAAAAATGGTGATTCTCGCTTTGTTTTCGATCCTTTCGTGTTGGTTACTGCACAGCTGTGTAGAACATGTTGAAATGCATCATCAGAGCCAGTGCTCCCCGCATTTGGAACTTTCTTCAAAGTGCAAAACTCAATCGTAACTAACAAATTTGATAGCGCATCGGAGGGAGATGATGCAGTAAATTTGAATGGATGGAATCACTAACAGCAACCAAGCTACCACGCCAAACCCGATCCCACCGAAACAATTCATTTTCGCAATAACCTCTTTCTTATCATAAAATGTTGGTCCTCAGAAGAACCATTTTTCATTTCCCAATGCGACTTTCTAATAGCTAACTGCATCCAAACGCTTGCCGGCACCTTGCGTTGAAACTGTCCGACCGCCACCTGATGATTTTTCGCTCAGCCTCCAAAATTTGGAATAAATTTTCCGCATTGCCACTGCCACCCCACGCCTTCGTGCTGCTGTGTCCGCTCCGCTGCATTAAATGTCAAACCGCTCTTTGTGGAATCCCGATCAAAATGGCTCGCGCGCGCCGAACAGCAGCTTTCTTGTATTTAAAAAATTAAGCCCGTAAGCCCCGCCTCTTTATGATCTGATATGGGTGTTAATGTAATGTGCACTCATAACGATTAATGAAGGGGCGGGGCTAACGGAATTACTTCATTAGATATAAGAAAACTGCTTTTTCGGCGCGCGCGAGCCATTTCGATCGGGATTCCACAGACAACGGACTTCGGAGAATGACAAATTCTAAGAATTCTATTAAATTGTCTCGCAAGATTCTTAATTTGGTTATGAGATCAATCGTAAATAGTGAATTTGATAGCGCGTCGGAGGGAGATGATGTAGTGAATTTTAATGAATGGGATCACTAACAGCAACCAAGCTACCACGCCAAACCCAATGCCACCGAAACACCCAACTAACATTTAATGTCAATGTAAATGTTATTTCAACTCGTCTATACGGCTTCAAGCTGAATATGTGTGCTATACATATGATCAAGAACTTCTATTCAATGCTTTTACCAGCAAATCTGGCGAATCTATTCAGCTGTTTTTGACGTGCCTGCACAACTACTTTACAGCATGTTACACAATTTTTTCTCAATCTTTATTAAACCATTTATCAATATAATTCGCTTCAATGGCGCTTATTCAGATTTTTTAAATCTGTTAAATAAGTTTTATACAGCCACTGAATTCATTTTGATTAAATATTATTTGAGAGGAGAGTAAATTTCGGAGTTTATTTAATGTTTTTTTTTTGTGAAAACTCAAATATCAATTTTGTTGCTACTAGATTCGAACTCCTGATCTCCTGATTCAATGGCCGCTGCTCTGTCATCACCGTCACTTTGACATATGTAAATAACAAAGATAATTATGGATGTGCTTCTTCGCATACCCTATAGGTTGTTTTACTAACGCAATTTTCAGATTCATGCTGTATAAACGTTAGAAAGAGGCCTACATGCTACTTTCGGCACATAAGCTTAAAAAGTATGCTTTTAGCATTATTTTAACCATTATTCAAACATTTGTCAGCATGTTCTGTGGGCTAACTTTCATGCATCATCAATCGCTGAAATTGTTTTTTGACAACATTTTCTCGATCTGTATAGATGCTACCCAAGTAACCGTAAGCATTATAATGCTGCTTTAATTTAGCTACATAACTGCACGTAATGCTACCCATTTAATGTTTATTAGCTTTGAGTGCAGATACAATGCTGATATAATGCCGGAAAAGGCGAATTAGCATGCTGTTATAATGCACAGACGAAAGCTCAATTGCTGCATTAGTGATGCTAATATAGGGTTAGGAATGAAACGTCAGATTTTTTCGCTCACTATTTATTTCGAGCGAATTTTTCGCGCACTTTTGAAGAGCTTTTGCGAGCAGCTGATCAGCTGCCTATATTTAATAAACAACTGCCGAATCACCACGAATTGGAGAAATTGAGGCAAAACAAAAATTATCTTTTCCACCATTATTTGTTGGTGATTCAAGTTATTTATATATAATGTTTATACTTAGCAAGTTAGACCGATGATATTGTGTTTTGCCAATTTTTCGTCGTAGAATGTGCTCATATGGGTCTCGAACCTGGAAGCATGACACGCGGCTCTCACAAAGTTGTCCTCCCTTGCTCTTTCGGCCACGGATGCGATGTCATATCTTCTGCTGAAAGGCATATTTAAACCATTTGTCTCTTTTATTAGCAGAAATTATAATAGTGGTTGTGATACATTCACCCGAGGAAGTTCTCACTACTACTTACAGAAATTCCAATCGGTTTTTCTACCAAAATATTCGACTGCATTAAACACTGCTTTTATTACGCATATAACGCTAATGTAATGCTAATTTAATGTTAATAAACATTTGATCTTGCAGCATTAACGATGCAGATATAATGCTATATGAGAACTTTGATGCATTTGCAGGGCTGTTATAAAGCTTTGTAGCATCTTTCATGCTGATTTAAAGCCTAAAATTAATGCTTACGGTTACTTGGGTACTCTGCTGCTAATCGTTTAACAGTAGCCGTCAACAGCAATATCGCATCTAAATGGCTTGTTTTCTTACACTATCTGCTAGCATTAATGACAGCGCTTTGTCAGTTGCTATAAGAGCAGGTGAATTCCCTTGTAGCTGCATTACAGAAATCAATAGCTCATACACAGCTCTGGCAACAAAAATCAAATGTAAACATTGCGGTTTTGACGTTCCATACTGATAAGCTATTAAAAGAAGCAGTATAAGGTTTACTTAAACGTTGTGTAATGTTCAAAGATACAGAAGTTGCCTAAAAGCTTCGTTAGTTTATTTATAGCGCCATTACGCTATATGTTAGTGCTATAACAACAGCGAAAACATTTTCATTGTGAATGCTACTCACCGTAATATAGGAAGTTGCTAACAAGCAACTTAATTACATACATGAGCTCTTAACCAATAAGCTTTGTTGCTAATTCAGACAGAGCTGTTTTATGACTATATGAAAGCTGCATAAACGATAAAAGATGAAATATATTCGGCACAAACTGATGATTTGGGTAATAGTCGAGTTGAAATTTAAGGGATTATTTGCGGAGGCTTTTCTTTTATTCAGCATTGGCTGCTTTTATTCAAATATTATACAGCCAAAGGCTAGAAGTTGAAGCTTTTAGCACCAAAATTGTTAGTTGGGCAGCCCATTTTCGCAATTAACTCTTCCTTTTCGTAAAATGTTGTCCCTGAGAAGAACCTGTAGGAATAATAACAAGCGGTTCAATTTTCCGCTAAATTCAAATATTTCACGAAGGAAATGAAACATTTCGCATAGTTAAAATCGAATATGATTTCACTGTCTCCCCAATACTATATGAGCACGGTAAATTGTTTATACATAAACGTACGTCTGATTACTGCTACTTACGTCCAACAGTTTCGAGTACACGCTTACGTATGTCTGACTATTGCGACAACGTTTGCATATCGCTACCAGACAATGTTCCTAATGGGCATAAATAGCCGTGCATGGACCGAAAACGAATCCAGTTTATAAACGGATGCAGACGGATAAGAACGCCAGAGGAAGAAGGACCATTCAGCAGCAGCAGCCGGGCGAGGATGATGGCCAAGTGGGAATCTAGCGAGCAGCAGCTGGTTGAGGTGTGGAAAAGACCTCTTCAATAGCACATCCTGGCCGTTGGCATCCGCAGCGAGGTTTTTCCAGAGTTTCCCTCGCTGCTGCCAAAAGGATGATGCTATTCCTTTGCAGCTGCTGGAATCGGATCGACTATTCTCCTGCCTGTTCTCATGACAGCAGCAAGCAGTCAAATAGGGTCGGTCGCGACAGAACCAATTTTCTTTTCCCAATTCATATTCCAATCACTAACTGCATCCAATCGCTTGTGTAAATTTGCAGCATTGCCAAACTGCCACCCACTTCGTGCTGCTGTGTCCACTTCGCTGCATCGAATGTCGCACCGCCTTCCCGATCGAAATGGCTCGCGCGCGCCAAACAGCAGCTTTCTTGTATTTAATAAATCAAAACCGTAAGCCCCGCCCCTTTGTGAGCTGATATGGTGTAAATATAATGTGCACTCATAACGATTTATGAAGGGGCGGGGCTAATGGAATTACTTCATTAGATATAAGAAAGCTGCTTTTCGGCGCGCGCGAGCCATTTCGATCGGGTTTCCACAGACAACGGACCGTTCGGAGAATTATGAATTCAAAGAATCCAATGAAACTTTCTTGAATGATTCTGAATTTGGTTATGAGATGTTGTTTATCTAAGATGCGTATTGTTGCGCGGAATAACAACAGAAATTTGACTCAGGACGAAGTTTCTTCATATTTCCAAACATTATCTCTTGACATCTGTCTGTCCAAGCGACGTTCACTAATGGGTAGTTGCTGTAGGAGATAATTTTCACTGAGGTGGCGTCTTCATTGATTTTATACAAAAGAAAGTTGATCAGACTATCAGAAATAAACTTTCTTCAAAGTTCAAAACTCAATCGTAAATAGCGAATTTGATAGCGCGTCGGAGGGAGATGATGTAGAAAATTTTAATGGATGGAATCACTAACAGCAACCAAGCTACCACGCCAAACCCGATGCCACCGAAACAGTCCATTTTCGCAATAAACTCTTTCTTTTTATTAAATGTTGGTCCTGAGAAGAACCAATTTTCTTTTCCCAATGTTCCTTTCCAACTAACTGACACCACAATTTGTAATAAATTTTTCAGCATCGGCACTGGCGGTGGTCAACCTTTTCTTCATATGAAATTCTGGTTCGTTGAGGTTGAATATCTGCAGCAACACATCGAGCACCACAACCAATGCGATGGATTTTCTTTGAAAATGTTATTAGCGCCTCCGTGATGCTGTGTCCGCTCCGCTACGATCGCTTTGATGCGTCTGCTATGCGTAAAATCTTGTTCAAACTGAGGATTAGATCCAAACCCGCAAGTGATTGATTTTTGATGTCTGTGCTAGTGATGCATGTACGTAATTGGTTAGTTTACCTATTTCCAAACTTTTTATTAATTCTCGATAATAAATAGTTAAAAATCAGTATTTTCAAATAAATACAAAGAAGCGTTGACTCTTCCTTGATCGAATGGTCCAAAAAAATTGAAAATCCATCGAGAAACGGCTTAGATATTAAAGTTTAAAGTCTATCATATTTTCGTGACGGTCCCCGATTTTCGCAATCGTAAAGCGTACCCCAATATAGAAAACACAGACGTAGTCCTACGTCAAAAAAAAGAAATGCACCCTCACCGCTAGGTCTGCACTTTTCTTTCCTCGAATGATAAGCAGATTTTGATTGGGTTGGCTATTGGCTTGTATTTAAAATAGAATTTTGTTAGCTCCATGTGTAGCCTCCTGCTTCTTTGCAATAAACTAATCGTTCCAAATCATTCACTGAATCCTTACTGGCCCGGCACATTGCTTCCAGGATGTGCTCCGAAAGTCCACTGTCGGAAAGATTTTCTTTCCACAGCACCTGATCGCCGATAGCAGTGGCTTCGTTTTCTTTATCAGTATCGTCAATCATCTTTTGAGACACCCGACTGAATACCGTAGTACTTGGGATACTGACCAACGTTGTGCTGAAATTGTCCTTCGTTTCTGCCAGCAGACCACATAGGTAGGGCAGCACATGTGGCAGAATAACTCCCTGCAATTCCGTGCTGTGATAGTCTTCGCCGTCCATTCTGATTTTGCTTGAGCGAGTTGTGAGCGTTCGCAAAGTAGCGCCTACGAATGCTACCGGGGCCAACAAAGTAGGAGGCACACCTGCTAAGCGTCCGACCTTCGTCGTTGTACTTTTCGCGTTCAGCAAAAAGTTGAAAAATGCTTGGCACTCAACACCTTCGATGAGAACCGTCGACTGGTCACTGTAATCGTCTTCACATTCTCGGTTCTGTTGCTTTTTCGTTTGATAGTAGTTTATTTTTTTGATTTCCTCTGCTTCGACTCCCAAGCTCTCCAACCACTTCTCCTCTTCCATGTCATCGTCATCTTCGTCTTCATCCGGTACCGTATTCTGTAAAGTGGAATATTATATCGTGGTTGAACACGGTGGAAAAACCAAGCAGCTACATTTAATATTAATTCAAGCAATTCACACAGTCGTTGGTATATGAAATAGTTTAGTTTTTAAAGAATGCATATAAATAAAACCAATACTTACTGCGGTTTGATCTTCGGATGAGTTGGAAAAGCTTCCATTGTTGACGCTTATGCCCGATTCGCCCGACCGATTCATCTCTTGTTTTTCTTGCGTTTTCTTCAGGGGCATCGTGAATTCAATGTCCTCCTGTTTCAGGGCCGCTCGCATACCACGCGAAGTTGGTGCGAGCAGGGCATGAGTTTCCACCCGTCCGCCGATCCCAGCTGCCCTGAACAGCACAGTGAAGCTGTTGGCACATACATAAAAGTAAGGACACTGCCTGGCTCGGACAAGTTGGAACAGATTTTGAAAGCTAATCGCCCACTCTTTCCCCAGGGCACTACGCTCCGCTTCTCCCAGCACAGTTCCGTGGTTAGATTTGGCGTTTCTGGGGAACAGTGTCAGCCAAGGCAGATGGGGGTGCTGCCAGTATAAAGTGCTTTGATAAAATCTTGCCCCAGGGGAGATGTCCAATCCGACGGACGAATCTTTTATACCGATGCACCGAACGAAAGACGTTAGACCGCTTGCTTCCTGATTGGTGCGGAGGTTATTGCCGGGAAGTGAAGATTTGCAAACAATTCTTAATCTATTTTTGATGCCCCAGTGAATTGGAATGTGTTTGCATGGTTTATTTAGTTCTTCTGGGGTTTCATGAGGATCAGCTTGGTTGATTACTAATTGGTGATGTGAATCCAGGAAACGAGTTTCGAGAGGTTTTGTAGCGGGTAAGTCAATCACGGGAATTTCTTTTGGGGTAGCTTTGTTCAGTAGTTCAAAAATGCTCTCATCGTTTGTGACGTCCGGATCAAACTGCTTTTGTTTTTTAGTGACATTGTTTTCGTTCCTGAAAAATGGGTTTTCTTTAAGGTGATTATAGAATGAAGCCCGTGGTGAATTTCAAATTCACCACACGTTTATCTACATACATTTCCAAAAGCCCAAATCTGGCGTAATAGTTTTCGTACAGTGCCGAAACTCAAATTATGATTGTTCAGCATAACTAAGCAAACGATCTACCATTATTTCAGCCCCATACGCGTTTTGGTTCTTTCATCTCGTGCTCTTGAAAAAATATTGGAAAAGCACGTGGTTTACAAAATGGCCGATTTCTGGCTTCATTCTATAATCACCTTAAACATTTGTTCATAATAAATTTTAGCCAGGAGGAGATAGGATGTTTTTTTTAACTAAGCGGAACTAGAAAATAAGATTTGCAGTGCTTATACATCGGTACTGACTTTTAAGGTCCCCCCAAACACACGTGGCGCGACTCCTGTAACATAGAAAAACATGCTTGCTGAGAACGCATTAAGTATCATTCTTAGAGTCCTCATCTTGCCCCGTCATACCCTATGGAAGCAAAAATGAAACATTGCATGTAGTAATGGAGTCGTGGCAACTAGTTGTCCCCGTCGCGGTGAAATTGCTTATGTTTGGGGAAGCCTTTATCAGGAAATATATTTTTTAACGGATTGCCCCTGGATGACTTCTTAAGAGAGCTTGCTGACGTTTAATCATCTTTCTATTTCAATTTAACGACCTTTGTTTAATAAAGCAACCCTTATAGCAGTATTTTTGTTAAAGTTTCCAACTGCTAGGAACACCGTGTGCAACTTTGTATATTATGACCAATGACTTAATAAACTAAACTTACTTTGCGAAGGGGTTTTTCCTCTTCTGGCTACCAGAAAATGGATCCGATTCCTGTACGCTGGAAGCCGCAACGCCTATGCCAGATGGCCTTTGAATACGGGCCTGGAGTGCTTTCTGCTTCTGCTTCAGACGCTGCAGGCGAAGAATTTCGTCTGGTTTCTTCCATTGACTCATAACTGTTTGGATCGATGTTTCACTATAGACAATATAATAAACTGCTTTCTTAGTAATCACAATATAATTCACTTAACTATTAAGTTTGTCGAATAAAAGTTTACAAGATATTTCCTTCCCATGCGTTGGTCCTTGAAGAAAAATTGCGCATTTTTATTTGTTTACGCTTACGAAGTGACAGATGGTCGCATCAAGCTATAGATAGTAGAATCTATAGATGAGCGAAAGCATGGCTGAGTCGATTTTTTTGCCCGTGCACACGCGCATATGACGTCACAGCCCTTAACGTTTCCATTGAAATCGTGACATCATGCTCGTTTGGAGACACGTTTGACAGTTCGTTTGGAGACAGTGGATTTATCTTCGCTCATCTATATATTCCACTATCTATACATCAAGCCAGCTGTTTCCAATGTGTTTCTTGTGCTGAACTGTTACACTGTTAAAATAAGCAGCTATTTCTTACATGTTACAGAGAAGCATACAAATAAGTAATTGAAGGGGCAAAAAATTCGATTATGATATGGGGCCGTTCAAAAATTACGTCCAAGGTTTGAGGGGGGGAGGGGGGTCAGAGTTTTGTGACAGTTTGTGACAGGAGGAGGGAGGGGGGTTCGTCTTATGTGACGTCCGTCCACAAGAAAAAAATATTGTCTGATTTTCTCAAAATTGCACGCGGCGAACCCTTCATGAAAGGTATCACCGCGCTTTCTGCACCCCGTTTACTTGATTCTTATGGGTGAATAGCATTGCGGTGTATCGTTTGGCGCGGCTGTACCTTTCGACAGTCATTCGCCGCGTGAAGTTTTGTGCAAGTGCCCATTTGGGAATATTACAAACGCTGCGCAGTGTATCATATCCAGAAAATCTGACAATACTGAAAGCATTTTAGAAACAACTTGCATTTTAAAAACATTCAAACTGTTAGTAAGGGACATAACTCACTATGTTATTGTGAAAATAGTGTAAATAGTGTAGATAAACCACAGTAATCGCTAAAATATAAATGAGACATGTACGTACAGGGGGAGGGGGGGGTCAATTATTTGTGACAGTTTGTGACAGGAGGGGGGGAGGGGGGTTGAAAATGCCGAAAAACGATGGACGTAATTTTTGAACGATCCCTATAGGGGAAATTACGTCTTTGGCAGGTTTTGTTCTATTATTGTCAGGGGGGTTTTCTATAACTAAATATGCTCAAATTTGGCCTAAACATTATTTGCATATCAAAGAATATTATGGCCAAATTTCATAAAATTTGGTCAACAAAAACCCCCCTGACAATAATAGAACAAAACCTGCCAAAGCCGTCATTTCCCCTATATCCGTATACGGAATATAAAAATTTTTAGATTTTTTTTTTGTCAAATTATAATTTAAAAAGTGAAATGACAAAAAGTTAACAAAAAAATAAATGAAAAATTAAAGCGAGTCAAACTGTTTAATTTTTCACTGTGTTCACGTTCAGCTTCGTTACAGCAGCATCTAGCGGCAATTTGATATTTCTATTTTCGTTTCGATCTGGTTTCGATGCATTCCATGCGATTTCAAACTTGTTCGTCACAGGCATAAACCTGCTGTCGGTTCGGTTGATAGCTATGCTGCAATAAAATGGTTGTCCCCACAGATGGCGCAGTATGTACACGTTGAAATGTAAATGCTTGAAATTTAAAAGAATTTGCCCAGCAACGTAGTTTTGAAACTGCAAATTGTGTTGATAAACGAGAACAAAATGATAATGTTACAAAAAATTCTATCCAACTAGCGATATTAATTTGTGCTTACTCCGCGTCTCGCCTGAGGTAAGGCGTTAATTCGAATTAAGTGAGAATATGAGGTACCGACTGTTTACTATAGATAGTGGAATATATAGATGAGCGAAGATAAATCCTCTGTCTCCAAACGAACTGTTAAACGTGTCTCCAAACGAGCATGACGTCACAGCCCTTAACATTTCCATTGAAATCGTGACGTCATGCTCGTTTGGAGACACGGTAAAAAAAATCGACTCAGCCATGCTTTCGCTCATCTATAGATTCTACTATCTATACTGTTTACTTACATCGATGAAATTCACTTCCAGTTGGCAGCAGCAATGAAAAGTGCATTCGAGCACTTTGGGAAGATCCATTAATTACGTAACGCAAAAATTGCCATTTTTAACCCCCCCCCCCTATGTAACACTTTTTTTATAAATCATTTAAATTTTTTGTATGGATTGTCACACTTCAGGCAACCCCCCCACTTACTCTCTAAGCGTTACTTAATTTATGGGTGATAAACCTGCTACCACCTGCTCCTCTTTGGTTTGAAATTTTCTCTACGAGCTAATGGAAGAATGGTAGTTGTATAGGAAAACCATTCATGGAAAATGGCGTAGTTTGAAAGGAAAGTGGTGATAAGAAATCAAGACAAAATTTTCAAAACGACTTATCTGCTTTTGTAAACAAAGATTCAAACGACGATTTAACGAATCTGATAGCTCTCCCACGCAAACCAACACCATCAACAGGTAGCGGACTCCTTCACCTACCTATTGATGGTGTTGGTTTGCGTGGGAGAGCTATCAGATTCGTCAAATCGTCGTTTGAATCTTTGTTTACAAAAGCAGATAAGTCGTTTTGAAAATTTTGTCTTGAAATACAGTCGCCTCTCAAAACCTCGATATTGAAGGGACCATCGAGATAAGGAGAGATCGAGGAATGGAAATAAAATTGAAATGGGTACTAGATCCAAAAAAGCTTGTTGCTATGAAAAACGACAACAAAACAAATGTCATTCCTTGTTGTTGGTATGTTTGTTATTGTTCAAAGATGGTCTAGTAGCCTAAAAATTTGAACATATCGACATAAGGAGAGTGAATCCAGAACAAAACATGATCAGAACTCATCGAGATAGAGAGATATCGAGATAGGGAGGTTATCGAGATGTAGAATCACCGACGAACCGACGTGTCACCCCATGGAAAATAATTCAAATTTGCTGCCTACGACGCCATGATGAAAAATCATCAAATACTTGTGACACATATATGATACCAATATCACTGTACGGCATAAAATCATATGTCTGTCACCCAGAATCACGCTGGTATCACGATAGCACGATGATTTCTGTACCCTGCCCTTCGACCGTTGTATTGTACGAAACAGAACATAATTTGTTGTTTTGAAATGTCAAATACGGCGTTTGACATATGAAATAAAAACAAACATTTGCAAGCTGACTGAGTAAAATTCGTTTTTCTGCAATTCCGGGTGATATTTTTCACAACATTGGCAAAATAATTATTCGTAAGACCTTCATTTGCTATTTACAATTACGCTCTGAAGATGTCTTTGTCAGTTGGGTTGTTTCCGGGAGGATCTGCCGTCACTTTTGCATGATATTCAATGGTTTGAGTTCTGTATCGTGTGATTTCGAACATTTTGTGCAAGAATCCCATGGGTTTAATTGGAATGAGGTCTGGGGATTGGGAAGGATGCGGGATTTTTGATTTGCCATTAGTCAGCATCTACTTTTTTAGATGGAAAGAATGTTTTGTACCGTTGTTTTGGACAAATTCGAAATTGGATATATGATCCAATTGAACGGTGCTGGTTTTATCCTTCAAAATGTCCAAATGAATTAGACGATCAGTGCCGTTTGCACTGAAATCACCCCAAACCATAGAATAGAGTGATTAACGTCCGCAGAAATAATTGCCCTGAACAAGAAGCAAGAACTCGCATATTTCTGCGAGCAAGAACTCGCATATTTCTGCTAAAATACCTATATGAAGAATTGAAAAACTGTGACGTTTTCATATCGGTGAATGAACTGCTGATGCGAATTCACAATTTATTCAAAAAACATGGGTAAATATTGTCACGGTGGGTCTATGGAGGAAACATTATTTTTCAAAAATCAATATCTCTGAAACACCAACAAAACAAAGTTCTTTTTATTCAACCTTAGTTACCTCTACTTGAAATCTAAAAGTTTTACCGAACCTTTCTCAAGAAGCCTACAGTGATAATTTAAATGCGCTGCAGCTTTAAGGATTGGTATTAGTTAGGAAGGCTAAGATCATACGCTGGATTTAACAATTACTCACAAAACCCTGGAAAAACTTGAAAATCTCAAGTAATTGTCCATTATCTATTAAATACTTGTAATACTAATAAATAATATATTTTTTGATTCACTTGTTGATGAGGTATTTCCTTTGGTATTTCATAAGTTATAACGTGTTTTGAGGGGTCCAGATTTTGTCGTGAGCTAAGCCTTATAACAATTGCTTGAAGTTCAAAGACTGGAGCGAATAGATTCAACTTGTTGTAGTGTTTCGAAGAGAGGGATTAGATAATTAAGACAAACCTTTCTCTGCATTTACCCCCGTATATAATCAGTGGATTAGATATTTGCAATACTTATACAAAGTAACACATTTTCTAGGGGGGGGGGCTAGCCAGATCCTAGGTGGGGCTATAGCCCTAGCCCCCTCTAGTTACGCCAATGAGTAACAGTTTATGATTTCTATACATTTTGATGAAAAATATAGTTTTGGAAAGCGGTTTTAAAACAAGCTGTCAAATAGATACAACGATGTAAAGAAAAGATGTGTGTCATCTTGTCACTATACGCGTACAGTGTGATACGAAAATCATTGTGCGGAAATCATATGTCTGTCGATAGTAAAACACTACCGCCACCCCTATAATGGCGCGCGAAGTTTTCGTAGCTCAGCCAACAACCTACGTGTATTAACATTGCAGCGGATTTGTGTCTTAGCTCATTTGACAGGAGCGATCGCTCGCAAAAGCGATTGACCGTTAAAAAGTGTGGGACAATCAGAGAGCGCCAGTGACACGTCGGTTCGTCGGTGGTAGAATGCCCAAATATATCAAGCTCTATCTGGTAAAAGGGCGAATGTCGCAAGAGAGAATTCTCTTCGTCGACTTCCCCTCTTTTAAATAAAAGTGACAAGCAGAAGATTTCTTTGCAGTTTATCACCTCAGAATGCAAGTTCACATTGTTTTCTATCGTGCTGAGGTGATAAACCACAAGGAAAACCGCTGCTTGTCACTTTTATTAAAAAGTCGAGGAAGTCGACGAAGAGAATCCTCTCTTGCGACATTCGCCCTTATTCCAGATAGAGCTTGATATGTAGATTGAAGGGACCTAGGAAACCATCAAGATAGGGAGAGATATCGAGATACAGAACATCGAGATGTGGTAACTCTCGCACTGGTTGCTAACGCAGTTACCGATACTTGTTATTTTTTCCTAACATTTATTCCGTTTCACAATTTCAACCTGTTAACACGTTATTAAATAATAAAATCTCCACAAGTTCGTTTGTTACTCAACGTGTTTGTGTCTTCACTAGAAATATCAGTCTCTCAAGAGGTTATGGGCGACCAACGCAAAGAAGCTGTGATAAACGGAATTCAGCAATTCGCTGGCGTAGGAAAGCCAAAGAGTTATTGGTGGGTTTCGTGTCTGACGAGTATCTTGGATGTGTCCGGGATAAGGCCACTTCAAAAGCAATGCGGAAGAGTCTCGAAGATACGTTTGCGAAGAAATCAGCTGGAAGGCAGACGCTGATCCGGAAGCAAATTGCAAGATTGCATCTAAAGGATGGTAGCTCAATTCGATCTCATTTGCTGGAATTTGAAGACCTAATTCGTCAGTTGCGAATGGCGGGATCAAAGCTAGAAGAAAGTGATATTTGTTCATCTCTGGCGTTGACACTTCCGGAATCATACGACGCACTGGTAACTGCTCTAGAAAACTTACCTGAAAACGAGCTAACGTACACGGAAGAAAAAAAGTACCCAGCGTTGAGTTTTTTAAAACTTATTTTAAAACTTTCTTCTGTTGTCAAAAACAAGAGAGCCAAACAATCGAACGACACCAGTTCAATGCGGTAAGGAAAGGTAAAGCAAATGCAAATGTGACGAATTCTTCCAACGCAGTGGCATTCATGATAGATCGAGGGAATTTCAAGCGAGAAAGCGTCGGGAAGATCGTTTTTAAATTAGACTCTGGATCGAGTGACCATCTCGTTAATACGGAAGCCTACTTCACATCCCTGAAACATGTTCCCCAGCCGGTGATTATAAACGTCGCGAAGAATGGTCAGTTTTTGGAGTGGGTGTTATTATTTGAAAAAGTAACTGTGGAATTCCACTCCATGTGAAAGATGTCCTATACACAGAAAGAAAATTCATTATTGAAATTAAAAAAACCATTGGTAAAAATAAAAAGTTGCGTTGGTTCTTTTTCGTAGAGAGTTGCAAATGTTCAGAATAAAAGTACGTTAACTTTTGCAACAACCATGTTTCGAAAGTTGCATTCCATTCTAAAATTAAAAGTTTGAACTTTTAAAATAACATTATAGAACTGTCAAAAAGAAATTATCAAATCGTAAATAAAAGAGTGGAATAGAGAGAGTTTCATCCGCCGGATAAAAAATATCATTAAAATATCATAAATTTTATTGTTATAACACCATTTAAAACATAATTTTTACCATTTAATATAATGGAATTTTGACAATAAAATCACATGAGAAACCCAAGTAACCGTAAGCATTATAATGCTGCTTTAATTTAGCTACATAACTGCACGTAATGCTACCCATTTAATGTTTATTAGCTTTGAGTGCAGATACAATGCTGATATAATGCCGGAAAAGGCGAATTAGCATGCTGTTATAATGCACAGACGAAAGCTCAATTGCTGCATTAGTGATGCTAATATAGGGTTAGGAATGAAACGTCAGATTTTTTCGCTCACTATTTATTTCGAGCGAATTTTTCGCGCACTTTTGAAGAGCTTTTGCGAGCAGCTGATCAGCTGCCTATATTTAATAAACAACTGCCGAATCACCACGAATTGGAGAAATTGAGGCAAAACAAAAATTATCTTTTCCACCATTATTTGTTGGTGATTCAAGTTATTTATATATAATGTTTATACTTAGCAAGTTAGACCGATGATATTGTGTTTTGCCAATTTTTCGTCGTAGAATGTGCTCATATGGGTCTCGAACCTGGAAGCATGACACGCGGCTCTCACAAAGTTGTCCTCCCTTGCTCTTTCGGCCACGGATGCGATGTCATATCTTCTGCTGAAAGGCATATTTAAACCATTTGTCTCTTTTTATTAGCAGAAATTATAATAGTGGTTGTGATACATTCACCCGAGGAAGTTCTCACTACTACTTACAGAAATTCCAATCGGTTTTTCTACCAAAATATTCGACTGCATTAAACACTGCTTTTATTACGCATATAACGCTAATGTAATGCTAATTTAATGTTAATAAACATTTGATCTTGCAGCATTAACGATGCAGATATAATGCTATATGAGAACTTTGATGCATTTGCAGGGCTGTTATAAAGCTTTGTAGCATCTTTCATGCTGATTTAAAGCCTAAAATTAATGCTTACGGTTACTTGGGAATAATGGTTTTCCACGATAAAATGAATGGTAAATGGGACTTTTACAATTAAAAAGGGGGGTTGTTATGTATCTTTACAATAAAAAAATCGAAAATTTTCCATACAAAATTCGGAGCAAAACAATTGATTTTACGGTTCTTCAATGGGATGATTTCGAGCGACAAAACAATAGAAAACATTGTGTTTTAAATGTTTTCAATTACTGCTTCTATTGTTTTACAATAGAAATACAACAGGATTTAGAATACATTATACTCCAATATTACAATAAAAATACAATACAATTAATTGTTTTACATATCATTTTATTTTCCTCCGGTTGTTTAGCATATCTTTAGACGAATCCAGCGCACTACTTCCAAAGTTAAGTGGGTTGCCTGTATCTGGAGAAAAATCCAACATCGGTTTAAAAAGTGTACTAACTTTGTTCCGAATAGATATAAACCTGTGAAAAATGTAAATTATAAAAGAATGTCAGTTTTATTAGAAAAAATACGTCGAGAAGAAAAGAAAAAAATACCTGCATCAGTTCTTATTATATCCCGTTGGTGAGATTGGCCAATGGTAGCCACTGAACGATCTTCAATCAGGGACCAGTAAGCAGCAGTATTTTATTTATCATAAGCTTCATTTCTGTAAAGGAACAAGGATACATGTTACCAGGCATGTTATCAGGTACTACGGTGATAAAATTTTCATTTATTTTTTGTTCGGGATGAACCACTGCGTTCATTATGAACATTGAACTTTTGTAGTATAAGATTACGATTACCGGTGGTGAATATAAGCCGTTTGTCAGCGCAGTATCATTACTTGACACTTTACCGGTCGCTACTAAACGCGCTGCTAAAACAGTAGCGCAGCTGACAGGTGACCAAATTGACCAAATAACAGCGCTACTATTTGATGAACTATCAAACGTCGAACGTCACCGATACGGAATGCAGCCACCGAAATGATATCCGAAAATACCGAAAATAGTGACCGATGCGAAAAAGAGTGACTAATCTAAAATGACAGTACAGTGAGAGTGATCAAAATACTCGCGCCCAGTAATGATGCTCTAACGCGCTTCAACACTTTAGATACTCACCACGGTACAGAAGCCATAGTGATCTACAGCTTTCCCAGCAGCAGAAACTGCAATGAAAAAAACACTTTCTGCACCATACAGTTTCATTATTTTCATCTCTTCACTAATTATAAACAAAACTCTCCGAGTAAAATTATAAGCAAAAGTTTTTGTTCCCTTTCATTTTTTTGAAAAAAAAAATTTATAGCAAAACATTTCTAGACCTGCAACAAGACCTGCAATATGAAAATATATACTTGAGAACCGGTATAACATTTTATTTATTTAACAAAAAAGCTATTGTAATTTTATTGTTTTCAATTGTTATTTCATCAATATAATAAATCCATGAAATATTCCAAAATTATATTAATTCAATAACATTAGACGGATTTCCAGATCATCCAAACCGAATACTTTTAAAAACTGTTTAGTTTTTGGATGAGCAATACTAAACATAAGCGAACAAAAAAAATATAATAGAATATATCGGAAACATTTAAATATATTGTGATTTTAATGTACTTACAATAAAGATCTTCTACAACCGTGAACATTTTACAATAAGCATACAATAGTTTGTATTGTTTGCCACACAATCTATTGTATTTCAATGGGTTATGTCATACAAGTTACTGTAAATTTTTATCCGGGCCGCCCAAAAAAAAAGTCTCCCACCCATTGCTTACCCATTCAAATCTTCTTTCTCATTTTTGCTGCATTAATAATAGATTTTGTTTATTTTATTTCATAGTTTTATTCAACATGTAGGTATAAATGTGTAGCAGCTCCAGAAATCTGCAAAGTTGCTCGTTGGATGTGCATTGCAGACATTAAGATGTTTTGCCGTTCAGCAATTTGAGAAAAACTGTAAAAAAGAAATTTTTGCCTTCCATTAAATGTTTGCATTCCGCAAAATCACGCAGTCCACTGCGCAATACAGTGAAACTTCCGACGGAAACGGCGAGATTGGACAGATACATTTCCAGTCAAATCCTACTGCTTCCGTAGCCGTTTCGTTCCATTGCGTTAGTGAGTTAGGTGTTTTTGACTGAAATTTTCATGTCTTTACACACTAATATTATGACCTACCTTCCAATCCCATGAGATATTCACTGCTCCTAGCACCGCTTTTCCCGAGGCTTTTCCGGAGCTCATGATCGAGAAAATAAAATAAATCGTTTACCGCGACTTGTTGGAACTGTTCGAGAAGTTTCGCGGTGAAAAACATAGAGGCAACAACGACGATGCACTGATGCACACGGAGAGATACCTACTACGGGAGTTTTTCTATAAATAAATGGACAAAAAATAATTCTATTCACAGTGGGAAAAAAGTTTTATATTAAACACATGTAATGTTGTACGGAAGTGTTAGTCATATAAGAAATAGACAAATTTAACCAAGGGATCGTTCAAAAATTACGTCCATCGTTTTTCGGCATTTTCAACCCCCCTCCCCCCCTACTGTCACAATCTGTCACAAATCACTGACCCCCCTCCCCCCTGTACGTACTACTGTAAAATATATTATGGTTCGTCTTCTTCGTACACTACTTTTATATGGAAGTTAGCAAAAATTAACTCCCTTAATAGCAAATTAAAATATTTTTCAGCTTATAAAATTAATTCTAAAATGTAATTAGGTACTTTTATTTGTTGGACGTAACACAAGATGAGACCCCCCCTCTCCCCCTGTCACAAACTGTCACAAATTCTAGACCCCCCTCCCCCCCTCAAACCTTGGACGTAATTTTTGAACGACCCCCAATCACTTATATGACAATCCAAATAAATATATGTACATCTCGATAAATTTTGTGGTAATTTTTACCATCTGATAGTCCATAGTGGAACTATGTAAACAGAAGTAAACGATGTTCTGTTCTCTCTTCCTGTTTTGAAATTCAGTAGTTTTGACAGATCTACAGTTTTCTAGTTGACTGGATGAACTTTTAATTTTACAATGGGAACAGGAAAGAAAAACTTTTGAAATAAGAAAATAACATTGAAATGGATCAATTTCATTTTTATTTTTGAAAAAACGGATCACTTTTCAAATGTAAAGTGCAAAATATTCTGTGAAACAATGTTTGTTTTTTGTGTGTATGTGTCAAGCCTTCGTGATAACCTAATGTCAGTCAAGAAATTGGCTACAGCAGGAATTGAAGTTGTGTTCAATGAAAAGTCAGCAATACTGAAGTTGAATGGCAGATTAATTGCTACAGCGTACTTACGAGGAAACTTATACGAGATTGAAATAGACGTGCCAAAGAAGAAAGCGAATATATATGACATTGAAGCTGGAAAACTGTGGCATCGGCGCTTGGGCCACATTAGTCAACAAGGACTGGATACGATGGCTAGGCATGGCGTACTTAAAGGAGTTAACAAAGCACCAAACATTGGAATTTGTGAACCATGTATTCAAGGTAAGCAATGCAGGGAACCTTTCAATGGTACTAGACAACGTGCGACTCGCCCTCTCGAGAGAATACACTCAGATGTCTGTGGTCCCATTGATCCATCGGCGTGGGACGGATCCCGATATTTTGCAAATACTATATATTATATATATATAATATTTGCTGCAGCTTGCAGAAAATTCTGGCGCGCCGAGCAGCAGTCGACAAGCATGACTAACTTGTGATTGATTAGTTACAGCCAAAAACAGTGCAACCTTGAGGCACAGACAAACAGACGTAACACTAGAGAAATTATCATCGACCATGACTTCAACGATCAATTTGAATTTGATTGCTTGTGTGTTTCACAACTAGAGGCGCTAGCGTCGTAATTCTTCTGGTGACAATGTCATACGAAACTTTGTTTCGTGTAACATGGTCGCGAGATGGTGGAAGAGGAATTGAGCGATGGATTTTTCAGAAAATGTTCAAGTTGTTATCGCTATAGACATCTCGAGGCATGGCAGAGGAGAGTAAATAGAGTGAGCACCCAAGTCAGACTCACATGGTATGTTAAGGGCGAACACCCGAGTCAGCCTCGCATGGCATGTCAGAAGTGAGAGCCTAAGTAAGTCCCACACGATGTGTCAGGAGGAGGAGTGGCAGGGTGTGCTAGAGTGAACACCCAAATAAGTTTCAAATTGGTGTGCTAGAGCGTGAATCAGGTGGCAGGGTGAGCATCCAAATTAGTCTCACATGGTGCGTAAAGGGTGAGCAACCAAGTTAGACTCACATGGTATGTTAGTGGTGAGCATCCAACTCATGGTGCGTCGGAGAGAGTGTCAGGGTGTGTGTTAGAGAGAGCACAACAGGAAAGCATCATACGCACTGCCTGTGTGAGCGTTGATTGGATTTGGATTGGAAACACGTGGATTCTTTTTCGCAAATTTCATATCAATTTGTCCATGTCGAAACATGTGCTATGCATATGTACAGCCAAGATATTTAACAAAAAACAATAATTAATTTTCCAAAATTAGGCCTCCATGAGGCGAAATACATATTATTATTGAATGCTTATGAATTTCATTCAGAACAAGGACCGATTTAGCTAGTTCTGGGTCTTAGAAAATTACGATTATGTTACTAGCGTTACAAAAGTTACTTACTATGTTAAAATAGCAAAAGTTACTAACCGTGTTAAAATCGGACGAGCGACTGAAGATAGGCACCTTAACCACCTTAACCTTAACCAGAATCATTTGTTTGAGAAACTGAATACATATATCCATTTGACACAATTTCGAGAAAACAATAAAAAACTGTTTTTGAACAAATTGTCACCGAATCTTTCGATTTCTTCGATACATATCAATAGTTTTTGGCAAAACTCAACACCCTGGGGAACTTACAGCGCTAAGACTGTAAGCATTACTCCACAATTGCTCTTCAAAGTGCGTGGACATATGTAGTTTCTCAAATAAACGAAAAAAAATTCATACATTCCAGAGCAAAAACAAATTTTTGTATTTTTTGCCATAATATTGTCGGCGTAGCACCAAGTTAGAATTCGGAAGCCGAGACTTCCGAGCCGAACTTTCTTCCGAAGTTTTATTTGTCAAACTAATTGATGCGTTGTTTAGCGCATCTTTAGGCGAATCCAGCGCACTACTTCCGAAGTTGGGAAAGTTGCCTGTATCTGGAGAAAAAACCAACTTCGGTATAAAAAGCGTTATAAATTTATTCCGGATAGACAATACGTATTTCTGGACGAGGATTCAGAACATATAGAAATCTCATTTTGGCCAAAAATGTCACATATGCAGTTTGTTAAACAAACGGTTCATTTGTTTTATGATGACTCAACCTTTGCAGTCCGCCTATTGTGAGGCAATGTTTTTTTTTAACTTTACATACTCAATCGCCGTGGGAAGTTGAGTAGTTTTATCTCGTTTTAAATACTGAAGTCTGCAAATATTTCCATATGATTAAGGAAGGGTCAAAATCTCAATGTATGTGGATTAATCTTGGGCTTAGTGTAAAAACACATGGTTCAGCCACCAAATCCTCACCCCATGTGGTTTGTCGTGGTAATTGTCTAATACCCCTCCCCTTCCTATATGACCACGTGGCTTATGGATGGTTCCTCTCATAGATCATTTAAATTACTGCAATTAGAAAATTTATCATCAACGTACTTATTTGTTCTTCTATTCAGCTCTTGAAGCGTAACTAATGTAAGCAGACGCGTCGTATAAAAAAGCAACAAATACGTCATCACCATCAAACAATCTTTCCGGATAAGCATCAATGAACTGAACTGATGCTCTAGCAGTAGCACCAAATCGTCGTCACCGGAAGCAAACGACGACAAGATGGGAGTCAGATAATGACGCACCAAACGGAAACTTTCTGTTCCTGATGGTACCGATAAAAAAAATCACGAGCTAACTTTGTGGTACCTACTCGATTGTATCTACTGCTGTCTGCTGTAGTGCAGAATGTATGACAGAGTGAGATGTACTTCGATGTGCTCCAATAACGATTTCGTTCCTCCCCGTTTCCCGAGACGAAACGTGAAACATCAATTTCGTACAAACAATTTATTTTGAATCTCTGCTGTGCACTACGACCCGCCCGCCCGGAAGGACACTCTTAAGCTCCGGATAATGTCGGCTCAATATCCCCGGCTTTGGATGGTTGGATCTATAGCCGCGTCGTTATTCGTGCTTTGGCTTGAAGTGACCGACCATGCAGCGTCAACGATGACAGGAAAGAAAGTTTTTCGAGATGGGGTGAAAATGAGTTTTGATTTATTTTCCATTGACCGATACATTAATGTCATAAAAATACAATCTATCGGTTCGGACTTTTTTTTTATCTTGGGCTTATTACGATTTGGCTGCTTCTTCGGTTTATTTTATGGGATGCTGGGGTCATATTAACAATAGGATTCGTTCGTTCAGCTATATCTCAGTGGTTTTCCAATCGATTTTCTCACCCATCTATAAGCCATCTCTTCTAGTTTCTGGACATTACAAGTATTGTGTCTTGGGGTGATCAATTTTCCGCTACACGGAGAAAAAATGTGGTAGAATCAACATGATTCTGCCTCAAATCAACAAAACTTTGCATTGATTTATGAATAACAATATTTATTCTTGATACAACTAAAAATAAAGTTGAATCGACCATACGCGATAGTTGATTCAACTCTTGTATATATTTGTTTCAACCATGCTTTCCAGCTGTCACTGTCAAATAATACCTCAGAAAACAACAATATCCATTTTTGTTTTTACTTTAGGAAATGTTGCGAAACTATTTTATCGGCAATGCGATGACATAACAAAATAGGAGGGACAGCAGGGGCTATGTCCAAGGGCTTGACGACCCCTCCCTATAGTCACTGCGAGTTAGGGGGCCTGCCCAGGATGTGGGCTCTGTTAAACCTCAACAAAAAGCTGCATGTGTCTATAAGGAAACCCTATCAAACCTAGTCAACACATGAACGTATATGGTGTCGTGTAGGATGCTGAAGTGAAGGCGATAGAGGTGCTTCTCCATACAAATATGTATATCATGTATGTATATTGTCTCCAATTTAGCATTTTGTATTGCACCATGTAAGATTTTATGTTGACTGGGAAGCGACCATGTGCCGCTCAAAGCGCAAAAGCTAACCGGCACATCAGGATTGACAACAGTGATTTATTTATTTATTACTAGCAGACCCGACGAATTTAGTTTCGCCTAAAATTATGCTGAAATTTTTCTTTCATTTGTATGGGAGCCCCACTTTCCAAAGGAGGGAGGGGTCTCAAACCATCTTAAGAACCATCCCCGGCCCCAAAAACCTCTGCATATAAATTTTCACGCCGAACGGTCCAGTAGTTTCGGAGCTTATAGACAGACAGATATAAATTCATTTTTATGTATTTAGAATATACATCAACAGGCTTGTTGCTGCTCCAATGATGTTATGGGTGAAATACAATATAATACAATAGTCATAATAAAAACATACAGATAGTCAAGCCAAGGCAACAGGTGGTACTAAACACGGGTGAATAACAGTCTTCTAAAGTAACCATTAGTTTCTGATCCGTAAGATAGGAACGGAACCAGCTGAGAAGATCGCCGTTGATTCCAATTCTCTCAAGCTTAGCGATTGCAACCTCATGGTTCACCTCATCGAAAGCAGGAGATAGATCGGTGTAAATAACATCCGTTTGAGCTCGTTCTAGTAAGCTGTCGGTAACATACGAAGTTAGGCACAGTAGATTTGTCGTGGTGGATCGACCGATAATGAACCCAATGAACAATGAACAATGATCATCGCTCAGGTACTACTTACTGCATTGGATCCATGACAACCAGCTCAAATAATTTTGAAACAGCGCTCGTAGTTAGTGACGTCACGCTTGCTGCCTTTTTTGTAGACTGGGGATATTTGCGCCTTTTTTCAGCATGACGGGAACAAACCGTTGACAGAGAAAGCTGGGAAATGCATTGAAGTCGAAGTGGAGAAAGCAGGGAGACGATGTGTTTTTTGAGTAATGAGGACGGAATTCCTGGATGGAATGAGGATTTCAGTCTTGTTGCGGCTTTGGTAATCGTCGTGTCTGAAACATCCACGCTGCTTAGCGTCTGATTTGTGCCCGGAATATTCTCTGCGGAAGGGAGCTCTTCATTTGAAAAACGCTGGCAAACTTAGCAGAGAACAGGCTACAGATATCTTGTTGCGTCGATACGTCGTCCAATACCATAGATGAAGGCAATCCTTTCTCCTTGCGTTGCTTAATTACTTAATTCCAAAAGTATTTTGGATGTGATCGGAGCCAAGATTGAATTCCCTGCTCGTATCGGTGATAAGAAATCTCACTCAAGCGTTTGAATTCGTAGTTGAGTCTGACATAGTGTTGTTTCAGCGGGAGTGTACAATATTTGGTAAGTCTTTTGAGTGCTTCATTCTTTTTAGCAAACGTAATTCATTTGTCATCCAAGGAACGCGGAGCCATCGCGAACAATCTTCTTCGGGACATGCCGATCTATAACATAAGCCAAGACGTGCGAGAAAGTGTGTGCAGCGAGATTGACGTCGTTTGAATCCAGAATATTCTCCCAATCCAAATTAGACAACACAGCTTCTATACTACGATGGTCTGCCTTCCGAAAGTCGTACGAAACTGCCGTTGAAGTGACGGAGAATTCAAGAGAACCATAATTCTTGACCGCGATAACTAATGCGGGATGATGTGGAACGAGCTTTACTAATGGTGCGGGTGCAGTTGAAATGAAAGAGCAGTGTCGAAGCCGTTAACAAAGCAAAGATCCAAAATGCGATTGTTGTCATTAGTCACGTTGTTCAAACATATATGCAGAACTATAGCTGTCAATAAACGTGATGGTCCAGGATGAAAAGTGGAGAGTTCATGATCTGGACAGAGGAAACCACTATGAATCGGAATCAAAACGACGCCCGAAAGGTTGAAGTCCCCCAATATCACAATTTCGTCACAAGGGGCCGCGTTGCTCAACACAGTACTAACTGACCGGCAATGTGCATCGATGAGATGAAGATCTCGAGTACGATCTGGAGGAATGTAGGCAGTACAGAGTAACAGGTGATGGTTTTTGAGTGCGATGGATACCCAAACCTGCTCAACGGAATTCCAATCCACGATGGCTTTCGCCTTAAGTCTCGTCCTAACAGCGACAAGCACTCCTCTTCCTATAGCTTTCGCGCTGTTGTTTGAGTTGCGGTCACATCGGAATACCTCGTACCCGTCCCTGAAAACGTAACCAGAAAGCGTTCTATAACCTATCCATGTCTCAACAAGCACGATAATGTCGTAGCATTAGTCCAGAGCGGCTAGATAATAGTCTTCAATACGACTATTCATCCCTCCAATATTACCTTTTTTGTTTTAGATTTCTTGGAAAAGTCGTCTTCGGGTGATTTTTAGAGTTTAAAAAATGCAACTTTTGGTGGGTCAATATGCTTAATATCTTTTTCCGATCAAAAGTTATAATCGTTTTTCTGTCAAAATAACATTTTTTTTCAAAAGTTGATTTCTCCGGTTAGGGCAGACCAAAAAATAGGTTTCTACGGCATTTGAAAGAGCAATTCATATTCTTTATTATGTCAAAAAATTGGAGATACTTAATTTTTTTGTTTCAAGTTTTATTAATATTAAGAAAAACGATTATAACTTTTGATCGGAAAAAGATATTGAGCATATTGACCCACCAAAAGTTGAATTTTTTTGAGCTCTAAAAGTCACCCAAAGATGACTTTTTCGAGAAATCTAAAACAAAAAAAGTAGATCAAAAATACTGTTTTTTTAGGTGCACCCTAATCCAATTAGGTAAAATTGCTCTAAATCAACCAACTTAAGAGCTACAGAAAACGCTTTTTGGAATAAGCTGGAATTTTGTAGAACATAACATGTCAGCATCCCGAAAAATAAAAAATATATTTTCTATTGTTTTTTTTATATGATGGGCCACCCTACTTTTTGGTAGAACCATAATGATGGTTTTACTATTTCGAACAATTTTTTAGAACAACAGTTTTTTCTAAAAAATATAGTTTTCTATAAAATGCATCTTTCCGCGTAAATCTGTATCCTGGACCATAGTGCACTGGAAATCGAAGCACTATCAGGAGGGTAACGATTACACGCTCGTTATACTTGCCTGTCGATGGAGTTCGGAAGACCTCATCTCCCAACTCAGACGCAGGACCGGGACGACTGTTGGTCGTTGGCAGGAAAGGCTCGACTGCGCTGAGAGGGATAGAGGCTTCCTCAGAGCTAGCGGCAAGATTGCGTCGCGATGTCCGACTTGAAATTTCCAAGTGGGGTTGGCTGAACGAATGACTGAGGGCGAGAAATGGATCAGAGAGCGGATTGTTCCGTGGTGCTGTGTACTTGCCTGTAGACGGAGTTCGGAAGACCTCGTCCTCGCGTGCACTCCAAATTGACCTCTCTGCGATAGGGCAAATTCGCCAACACACAGAGGGACTTGCCGACGCGGTGCCTGCGCCTGCCCAAGCCTTGACGAGGACCCCTTTCCGTCCTCGGGCTTGGAACCCGCCCGGTTGACCGACGCCGCGAAAGCGACAATACCATGTTATTCTTCGCGCGGCCACTTGTTCGATAAAAGGATCGAGTTCGACCACAGGGCACCGCTATGACCCATGAAGCCGACTCCGAACCCTTGGACCACCTCTTATTTGCGCCTGAACTAGCCATTTCTCAAGTCTACGCGCCACCTTCTGTGTAGCTCCGAGACGATTTGGACGATAGCCGATAAAACGGCGTTCTAGGTTGTCTAGGTTCTAGGTAGTGTCCAGACCACATGTGGCAAGCATGTGGTCATGCATTGTGCGAAAACGTGGGCACACGAACAAAGCGTGTTCCGCCGTTTCCTCTAAACCTGTGCACACCGGATACTCGGGCGAGGCCGAGAGTCCAAACCGGTGTAGATACTGTCTGAAGCAACCATGGCCTGTAAGGACCTGGGTCAGGTGGAAAGTGATTTCCCCATGGAGTCTCTTGACCCACGCACCTATCTCCGGTATCAACCTATGTGTCCATCTACCCTTAGTGGAACAGTCCCACGCACGCTGCCATTTGACCATTGAGGCCAACCTGACAGTCCTACGGATGCCTATTGTGCCGCGCATTTCGAAACACTCTATGTCTTCACCGATAACGATGTCAATAGGCATCATACCGGTGATGACCCTAAGTGCATCGTGCGACACGGTACGGTACGCGCTCGCAACATTTGGCACATGAACCTATACGTACTTTCTAACTTCGTTTTGTAGCAGTTAATACGCAGGGCCGTGCCCCAAGCACTTATCTTTAACCGATTTGCTTAAAGCTTTCCTATTGAAAACTGGGCTGACGGGATTAGAAGCTATGGTCAAAATACATTTTTACTCAAAAAAGGCGTGGATAGACTTCGCATACCCGAAGGAATAAAATATACCCCATCTTGCGGCCCTTAGCCTCTTACCCAGCAACTCCTATCCCTACCTCCTCGTGATGCTGGCCGGGATACCTTAGGGAAGATCGGATAACCAACCCCGGTGGGAACTATGGTCGTATGCTGACAGGGAAGGGGGGGGGTTTGCTCCTCTCCGGAGGTGCAAATTTTACTGAGTGTCTGTTCTCCATGTCAGGATCGGCTCACAACAGCGGCTGTTCTCCATGTTAGGGGCGACTGATCATCGTCTGAGTGCCAGCTAGGCATTCTAAGTGAAACTGTAATAAGGAGGAATGGTCCTCCGGAAATTTAGGGGGTTTGATGTCAGGCCCTGCAAGCTAGCCTTTACAAAAATATACACAACGAACAATCAACAAGAGAGTACGGACCGGAACCATCGGCGAAGACCACCGCGACGAAATGGGACTAGCGAACCGAGTTTCCGGTTCGTAGAACTGCACATCTCTCAACTTCATCGTGGATTCGGCATCGTAGCGCTGCAGGAGGTTTGTTGGAAGGGATCAATGGTAAGAATGTTAAAAGGTAATCACACCATCTGCCAGAACTGCGGCAACACACACGAGCTGGGAACAGCTTTAATAGTGATGGGCGATATGCAAAGGCGCGTGATCGGGTGGTGGCCGATCAATGAAAGAATGTGCAGGTTGAGGATCAACGGCCGGTTCTTCAACTTCAGCATAATCAACGTCCATAGCCTACACTCCGGAAGCACTGATGATGATAAGGACGCATTTTACGCGCAGATGGAACGTGAGTACTGCCCAGCCAACACAAAGTCGAATATGCTAGCGAATAAGTATACATGGTGGAGGCGATATAGGCGCATTCCTCCATTTGACTGCATGCAATATGTGCGTATATGGCCTCCACTTTGTACACTTATTCGCTATGATATACGATCTTGTGTTTGCTGGGTGCAGCTGCCCAAGCCACGACGTCAAAATCATCATAGGAGATTTGAACACTCAGGTTGGCCTCACTCTGAGGAGTTTAGACCGACTATTGGGAAGTTCAGCGCTCACCGGCTGACGAACGAAAACGGCCTACGACTTATTGATTTCGCCGCCTCCAAGAATATGGCCATTCGCAGCACCTACTTCCAACACAGCCTCCCGTATCGGTACACCTGGAAATCAGCACTGCAGACAGAATCACAAATCGACCACGTTCTGATTGATGGACGGCACTTCTCCGACATTATCGACGTCAGGACATATCGTGGCGCTAACATCGACTCTGACCACTATCTGGTGATGGTTAAACTGCATCCAAAACTATCCGTCATCAACAATGTTCGGTACCGACGACCGCCACGGTACGACCTAGAGCGACTGAAGCAACCTGATGTCGCCACTGCATACGCGCAGCATCTCGAGGCAGCGTTGCCGGAAGAGGGTGAGCTCGATGGGGCCCCTCTTGAGGACTGCTGGAATACAGTCAAAGCAGCCATTAACGACGCAGCGGAGAACAACGTCGGGTATATGGGTCGAAGTCGACGGAACGATTGCAGACAGGTACCCGGCAGAATGTGGAACGGTATAGACGGAAGCGGAGACAGCGAGGAACATTTGAATGGCGCTGAGAGTACAGGCAGTGAAAATCAAGGCAGTGGAGGAGAGGACTACGCCATACACGGTCAAAAAACGTTTTTACTTTTTCAAGGTTTTTGTTCTTCATTTTTTTGTTCATCATTTTGTAATTTAATTCACTTTTTAGTGGAAGCCTTAGGCCGGGGCCGTTTGCCTGAACATCCCCTATTGGTGATACAACAAAGTTACATAGTGTGCTTCTGATGAAGCATTTGTGCTTCGTTTATGACAACGACAGCTCATCTCAATGATAAAGATCAGACAGTGAGCAATCTTTTCGTATCGCAGCGAGGAAAAAACTCCCATAAAAAACACCCGTCTTGAAGTGCGAGTGTCCGTTCGGGAAAGGGAAGAAAGGCTACCTTTAGATACAGGGGAGAAGCTGGCAAAGGAAAATGTCTTATGAAGCCTTGGAAAAATGAAACGCCATATGAAGTGTCATCTTGTTTTATTGACATCATCTATAATCGGTCTGGTCCCAGAATGGCAGCGGGTGGTAGCTTAGTGCCTAAAGCCAACCTCGTCTAGGCGCTTGAGTTTCGCTTGGATTACTACTTTTTTATTGTAATGATTTAAGAGCGGAAAGGATTTTCAACTGGCGTTCAATATCAATTTTCGGTTGCTTCAGGGTGGATTTTCGCATAATCCACGAACATGAACGAAAATCATGAGGAACTATTGAATAGCAGTTTTTGATGTATATCATAGCTAGCATAGAACTCTGTTTATAAACATAACAGTCGAACGTACATTACACACATGTTTCGCCCCCGAAAAATTCATATTTTAACGAACGATGGCAAAATATTATCTCTTCCAATGATACGCTTCGATGACGGGTATTTGTGCCAATTTTATCGAAAACGATCCGGAGCGCCCGGTGATCTCTATGAGTTTGGAAGGCTTTGCGTAAAATGCGCGAATGATGATGAATCATTTACGCACGGTTTCAGCTTCATGTTGCTATTCAAAACATTCCAAATGCGCCTTCGGGGCATGGTCTTTCAACAGCGGCGGAACACATCAGATATGGTCGCTCCAGTACAGGATGAATATTTTTCACATCATCAGTCATTTATCGGGGTTACACGAAGCCCAAAGTTTACATTGCATTATCAATTCATCGCGGAAAACGGGAATCACAACATGTTGCATCGCACATACGGAAAACGTGGCAAATAAAATATTTGCTAGGAAAGTCAACTTTTTAGAGCGACGTTTTTCTACCCTGCGCTTTACATGGGAAGCTACACGTGCCGCTGGTTTCCAGTTGATTACATCGTGCTCGAGATAAAGATTCGCAGGGCTATGAATTTCATTCCGGTGCATATCAAAATAATCGAACAAATTTCCCAAAATAATTTATTCGCTACCACAAAAGATCAAAAGAGTTTCAACTGTGTTTTCCTCTTGCAAAAAAAGCAACAATTTGAAAACGAAAAATGAAGAAATGCTTCATCCTTGCACGACCTCATCTCATATGCTATGCCGCTGACGACTCCGACGGTTCTAATGAAAAGAAAATTGATCCGGCCAAGTATGGGATAAAAAGCGTATTCAAACCAATCAATCTCTATAACGAAAGTGTGCGGCAAGATGGATTTCATTGGTTCTCTGCAGCATATCGCAGTCAGGTACGGATCATTTTCTCATTCTGGGAAAATGGATTGATATAAATTGGATTTCGTGGTGAGGTGGAATTTCCCATGTAGTATAGCAATAGTATAATGTGCTGACGCGTGCTTTGGCGAAAAAAAGTGATTGGTAGGATCATTCTTGATTAAAATATATTGAAAGAGGAAATTGTATGAAAAGGAGATATTGTAAAGTAAACTAATCGAAAGTTCTAGAAATGGGCTTGGAATTATTAGTAGGTTTTTGCTGGTCAGTTAGTTATGGTCTTTAGTGAGCCTTGCGGGCAAAGGCGTGGGATTGCCAATCCGGAGATGGCGAGTTCGTTTTTCGGTCAGGTCTAGGATGTTTTCGGATGGAAAAAATCGTGACTCCCTGGGCATAGTGTATATATTGTGCTTGCGATACAAGATTCATACTCATGCAATGGGGGTATAGAACAGCTTTCAAGTGCTAATGCAATGCTAATAGAATACTAGGTTGAATAGCAGACCAAGTTCCAGAGGGAATGTACAGCCATAGAAGCAGAAGAAAAAGAAAAAGGAGAAGAAGAAGAAGAAAAAGGAGAAGAAGAAGAAGAAAAAGAAGAAGAAGGAGATGCTGGTCATCTTTGATATACCAACCAGTTTTCAACTTCTGTGCGATCGTGTTGATTGTTCTTTAACAATTGAGCAGTTGCAAATTTCAATTTTCAATCTAAAAAAATCAATTCTTGCTGCGTTCCCGAATGTTTTTCTTTCTTCTATTTACTATAGAATCAAACTTTACTGTAAGTGTAGATAAGTATTGACCAAAATGCTGGTAATAGTTTAATGGAAGTCTTGAAGAGGTTGATTCACAAAGTCCTGTACTAAGTGATTCTACCTAAATTCTTTGTATAAAAGCATTTTTCTAAAGTTTTTTTTTAATCAACTTCATGGATACAACAAGTTAATATTTTATACGTGCACTTCCCAGTGAAGCTTTTTATATTCTATAATCTGAGCAATATGAGAGTACCTAACTGGGCAAAAACCTTATGATAAAATTAAAAAAAAAACCTTGTGATAAAATTCAAGGGCTGTGGAAATTAAAAAAAAAATATGGGCCTGATTTTCGTTTTTCGTGTAAGAAATCAGAAATATTTTAAAGTGAATCATTCACCACCATAACCTTCTATTGTATTAAGTTAGTTGTGTAAAAATACTAAACTACAAATATTTCACTCTTCAAAGAAACGCGGACAAAACCACGAAGGAACAGAAAATAATCATCGAGTCAAGCACGAGACACTGAATACGACCCTACTGTTGAGGTCGAAATACGTATCTGTCAAGGTACAATTAAGTGGTGGAATTAAATTAGATTGTACAAACTCGTCTTATGACAAGTGAAGACATTCCACTAAAAAGCTCAAAATAATTTTCTTAATAAGAAAATAATGCATCTTTCAAAAATTCAATAATTCATCTTTTTCCAAAAATGGTGTTAACGAGTACTTAAGTGGGAAAAATCTGCGGATAAGAATAACAAGAATCTCAAAAAGGAAAGAACATAAATAAAATGTAATTTTAATTATTTCCATGAATATGGTTGGCGCACGAGAATAAATGGCAAACCTAATCAATTTACAGTCCTTTTAGATCGAAATTGATTTAAATGACTCTAAAAGTAGCCTCAGGAATCTTGTCCATTGATTTTGTTTCCATGTGCTCCCAAAAAAAGCGGAACTCATGCAATTTCGTCGCGAAAAGGAAAAAAAATCCTGGCCATTTTATAGTCTGGTTTACAGCTCGGACTCTTGGAGACTAGGAGGAGGTTGAGCGAAATTTGCAGACAAGCTCCTGCTGTGTAAACTAGCCTTAAAGTACGTGAGGACCTTCAATCTAGTGTTTAATCCGACCAAAATTTCCCTCGGTTTGAAACTGCCATAAACTCGATTTTGTTCAGTTTATAAATTATTTTTTCGTTTGATGTCGTTTTTTAATTATTGAAAATATGTGGTAAAGCAGATTTGAAAAAAATTACCTGTTTCGGAAGATTCAAAAAGAATAATCGAAAGTGAATTTAATCTAATTCCGCTCAATCCTTTGATGAAATTGGCCAAATTTTAATGCCTTCGGAATAATCATTGAAATGAAACTGCTTGAAAAAATCTCCCGGAAAAGCACCCGTTGTCTTTTTTTATGTTAAATATCATGGCTGTGCATATGCACTGCACAGCACATGTTTCGAAATGGACAAATTGATATGAAACTTGGGAGAAAGAATCCACGTGAATCCCTCCTACTATGAGGGGGTTGAGGGTTCGAGTCCCTCCAAGACGCGTACTATGCCAAGATAGCCAAGATATTTAACAAAAAAAAAAGATTTGCGTACGGCCGAGTTGCCGAATAATATGCAATTAATTTACCTGTTGTCAGTCGATATGACGAAATAACAGCTTCGGCAGGTTTTGTTCTATGATTGTCAGGGAGGTTTTTGTTGACCAAATTGTATAGATATTGGCCACAATATTCTTTGATATGCAAAGGCCAAATTTGAGCATAATTAGTTATAGAAACCCCCTGACAATAATAGAACAAAACCTGCCGAAGCTGTTATTTCCCCTATTTGATTCCTGCCTAAAATATTGATTTTGTTTGAATAATATTTTGGAGCTCTTTTGAAGAATCAATGAAAAAACGGGACAAACTAAGGATTTTTCAGATTACGACGGGTTAGCACAAAAAAGTCTATCCGCATAACGCTTCGCTGAATGAAAATAGTAAAAACTTGAAGTACATAATGCAGTATAATCTATTAAATAACCATGATTCAACTACTACTAATAAAAATGACGAGCTCGGTGGGCTAGTGGCTACTGCTTCTGCCTTATAAGCAGGAGGTCGTGGGTTTAATTCCAGGCGTGTGCCCAGCAATATATAAGACTGATATCCCGTCAAAAATGAGGTTTGTCAGCTGGGTTTCGGTAAATTATTTGGTGGTTTTTAGCAACTTTGACAGATATCTTGGCAAAAAACATGTTTACTGGGGCATTGCTGTGCGAATCTCGGTAAAAGTTGAACAAATTGCTGAGTATCTAAGTAAGTAAAAAAAAGTAAGTAAAACAAATTAAGTGTGTATCTTAGTTCTTTCTGTGTTTCACGTTCTAGCAAAACGATTCCTACTGTTAATAACCTTCCACACTAACAATTCCAGAAAAAAAACCTCCCGCGGCACCTATGAGAGGTCGTAGAGTTCTCTGCATCTTTCTTAAGTAGCTGTCCAACTAACCATCCTTTACCTTCCTCAGCATTCGCAAGGACGTGGCCAGGACAGATCTTGACTATTGGAGATCACTTTGCTTCCATCTAAAAGATAGTGATTAGTCCCAAATCAATATCTGTATTAACGGATGGAAGGAATGCTACTCTCATACAATAGCCCAGGCTTGTACCATCTACGAATTTTTGTGCGAATTGCTCAATGCTAATGATTCAACTAACTACTAATAAAAATTGTGTTACTAAAAAAATAGTTTCGAACGAGCTTCGCGTCAATTTGTCAATTGCTAGACTCTCCTCATGAATAGGCTGGGATTTGCCATAATGGGACCCAAAATAAGAATAAAGTGCCACAACTGGCACATGCGTTCCTAATATGGTTAAGAAATTTTGAGTACTATCACAAATTTTTATGCGGTTTTCACTTTTGTGCTAAGAAGCAGGAAGCGAAATCTTCCGCATGATATATCAACACCACCCACATGCCTTTTATTTATATTAAAAAAAATAGCTGTACTTAACTATGGCGACGATCGGTACACCCACCCTATCCGAAAATGACATTAAAATGTTTGTTGTTTGCGCGTGGTACAACTTTGGTATACGGGAAAGGCAAAAGTATTAAAAAAATCTTGGAGAAATATAAAAAACAATAAAATTCAACATTTTTCCATAGATGACCCCTTATTTAAAAGCGATAACATGGAAAATTTAATCAATTTTATTCACGACCTCTTGCATATGAGGCAGAAGCGGTAGCCATATGACAACCACCCGTTTTTAAAGTTTCTCCAGAAGCATTTTTTTAGTATCTTCCGGAGGAATTCATACGACCTGTTTAACAGAATTTAAAAAAAATCTATACGCACTTTGAATAAAGAGTTGGTCAGATTTTCGGGTGAAAACTTCCCTACCTTAATGGATGGTCCCTTCAATAACAAGTGAGGGATAGTTCACTGTACCTATGTAGTCAAACTACTTTTCTATAAAAGTCGAGCCTTTATTGAACCAATTGAGTCAATGAGTAATACTTGCATTGATAATAATCTGACATTGCAAACACAAACGGTTTAGAACAGCGGTATAAAATGCGTAATGGCGGATGAATTACATAATAATTGTCTTGTCATAATATGCATGGTAATCAGTAAATCATGGCAGTACAATTGATGAAGGGCTGTGGTACAAAAGATCAAAAGAGCAAAACCTCGAATGGACCAATTTTAAAAATCTTCTATGCAATCTACCTGATCAAAACATAATTTGAATAAATATGTTAAGAATATGATTCTTAACTAAAATCTAGAGTCTACATATTCGGAAGCCTCAGAAGTCTCATTTTAAGTGGCTCGAAAGCCTGCTTTCGAGAAGCTCAGAAACCTCTTTTAAAGTGGTTCAAAAGAATCCTTTCATCTAAAAGGCTCGAAAGGCTCTCTTAAAAAAGCTCGGAAGGCTTCTTCCAAGATGCTCGGAAGCCTTCTTCCGAGTAGTTTGGAAGGCTAATTTTGAAAAACTCGAAGCCTTTCTTTAATAGGCTCAGAATTCTTTTTTCAATAAGATTGGACGCGTCCATTCAAGATACTCCGAAGTATCCTTTCAAATGGCTTGGACGCCTTCTTTTAAAAGCACGGAAGACTCCCTAGCAGCACAAATCTTACTGCTTTGGTTGCAGCAACACTTATGTGACTCGATTTGGTCGTATATGAGTTACAGAAACTCGTGTATAACAAGTGTGATATTCGGACTCTTTTGAAAAGCTCGAAATCCTCCTTTCAACAGGCTTGGAAGCCTTCTTTTAAATGGCTCGGAAGGCTCCTTTCAAGAGGCTGGGAAGCCTACTTTCGAGTGGTTCGGATGCCTTCTTTCAAAATGCTTGAAGCCTTCCTTTAGGAGGCTCGAATTTTTCTTCAAGAGGCTTGGAAGCGTCTATTCAGGATACTAAAATGCCTCCTTTTAAGTGGATCAAAGACTGCCATTCAATAGGCTCGGAAGACTATTTTCAAGAGGTTTGGAAGCCTCCTTTCAAGAGCTCGAAAACCTCCCATCAAGATGCTCGGAATTCTTTTTTTAAGATGCTTGGATGGGTATTTTCAAGAGACTCAGACTCAGAGGCTTCGAAAGACTTCTTTCAAGAGGCTCGGAAGCCTTCCATAAAATGGCTCGTAAGGTCTTTCAAGAGGCTCGGAAGCCTCCTTTCAAGAGGCTCGGAAGCCTCCTTTCAAGAGGCTCGGAAGCCTCCTTTCAAGAGGCTCGGAAGCCTCCTTTCAAGAGGCTCGGAAGCCTCCTTTCAAGAGGCTCGGAAGCCTCCTTTCAAGAGGCTCGGAAGCCTCCTTTCAAGAGGCTCGGAAGCCTCCTTTCAGAGGCTCATTTCAGGAGACTCGAAAGCCTCATTTCAAGAGGCTCGAAGGCCTCATTCCAGAGGCTCGAAAGCCTCCTTTCATGAGGCTTTTTTTTGGAGGAACTTCCGGAAGAATGACTTGATGACCTTTCGTAGGAATTCCTGGATGAACTTCCAAATGGCTTTTCCAAACGATTTTCGAAGGGATGAATATCGCAGTATTGCCGAAGTTCTTTTCAAACTGGATTAGGATCGCATTTTGGATCCGATTGATGTCAACACAGCTGCAGAAACTTTTTCTCATGTCTTGGAATCAGAGCCGTAGCGTGGACTCTCAGCGCCCTTGGCGAAACCTTCATTAGGCGCCCCTTACTCAGATATTAAAAAAACGTGCTATGCGCAGGGAGATTTTTTTTTTTTTTTCGGGGAGAGTCTAATGAATTTTTGCTTTATGAATTCCTAAAGCCTCTATAACCTGCATATGTTCCTTAAGGTAGAAAGTAAGGGTCATTAAAAGCCCAGAACATTTCTAGAAATCCGCTGAAAATTAACGATTTTCTGAAAGATTTAGTAAACTAACCCAAGTAAAAAAAATAGATCCAGTAGTGTGTGGATTCACGACAAAAAAAGGATTTAATTAGGAAAATAAAATAGCTCTCAATTTTTGCTTGCTATTCGATTTTGATTGCTATCGAACCTAGTCACATCAAGAAGAACCCTTATTGGCACGATACGTGAGAAAAGCTGGGACGAACAATAGCTGTCGTTATCAGGAATCCGTATGACAAAATGGCGTTCGTTGCGTGGTACCGCCCGTCGGTCCGGGCGAGAAAGTTCCTTCAGGAATACGAGAAGTCCCCCGGCACCTCTGGGCAGAATGTTAGCAACCTCCGTGATTCTCACTTGGCAGGTCTTGCCAAACTCGGGGACGATCGGCTTCTTCACTACGCACCGCTCACTGGAAGTCGTCTGCCGACCGGATAGCTTTGGTCCACGGAAGTCGTCTCACAGAACTGGAGCCAACAGTTGTCAACCCCGGAAACGAATAACCAAACGTTGGCCAGCCAAATGGTAATTCCTCGCTCCGGAGTTGCACTTAGGCACGCGGAAAACTACCAGCAACAGGACGCCGATTTGCAAGATGGCGTTCTCGTGTTAATAACACCTACAGTTGGTGAGAGGCGTCGAAAAGGCGCAATCACCACATACAAACGTAGCTGGATTCCCACTTAGTTCGCTCCCGAACGTCAAACTATCGGACTGACTATTTGGGCTGATTTACCACTTATCATCAAATTCCGAGTTTCACGAGGAATGGAATAAACTTCAAAGATGTGAGTTGGCTGTAGGTTCTTAGTATCTCGTACCTGGACTGATCGCTTTATTCCTTTCTTCATCGAAGAATCTGGAGCACATATTTTTGATAACCGTATTCATTTGCCACCCACTTTGCCCGTTTTAAAATTACGATTAGACACTAACTTGACAAATGATTTCCCTGCATTCCAACACCATACACAAAGTGATACCATTCGGTAACAACCTGTATCAGTTATTGACGGAACAGGGCCTTCCGAAAATACGTCAAATGATTGATTATGTATGTAGTCCCCGAGAGAATCGTAATAAAAGGTTAAATTTGTATCATTTTGAACAAGTGAATTTTTTAATAATTTGTCATCATTTCCTATAGCACAATTCTTGATTTTGGCGCCCCCCTAAGGCCAGGCGCCCTTGGCGGGGGCCAACCCGGCCAACCAGACGCTACGGCGCTGCTTGGAATACATCATCGATGCATGCTTCGAAAATAATTGTCCGGTCCGACAGTCGCATTCCTTGGATGACTAACGAAACACGCTCGATGAGCTGGTGGATACCAACGTTAAGCAAAATTTAAAAAGATAGATGCACTTGACTGATCTAAAAATAAATTCCATAAAACCTACAAAGGCTGCAAACCACAAAATATACCATTCAATCTATACTTAGATCACATTTTTACCACTCTTCCGAAAGATTTATACTGTGGAGTGCCGACAACCCCTTTTTATTTTCCCGCGAAGACTATCCCAAATAGCAAAAATGTTTTATTCCATTCATACCACATGGAAAATTTATAGCGCCCAACATCTTCCCATTGGATGGCCACTTTCTTCTATCCGATCATGGCGAACAAAAAAACCAATGAACAACAAGTCCCTCAGTGTGGAAAAAATAGGTGGAGAAGTGAAACATAATGAAATTAGAAAATTGTAAATAACTATGTTTGCGAACATAAATATTTTCCGTTTTCGCCCCGGATAAAAAAAAAACTCTGGCGCTGGCCATGTCCCCGGTGCCAAGCCAGTGGCGATAAAGCTGCCAACTCGGGAAAACAAATCCACACCACTTTATCACCACGTGTGTGAGCGCGCCTGCAAGGAAATTCCGCTGAACCGAGAATGGCTTTCCTATGCTGATTTGAATTCGTCCAGTACACTATACAGTTAATTTGAAAATGGTTTATCCAATTTGCTCCTTTGTCGGTTACTTCCAGCCAGCCTCAGCTGGAAGGTAGGTAGAGCTTTTCCCCTTTCTAACCAAAAGACTGCCAGAGATTGCTTAAACTGTTGCGAATGTTAGCATTTCAAATTAGCTTGCCTCTTCCGTAGTTTTCCTTACCCGGTTTTCCCTCCGGAGAAAAGTGGTTTTCCTTTTTCAATTTTCGCCTTGAAGTAACTGCGACCCGATTTGCTTCTACGAGTCTTCCGAAGTGAAAAACGTGCTATATATGTACGGAGGGGCAATCAATCGACCGGTCAAGTGATGGCTATCAATTGCTCTATTAGCATAAGGGAATTTCGTTCTGGTCACCAAAAGTTGACCCAGGAAGTAAGAAACCAACTGGCCGGATTGCTTGATGGGACTGTTTATCTTGATGGAAGGAATTAGCATTTGATTTATCGGAATCCTTTAAATGGAATCGACATTTCAGAAAGCACTACAACACTAGCCCACTATTGCATTGATTTTTGGATATTACACTGTAAGGTTATGATGCAATTAAATAGTCCTGGTTTGTAAATGGAAAAACTACGCAAGATTTCCCAACATTGATTAGATATGGTAGTCCAAATGTACTTAAAACTGATAATGGTCGCAATTAAACAAAACAGAGACAAAACCGGTTGAATTGCTAGATTTGAATTATCATACAATCTTCGGGTAGGAGAAACTGGGGTAATATGCACCCCCAAGGGCAAATGACCCTTTGGCATGTTTTAGTACAGTACGGCAGTTTTTCCAGAGTATTTACTACTGCGCATGTAGTTCGGATCTCTAACTACCAATCTAATCTAGTATTAAACATATTCCTGGAACATCGCTAAAATGTCAAAAGGTCGTTACGCACCGGGGGTGCATATTACCCCAGTTACCCCTACCTAAAGGAATAAAATCGTATAAAATAAAAATCGTGTTAGAAATGAGTATTAGAAGTAGGGTGGACCACACTTCTATGTAACAATTCAAAAATTTGTTTTGGGGCAAATATCCTCTGAAAATAAAGTATTTTTGCTCAAATAAGCCTTTGTAAAAATTTCAGCCATACCCGACCAGTAGATAGTAACAGATTTATATCAGACCTTGTTATTCTGTTACAGTAGTTTTTTATAACAGCGGTTGTTATAAAACATGTACCATTAGTAGTTAAAATAACAAAAATTGTAACAAAATCTCTTCTAGTTTTAACAAAAACATTACTAAATATGTTATTTATTGTACAAAAATATAACTCGTTGTGTTACATGAAAAGTGGTGAAAACAGCTTGTACTATAACAAATTATGTTCTTGAAAAGATTCTGATTATCCATAATGTAGGCAATTAACTTTGTCCAGCTAGCTCAACTTTGAATGTAGGTTCGAGTTATACTGTAGGTGGTACTTTCGTTTTTTTCCAATTCCTATCTACCAAAAATGTAGGCAATTCTTTTTTCGGAAAAAAACCTAACACATTATGTTATAATCATGTTATGACGATCGTGAAACTTTCTATTCTCCATCTTTGGCAGAGAATTTATAACAAAATTATTGCAAGTTTTGTTATTTGTAACACATATTGATATAATTGTGATAAAATTTTGTTATGACTAACTGGTCGGGTATTCGTCAAGTCTAGTGGGTGCTCAACGAACATAAAGTTTATATAGGAAAAACCAACTAAATATCTTGCATTAGCTTCATTTTGCCATAATTTGCGAAATATGCACAGATTGCATTAAGCGAACCACATGCCCTTGCATTGGGTCCCCGGTCACGAGAAAATAAGAACTGGTTATGTGTTTGTATCTACATTGAATCTAATTTTACACTCCCATCGATGAATGAAATGCTATATACCTACTTCGACAACCTATGATACCTTACAAAATAATCGGCCTAAGACGATTGTTGAACCTGGACTCTCCACACTTAGTGCGTATCGACTGCCTATATACTAGATGAGGTAAGGTGAAACCAAAGGCTATCACAGTCCACGTTTCATGCTATGTGGATGCGAGAATCGTCGTATAATCTCAAGTTACTCAAGAAGAGTAACAGGGATAGCAATTAGTGATACAAGTGGAATTAGCAACATGCAAATTTGTGTCCTTTTTCATCATCAAGCTTAATCGAATCGGGTAGATTGAGTGGGTCAAAGTTACATGGCTGCACATGATTCATATACTTGTTCTAGGAGGAGCCAAATTAAAAGAAATCGATAATAAATAAATAAATCATGATAAAACTAATTATTAAGGAGATGAATCTATTCTATTATATATTCTATATTCATTCTAAGGATTGAGAATGACCTTCTCAAAAGGCAACGAGACAGTAGAGCTGTTTCCCCCCGGAGCCACGATTCACCCCAAACCGATTCTTCCCTCTACCGTTCAACCGTCTAAGTCATTGTCTAGCATTTCTCCATCTGTCGCTGCCACTAGCGGAGAATCTCCCACCGTCCTCGCCGCTACCCAGACCTTGCAAAATGAAAACGCCAACACGTCTTCCCAGGTCAGGACGTCTTCTATTCACCCCAACCAAAGACATCTAACATAGACCCAACCATCCCTAAAAGTACCACCTCTAATGTCAGAGTTGGCTCTAGAGCTTCCAACACTTTGAAACGGAGTCTTACGAACACTTCACCAGAGATACCGCAGGCCCCAGAAATACCGCAAAAACTCAGCATATGGTAAACAAGAAGAGTGGCGGTCCTTCCGCCAAACATTAACCGCGTCATCAATACTTACGCAAGCACCTTCCACCTACAACTCTTGAGCCGTTGCCTGCTTCAGACAGTCGCCCTTAGGCGCCCCTTAGGACCGGACGCCATACCCCAACCGGAATCTTCGGACCGTCCCCGGCGCTTGAGGATGGCATTGGACGAACAAATCATCCACGGGGCCCTGGGTAGTCGGGGTGCCGGTAGACCGGACGTCAAGACTCCACCATAACGATCGGGTCGACCCCGGCACCCAGTGGACGAAGACTCGCCAAGCATAAAGAACCCGTCCAGACCCCCCTCAATGCAGACGTCTTTACCACACCGGAACTAAGAAACACCCCGTGGCGCCGGGAGATGGACGGAAGAGGGACGGTTTAACCCCCTGCAAGCAATCTAGCAATCCCAAGGTTTCAAGACGCTGTTTCTCTGGAGGACTCCGTGAGAAGCAAGCGACTCTTGTTAGGTGTTATCGGGACGTTTTGTTCTTCCCCGACGGACGACGAGCAGCAAGCTGATCAACCAAGACCATTGAGAAGTAAGTACGGATGCCACTGGCGGAGCAAGTTATTGTTTTTTGGTGGGGTACCACTAAGCGCAAGAACAATAGCCTTCGAGAACAATGGTGTGATTGCATCGCGTGGTACCCCACCTCTGTCTCCGCCAGTGACGGATGCTAAGAGTATGTGCTGCTTAAGGCATTGTGGGGCTTCTATCCCTGGAAATAAGTCCCTTTGGCCGCTTCCAGGGCATGCCGGGGCACCAACCCCAACAGATACAACGTTCTAGGCTCTTCGGGCACTCCAACCCGAGTGATAAGTCCTACCACTGCCAGCGTTGGTCTTCTTCTTCATTGGCATTACATCCCCACTGGGACATTGCCGTCGCGCAGCGTAGTGATCAATCGGCACTTCTACAGTTATTAACTGCGAGGTTTCTAAGCCAAGTTACCATTTCTGCATTCGTATATCATGAGGCTACCCAAGCAGCACACATGTTGCACCTAGGGTATTGCAACTTTTATGTGACCAGATTTAGTCACAATCAAGTTGCTGCAACCATTTTTGCCTGACTTGTGCTGCTCGGGTAGGGGGTCTCCTTAGGTAAGACGCGTGGCTACAAAGCAAGTCCTGGCTTGGTTCGATTTCCAGTGCCGGTCTAGACAATTTTCGCATTGGAAATTGTCTTGATTTCCCTGGGCATACAAGTATCATCGTGTTAGCCTCATGATATACGAATGCCATTTGTAACATGGCTTTGAAGAAACCTAGCAGTTCATAACTGTGGAAGTGCTAAATGAACACTAAGCTGCGAGGCGGCAATGTCCCAATGGGGGATGTAATGCCAATAAGAAGAAATAGAAGATATTATGAAGCTAACACGATGATACTTTTATGCCCAGGAAAATCTAGACAATTTCCAAACCGAAAATTGCCTAGACCGGCACCGGGAATCGTCTTGCTTTACGCGTCAAAAGAAGGAAAGCCCTCCGAGCGAACAGGAGGCTTCCCCTTGGCACCCGAGAAAGGTAAGTGCATTGGAAAACTACACAAAAAACACTATGAGTGCCGAACGGTCACTCTTCCAGTGGGAAAACTTCCTTGACTCCATCAATTCGGCCCAATCCACCGTCGAACTATGGGGAAAAGTCAATGCGCTTAGTGGCAAGCGTAGATCTTCCCCATCCACATCGATTCGCAAGACCGTACTATTTCCGATCCGACGGATGTGGCCAATGCACTCGGGGAGTACTTTGCATCACTCGCATCAGTAAGCGGCTACCCAGCCGATTTTTAAAGGCTCAAAGCCACCAGGGCTCTGACACTGCAAAACTTTCGAGTCCTGCTGGACATGCCATGTTCCCCAATGAACCAGCCCTATTCGTTCGCCGAGCTTTTATTCGCTCTTGCCAGTAGCAAAGGGAAGTCTTGCGGTCCTGATGAAAACCTACCCTACCTACCGCCAAAATAGTATTCCTCGATTTGGTGAATCAAGCCTGGACCAATCAAACTTTTCCCGACGAGTGGCGCCTCGGCCACGTTATTTCGATACCTAAAAACAGTATCTCCTCTCGCGACGCTGCTGATTACCGGCCTATCTCGCTGACCTCCTGTGTACCAAAGGTGAAAAGCTCGAGTCTGACGGACGACATGGTTCTCGCCAACACGCCTTTCACCTGGGATACCCGACCAGTAGATTGTAACAGATTTATATCAGAACTTGTTATTCTGTTACATATATAATAGCGATTGTTATAAAACATGTACCAATATTAGTTAAAATAACAAAAATTGTAACAAAATCTCTTCTAGTTTTAACAAAAATATTACTAAATGGGTTATTTATCGAACAAAAATATAACTCGATGTGTTACAAAAGGGGTAAAAATAGCTTATACTATAACAAATTATGTTATTGAAAAGATTATGTTATTGAAAAGATTATGATTATCCATAATGTTGGCAATTTACTTTGTCCAGCTGGTTCAACGTTGAATGCAGGTCAAGTTATACTGAAGCTGGTACCTTTGTTTTTTTCCAATTCCTATCTACCAGAAATGTAGGCAATTTATTTTCGGTAAAAATATACATAACACATTATGTTATAATCATGTTTTGACGATCATGAAATTTTTTTTCCTCCATCTTTGACAGAGAATTTATAACAGAATTATTGCAAGTTTTGTTATTTGTAACACATATTGGTATAATTGTGATAAAATTTTGGGGCAAGTTCGTACTTTGCCGGATTAGGAGACGTACTCCAAAGCGCCTTTGACCAAGGGAAACACGTCGATCTAGTTTCCCTGGATATTTCGAAGACGTTTAACCGCACTTGGACCCCACTAGTGCTCAAGCAGCTAGTGGACTGGGGTTTCACTGGTAACATCCTAGCTTTTGTGCACAACTTCCTCACCCACCGGTCTTTCCGGGTCTTTATCGGCAATTCCGCCTGCAGAACTGGGGTCCCACAGGGGTCTGTTCTGGCAGTAACCCTGTTTCTGGTTGCCATGAATGCGGTTTTCAATTGCCTTCTCAAAAACATCTTCGTCTACGCGGACGACATCCTGCTTGTGGTAGGAGACACTCCGGCGCGAACGCGTATCCGAACCCATGCAGCGGTTAGTGCAGTTCATCGGTGGGTCTCGTCGGTTGGCTTAACCATGTCGGCCGGAAAAACGTCCGCGGGCATGTGTGCAATAGACGGCACCGTCTCTCCAGCCCTAGTATCAAGATTAATGGGCAGCCGATCCCAAACCGGAAACTCGTCAAGGTCCTCGGAGTCTCCGTCGACTGAGGACTGACCTTCGTCCCTTCGCGGTCAAAGTCAAGGCAAATCAAGGATCAACCTTGTTAAAACATTATCAAGACAGCATAGGACGAACAACACGGCCGCTCGGTATATTCGGCCACATCCGGAAACCATAGGAACCCTCTCCTTGTTCAAGGGGATGCCCATGATGGCCGGCGTAAATCTCCTCCCGGTGGATAGGATACACTGGCATGGAGCGAGGAGCTGGCACTCCTCCACAGCCAACATAAAGAGCTCCATTACGTGGCGCTTTAAAAGAGGGGACAACACGGAAGCTCTTCGAAGATCGGTCGTCGAGTTGCTAAACACTGAATTTAGGGACCATGAACATCGATACACCGGGAGTGCTTAGGTGTTACCGGAAGCAACCTAACGGTCTCGGACAGCCTTCCTGCACAATGCAGCGTCTTCTCGGCGGAAACCGCAGCTCTGTTGATTGTCGCTACTACCCCCTCCGACAAACCAGTCCTAGTTCTGACTGATTCCGCTAGTGCCATCGCTGCGCTACAAAGTTACCACCCGAAATATCCATGGATCCAAGCCATCCTCGCTGGTGAACAACAATCGACAACCTTTGCCTGGATCCCCGGGCACTGCCCCTTCCCAGTCACCAACAGCAGTAAAACGAAAATAATAATTTTGCGAGGAAATTTCACTTGTGCGACAATTTCCAATACTGCAAACAAAACCTTCTTTAACATTTAGCATTTTAGTATTGAGCAATTCTCACAAATTCGTAGGGCTTCAGGTCTCAATTACTGCATTAAAAAGACATCTGCTGAAGTATGGGTGTTGCGCATGCAACGAATGAAGAATTCTATTTCCGAGTTTTTAAACGATTGTATTTCAGATGCGTTAAAATTTCCTAAAACGATAGGCAATATTTGATTAGGAACTTTTCTGAATTCACTTTTGTCTCGCACTTACGTTTAATGATTCTTCTAGTAGCTTACTCAGATTGATTGACGTAAAGATCTGCCACGTATGTATTACGACCCTGAATGAATAACTGTTGGAATTAATCTAACGATAAATGATCAACATGATTCTAAGCTACCTGTGGGATATTGAAAATCTGCAATATGAGGCACATATGCACTATGCAATATGAGGCAATGGCTAGCAGTTTTCGTTTAACCTATCATTCAAGGGAATTCAATTAATCGAAATGCGCAGCTGTTGATAAGTTGTGGTATGCTACTTACTAGAAATAATAATAATTCAAGCCTTCAACTAAGTACTAGTAAACTCAAAGGTAAATTAGAATATATAATTAAGGTAGAAATTCACATTAAAGACACAATGCACAGCGTGGTCTGGTGGTGTTGTTCAATTCACTTCGCTATCAACCTCTTCACCCTCTATCATCACCATCATTCGTTCTCCTCATACGATCTACCTGTCAAGCAATATCGGCGCGTTTAGTAGAGAGCGTACTACCAGACTAGGGGCGTTCACAACAATGGGAGAAATGTCATAATGCAGGCGCTATTAGCGTTATGAAATTTATCTCTACTTACCAGTTCCGTACTGCTCAAGGAATTTAAGTAGCGGAATCATTCCTTGACAATTTCCTGTCCTATCGTTTTGCACGATACTATTGAAGTCCATTACGAAGTCTATTCTATTGAAGTCCATAATCCGGGGAGAAGTGTTGCTTTACTACAACTGTAGTAACCCGTTGCTGGAGTCACAAACTATTAAATACTTTTTTTTATATCTTTCTTTAGGAAGACTTTCAGCCCAAGGCTTGCTCGTCTCATTATTAAACATTCTTCTATAAAATAAATAAGAATTTTGAGCGATATCGTAGTCACAATTCATTTCAATCCAGAATATAGACAGGATCAATTATAGGTTGCATTTGCTGTATGCTACAAATTGTGCAGACATGAATTTAATATTACAAGATATTTTTAAAACGAACGTTTGATCAATTATTTATATGGTTCTTGGTAATGAACAATTTTTGTTATTTATCTAAAAATCATACTTTTATATCTTCTGGAATAATACTTGAATTTCCCTTACCATTTAATTTTGGAGCAGCCAGACCGACCTGAACAAACCAACAGGCAAATACTTAAAGCATGTTTCCAAATCGTATTGGATCTGCATAAAATTTGAATGTACTTAGCAAAAAAATGGAAGTTTTTACCACGTGGACTGCTGGCGCTTCTTCCCATAGGCAGCACATTGAAGAAAATCCGGCTTCAGACTTTTTCGACGACAATCCACCTTTACCTGTGCTGCTTCTACATCCCGCAGGATGGGGAGAAGATGTCCTGTTGTCTGATTTGACGCACTGCTGCCTTTCACCTACGCCTTGCAGGATTGTTCGGATTCGTAGGCGTTGAACAATTTAAAATTTATGCATTTGTCTGGTCAGGTCTTCCGATCTGGTGATTGTTGGATCTAAGTTTGAGTATTTGTGTTGTTGCGATTTTGGGGTCGAATTAAGATCTTTAAGTACTGTTCACTTTGTCGCTGCGTGAGCTGGGTCGTACCGATTACGAAAAACTTCCACCATCATCCCTTCCATCAGGTATCGTCTTACCGTTATCTACCGTTTGTGTATTTACGATTAGAACTATTTATTATTCATTTATTAGCAGTTCCCAACCTCGACGCATAAATGAATTATGCAAATTTAATTACTCAATTTTAGGTCCTAGTCAAGTTTTACTCCGCTGTGAGAGCAGCCATAGGCCAGGTGACGAATGGGAAATTATAAGCTTCAGGAACAATCACAGTCCAACTCCCAGCAGGGGTGTATGATTACCTTTATATTTGGTTAGTTCGCTTCAGTAGATTCGGGATTTTCTTTTCCTCTTCCTGTGCGTGCAAATGGGCTTATATTTCGACGATGTTTGCCTAGACGAAACCTCGGTTGTACCATTTGACTGTGGCCGCTGGTGCCCACTTCCTCTATGTTTAGGCAAGCGAGTTAATTAAGCTATCCACTCATGTAGGGTTAATTGAGCAGCCGAAAGCGAAAAGTGGTAGTGCCAAAAAGGAGGAAAGTTTGCTTTCTTATTATACACTTTAATCACCACTGGACGACAAAGGCTCGAAAGGTAATCAGGATTATAGGGGCAAGGATTTAGAAACCAATAATCGCCGGTGACATTTGTAATGCACATAAACCTTCTATTAAATGTGAAACGATTACCAAATGTTCTCGATTCATTAGAGTTTCGTTTGGGCCTTTTTTGAATTAATTTAAATATAGAGTTGAACAGCTATTGACCTTTCGCGTTGACCGAACGGCTATCATTTCATTTCATAGTTTGAAGTGAGGTATTTAGAGAATCTGTGTTTCTCAAATTAACGTTTTTATTTCTCTTTATTGATTTTTCGTGTATTTTATTTTTATTGGACATTTTTTTTTGTGAATGGTTTTGGAATTATTTATTGCTTATTTCCTTTTTTTGTATGGACATTTTATATTTTTATCAAAGAATAAAGTAGAAGGTTGTATCCGAGACAGAACCGCCAATTGGACGTAGGAATACGTAAAGTGTAAAATATATTGAAATTTCGAATATGTTTACTGACGGTGATTCACGGCTGCTGAGACAGCTATCAAATTCATTGTTCCGATTGAACTGCAGTCATTAGGCGTACTATGCGGCTTTTCTGTTTAAATTATTGTGAATATAGCTTCTTTAGGCGAGCGATTGCGATTCTACTACCGAGAGCAACTTTCTGCTGTCACCAAGCGATTATGATTTGCACTTTGAAGAAAATTTGTCTCGATTCATCCTTCTCGTTTATCAAGTGGTGGTTCTGAAAAGAACCGATTTATTTTCAATAATTCGCCTGTCCAATCATTATAAGCAACGAAACCAAAATCAGAATTTCGAGAGAAAATTTCAAATTAAACTATCAAAATCTTTCTTTTCATAAAATGTTGATCCTGAAAAGATATTCTTTATCTTTATCTTTATCTTTATTGGGAGCAGGGAAAAGCCCGTTCGAGTAGTGCAACAATAAACACTTTCTCGAATGGGCGTAAAACCTCCTCATCTTTTGTATCAACAGAATTTACATATACTCCAAATGATACAATATTGACTTATATCTAGAATTACTATCTACTTACAGATAACACAGGTACAATTCGGTAAAACGATTACTGTTACAATACAAGAAATAAATGCCTAACGAGTAGTGGTTGATGTAGTAGCGAATAGGTGCGTGAATCTCTTTTTTAACGTCGAGCGTGAAAGATGGAAATCGAATTCAGAAGAACAACGATTGAATATCCTACACATGGCAATAAGGGGTTCGTTATGCCCGTAATTTGTGCGGGCACCATGAATAAAAAAGAAAGGTCTAGACCGGAGCTGTCTTTGGGGAATATTTACATCCAAACTAGATAAAAGACCAGGGCAATCAATTTGAGAAATAAGAAGATCGGAAACATAAAGTGCCCTGGAGACCTCGCGACGCACACTTAAAAGCTCTAATCCTATAAGTTTACAGCGATCGTCATAACTTGGAAGATTGAAAGGATCATTCCACGGTAGGTGGCGCAGAGCAAAACGCACGAATTTGCGTTGAATAGATTCAATGCGTTGTATACTGTTGAGATAGTATGGTGCCCAAACAATGCACGAGTACTCTAAGACTGATCTCACCAGAGAACAATACAGGGATTTCAGACATTGAATGTCTTTGAAGTTTTTTGCTATCCTGAAGATAAAACCCAGTGTTTTTGAGGCTTTTGAGGTGATGTAAGCAATGTGCTCCTTAAAAGTAAGCTTGGAATCGAGCAGAACACCAAGATCTTTGATTACCGATTCCTTTTTAAGGCTATCAGCACCAATTTTGTAAACAGAATCAAGCAAAGTTCGTCGACGGGAGAACGAAATAACCGAGCATTTGGCAGCGTTGAGGTCCATTCGGTTGATTTTACACCATTCAGTGAACCGCTCTAGCTGAGATTGTAGAAAAAGAGCATCATCAGGGCCATTAACAATCCAATACAGCTTGAAGTCGTCGGCAAAAGAAAGTTTGAAGCATTCCAAGTGTAGATGAACATCGTTAAGGTACACCAAGAAAATCAGCGGCCCCAAGTGGCTACCTTGTGGCACTCCTGAAGTAACGAGGAAAAATGTTGAAATGATGTCACCGATCTTAATGGCCATTTCCCGACCACACAAGTAGGACTGTAACCAGTGAAGAAAAGATCCAGAGAAACCCAATCGGCCAAATTTTGCGACAGTAATCTGATGATTGATTTTATCAAATGCCGCTGAAAAATCAGTGTAGATGGAATCAACTTGTTGGCCTTTCTGGAGAGCTTTAGCGATGAAAGATGAGTACAGAAGTAGATTACTATTCGTTGACCGTTTCGGCATAAATCCATGTTGATGCTCCGAGATGAAGTGACGACAGTTGTGGAACAAAAAATTGTAAACAATTTTTTCGAACAGCATTGAAACCGCACACATAGCCGCAATACCGCGATAATTGCTGACTTCGCGTTTGTTTCCTTTTTTGAAAACCGGAAAAACAAATGATTTCTTCCAGTGGTTTGGAAAATTTCCAGATTGAAGCGAAAGATTAAAAATTTGTGATAGGGGCAGAGACAAACTGGTGGCGCATTTTTTCAACACCGTGGCAGGTATACCATCAGGACCAGAATTATGTGAAGCCTTCAAGTTGGAGCAAGCGTTAACAATTGTTTCTTCGTCGATGATTGGGTGTTCTCCAACAGGAGGATGGACTGGAACATTACAGGTTGCTTCGGCGAGTTGCTGATCGTTCAATGATTCCTGCGTGAACACGCTAGAGAATTGACTACGAAATAGGCTGCAGATACCTTCAGTAGATGAAGATTCAATATTTCCTTTAAGCATGACAGTGGGAAGACCAGATTCATTCCGCTGTTCGTTAACGTAGCTCCAGAAACCTTTTGGATTATGACGTAGTTTTTGTTGAATCTTCTTTTGGTAAGTGGAAAACAGTTTCCTATTCAGACGTTTGTACCGGTGGTTTGCGTAAGTATAAGCTCGTTTACAATGACGGCTCTTGCGGTTAGTGTATTTGCGCAGAGCAGAGCGTTTCAAACTTTTCAAAGCTTTCAAAGCAGTGTTACTCCATGGTGGGATGCGAGGTGGTGTTTGGATTTTCTTTGGGACGAATTGGTCAATAGCATACAAAAGAATATTGGAAAACAGCGAAACAGAAGAGTTGAGATCCGTAGTGATGATGTCGAGCCAGCCAATGTTGGAGAGAAAAGCATTCATACTAGTGTAATCACCATTTTTGAAATCGTAAAACACCGTTTCCTTGTGATCAGTATACAAGATTGGCGTGACGCTGCATATTTCAATTAGTAGAGCTGGATGATGAATCGATGGCTTCACAAGAGCTGAGGGAGCCTCCAACAAGTTGTAGTGCACACTACCTTCGTAGCTACCGAAACAAAGATCGAGTAAACGGCCGTTTTCGTTAAGGATGGAATTGAGTTGAGAAATGCGCGCCATGCAATAACTATCAATAAGATGTTGAATTGTTGAGCTTATTGAGGAGTGCGTTTCATCCGGAAACAGATAATTGGATGAACTAAGTTTCCATTTAATGTTGGGAATATTGAAATCTCCGAGTATGATGAGACTGTCCTTGATGTCCATCCGAGTAGTAACCCATAGAAGTGAATTCACATGTCGATCGATTACATTCATATCTTGCGTACGATCGGGCGGGATATAAATAATGCATATATACAGCGTATGAGTAGTAAAACTGATAGCCACCCAAATCTGTTCGATGGCATCATATTCAGGAATCTCCAATAGACGAGCTTTGAGATTGGCTCGCATGGCTAATAACACACCTCCGCCAGATTTCTTTGTGCTGTTGTTAGAATTGCGATCCAATCGAAATACATTATAGGTAGGACCAAATATCTGGCTGGAAATAGTATCGGTATTCAACCATGTCTCTGTAAAAGCGTACACATCGTAGTTGCAATCGGAACAGGCGAGGCGATAATCTGATATGCGGGAATTCATCCCACCAACATTTTGGTAGTAGACTATTAACTTATTATTCAAACCATTGTCGATGCTACTTGGGTGATTTGCGTTGAGTTGACTGGGGCTGGGAATCTGTTCCAGATTTGTGGAGCTGGAAATCTGTTCATGATTTGGGGTGGTACTGTTCTGTTCTGTTGAGGCAGGGGAGAAGCGAGCGGGGAGATCGTCTGCTGCTGATGATTCATTCGCATGGCAACACGTTGACGTGGCGAGGGAGTATTCCAAACTGGGAAGCGTTTGCGCCCCGCCAATAAAAAATTTTGCTTGTTTAGCGGAACACGTGCAGAGAAAGGTTTGATTGATACACCAGCAGGCCAAAAGTGTGGGTCAGTAACAATAGCTTCAATAACAGCAGGAATACTTATTTTAAATGAGATGAACGTCAGTGGCACATTTTCATCACGGTTTTCTCGCACCAGCTTAAGGCAATTGATCGTGGAGCGATCACAATTGCATTTGCTAACAATGAACGATACAATATTATCGGTAGTTTCGTGTGGCTGAAACCTAGTTAGGTAGAACCATTTGAGTGGTGTGGATGGTGGAGCAATGGAAAGAGACGGAGCGCTAGGAGGCAGAATGTGTGTGTATCTGCTGAGGTTCACATTACCTACAGGATTTTGAATTTCGCTTTGCATGGTAGACGGTTGTGTTGCGTTAATTGCAGAAAGTATCGTATTTTGAGAATTAGACACTAATTGATTAGATCTTACTTGATTAACATAACGGTTTGTTGGAACAATCGTTGAAGCTGGAGCGATGCGCATATTACCCGATGATTGAGGAATAACGTTTGGATGGAGATGTGCAGGTGGTGTGACTGTAGGAATAATCGGCATATTCGACGACGAGCAGGTAGCTTGGTATATCGATACGGGTGCAAGTATCGCAGAGGTTTGATTTGCGATATTTCCAGCGATGAATGGTGCTTGATTTATTGCTTGAGAGTTGATATTGTGGACGCGGGTGGTGTCTGGAATGGCTTGATTGCTGGTCACAATGCGCCTTTTTAATCACTTACAAACAACTTACAAACAAACGATAGCCCTAGAATTGCGTGGAAATTTCACTTGAGTGCTTCTGTTGTTGATAACGGCCACTCGATGACTTACTTCCTGCTGAGTGCTGTTGTCGGCGACGGCCACTCGACGATTCTCTTTCAGCTGGGACCAGGCGTCATCGTTGCGTCAGCTGCAGTACGGCTCTTATTTTTTTGCAATCAACCCTTTTATCTCATAAAATGCTGGCCCTGACAAAAATCGATTTTCAATTCTCAATGCGCCTTTCTAATCACTCACAGCAACCAAACGTTAGTCTGAACGTTGCGTAAAAATTTCATTTGACTGCTGCTACTGTCCGACGGCCACTAGATGGTTTTCCGCTAAGACACCACCATTTAGAATATATTTTCAGCACCGCCACAGATATCCGGGATAGCATCCGACGCCATTTATGTATCCACCTCTTTCGTCCCGAAAAGTGTTGGTCCTGAAAAGAATGATTTTCTTTTCACAATGCGCCTTTCTGAGGAAGGGCCGTTTGGCCGAATATCGTTCGGCCGAATGCCATTTGGTCGAAGGCCACTAGGCCGAAAGTTGTTTGGCCGAATATACCATTTGGCCGAACAGACCTATATAGCCTAATAGGTCATTTGGACGAATAGGACATTTGGTCGAATATGACATTTGGCCGAAAAGGACATTTGTTCTATTCGGCCAAGTGACCTATTCGACCAAATGTCCTATTCGGCCAAATTACTTATTCGGGCGGATGACTCGTAAAAATTACATCAGCCCCTATCAGCATGATTTCTTACCCGGCCGCTCTGTGGAACAGTATCTTACCAGTTTCACTTCGTTTTGCATGGAGAACATGTGTAAAAAATTCCAAATAGATGCCGTTTACACCAATCTCAAATCTGCCTTCGACAAAGCTAGTCATGACTTGCTGCTTGCAAAACTAGAAAGAATGGGCTGTTCTTTTGCGTTATGCACCTGGCTCAGATCATATCTGGTTGGACGCCAAATGTCGGTCAGTATTGGAAAAAAAATCGTCCTACTGTTTCTCGAACCATTCTGGAGTTCCACAAGCACCCTTGGACCATTGCTATTCTCGCTTTTCATGAACGATGTAACCCTTATTCTGCAACGTGGAGATATCCTGCTGTTGTTTGCCGATGACCTTAAAATGTATTTAGTTGTCCGAAACCTCAATGACTACTATGAGTTACAGAACCTTCTCGAAATCTTCCATGACTGGTGTACTCGGAATATGATGGTTCTGAGCATTCCGAAGTGCTGTGTCAAAAGTTTCCGACGAACGACTAATTTCATCCAGTGTGACTACAGTATTGCTGGTTCTCAACTTCAACGGGTTGATAATGTTAAAGACCTAAGAGTTGTTTTGGATGAAAAGCTTACCTATAGCCGCCACTTCTCAAATACCATCGATAGAGCCAATCGCCAGCTTGGGTCCATGTTTAAAATCTCCAATGAGTTCCAAGATCCGTTGTGTTTAAAAGCACTGTACTGCTCTCTGGTACGCTCAATACTAGAGTTTGCATGACCCGTTGAACTTGCCTGCTTACGCTGATCACTGTCGTCTACTTGGGTTGGATACTTTAGCCAAGCGTAGGAATATGGCTCAGTGTGTTTTTATTGCCAAGCTTTTATCATCTGAATACGATGCTCCTGAGTTGCTGTCGAGGATAAGTTTATATGCACCTGTCCGGACGCTTCGAGCGCGAGCGCTGCTACACGAGGAGCCACAAGCTACTAACTATGCTGCAAACAGTTCCATTGTCGCCATGATCCATCGCTTCAGCGAAGTGTCCGATGAATTTGATTTCAACATCTCTACATCCAGATTTCGCTGCCGCTTGCTGGTCCGATGAATAAAATACAAATACAAATAAATCATGCGTAGGACCTTGGGTAGGTCAATGCCTTGATTGTTGCCACCCACGGACATTCATGCGTAGGGCATGTCCTATTTGTACTACCCAGTCCCGGCGCCACTGAGTATGCTTAAGGAAATGTTTGTTGAGGGACAATTTTGAACCGGGCCTATCCACTCCGCCCGTTTCATCCCGACCAACCACCCGTGGAACTTCTTTATAGCTCTTTATATGAATTTTAAGTTTCATGACGATGATTCTTTATACACATTATTCCAAGAATTTTAGCTTGTAAATTTAGATATCGTTATCGATAGTTTATATAATTTCTTTATAATTCATGTGATAAAAATCTTTAAAGCTGTCATTCTAAATTTGGTTATCATACACACTTAAAATCAATTTCGTTGTTAAGTAAAAAAAATACGAAATAGTTCGGTAAACCTAAGAAATTATAGATTGTCCGGTTAACATGATTTATTTTACCGTAGTTTCGTAAAACTTTTCGAACGATCTGTCACTTTTTACAGTAATCGGTAGAAAAAAATAAAAATCGTGCATTAAAAAAACATGCAAACTATCACCGTATACGGTAAATACACTATAGAACACAATACCGAACAAAAAGTAAAATTAAATTTAATATACCGAAGTCCGGTAAATAAAATGATCTGTCAGATTCGAGGATAGATTGGCAGTCATTTTCAAAATGAAGTCTTTTGAGGTTCGCTTGTGGTGTAATTGTGCGTGACAGTAAACTCGACAGGAGCCCGAGGAACCAAGAAATATTAGCTATCCCATGAGATAACGCGATACATCAATTTTGATTATTAATCAGCACTTTTAAGACAGCATGATACGGGTTCGACGAAACCACATCAAACACACTTCTAACCGAATTGAACTACTTTGTTCGCAAACGCAAAATGGCAATTAGTTGATTTGATATCAATGAATTTATTTTATTGGTGCAAGGTGTGATTTTTTAGAACTGTAATGTAAAATAATGAACTTGTTTGCATTACCGAACAGATTACCGAACGTTCAGCTGTTGAAAATTTGGCAAAAAATTACCGTATACTGTAAAATTTTCTAAGTGTGTATAGAGATTAAAAATTTCTTCAATTTTCATTAAATACATTTATCAAAAAATATTGCTATTTTTGTATCAGTTGTAGGGTACAGCACAATAGTATAGAGATAAATATTAACTATTGGTTTTAATACATCCAGAAAAAAATATAATGAATAACTTGTCGTAGCTTGCGATTCGATTAGTATAATATTCTATATAAAAAGTGTTTGACAATTCGTTAGCGTGTCTAACTCCGAGAGGCATCATAAGGCTATCTGACGTTTATCGTCTTTCTCTTGCACGCGCACAGACGGGATAGGGTTTGTTTTCATACGGAAACGCTTCCGAAGCGTTTCCGTATGAAAACAAACCCTATCCCTTCTGTGCGCGTGCAAGAGAAAGACGATAAACGTCAGATAGCCTTATGTGAGAAAGAAACATTATTGGATGAGAGAGCGGAGACTGGTGGAGAGACAGTAGAAGGTATTCAGTTTTGTGACAGAAGTGCTAGTGATCGGTTGAGAAAGTGTTAAAAGAAAAAAAATAAGAAAAACAATTTGAAAAAGAATATAAGTATTTGAATGAAACATTGTTTGTGTTTTAGTGACTTTATAAGAAAACCCGACACCAGTGTAACAAAAAAAATCGACAAAGAAAAATAAAGATTAACAACCTTAAATTTTCATTTCACTTTGTCGTTGATTTGCTTCGCGGCACAAAAAAAGTTCGATGCATCAATAAACAGCGTTTGGTCTAATAATTATAGTTTTGGTTCTGAAGAAGTTAGTGTTTTGATGAAGTTGTTTGCAGGATAAATTTCCGTATAGTGACAGATCACTGCTTCATTCCGACATCGACATCCTAGAGATCGACGAGGTAGTGCTGGAGAAACGTCCTAACAACCAATCAGTGGTGGTGCTTCTTCCGCTCGAAATTTACAATGAGCCAGCGTATGCTGAAAGAGATGGCGTGCAGGTGGATGTCACGTTCATAAAGCACCAGCTTGCTTTGATTCGAAAGGGGTTACAATCGAGCACATCATCACCATCTTCATCCTTCTTAAACTTCGAAGCAATCCGAGATCTTATGCCTTTGGGCTGTGTTCTGATCGAATTCGAAGAGTTTTTGATGAAAAATAAAAACAAACAATTGCAACCTTTAGTGAACTATTTGGAGGCTGGCGGAAAACAGGCTCCTAAAAGCTTACGCTAAACGCAAATACTGATAAGTAAGCAAAATTTTATTTTTTTAAATTTTGTTCTTATAACATTGTTCATATTGTTATAGTGGCCCTCCTTAGCCGTGCGGTAAGCCGCGACTACAAAGCAAGACCATGCTGAGGGTGGCTGGGTTCGATTCCCGGTGCCGGTCTAGGCAATTTTCGGATTGGAAATTGTCTCGACTTCCCTGGGTATAAAAGTATCATCGTGTTAGCCTCATGATATACGAATGCAAAAATGGTATTATTATTACTATTATTATTATTATTATATTGCTTCCCTACAGTAACCTGGCTTAGAAACCTCGCAGTTAATAACTGTGGAAGTGCTTAATGAACACTAAGCTGCGAGGCGGCTCTGTCCCAGTGTGGGGATGTAATGCCAATAAGAAGAAGAAGAAGATAACATTGTTCATGTATCATATCTTTATCTTCTTCTATCTTCTATATAATAAATCTTCTTCTATATAATTCTTCATTCCTTCAGCAAATATGTAAGTTATCGTTTCCGACGCGTTTATATGATATTTTCTAATGCGAAAATTACGAAAAAGTTTGGGTAAATCGTAAAAAACTAAAATTAAGAGTCGTATGGAAATTTCGCATGGGCAGTTCACAAAGCGCATTTTCGCCTACTATGCAGGACAACGTCTGCCGAGTCGACTAGTGTATCATATTTTTGCAGAAACTTTTGTGGATCGATCTTTTTTTGAGAGCAACGATGATCCAACAGCTCTTGCATACGCAGAGTTTCGGTACCAGACGCAGCATGCCTGAGATCGCATTAAAAGCAACAAACGCAGACAAAGTGGGTCCGTCAGCCGAAAGAGGTGGAGCCCGGCAAGAGTTGAGCTCCGCTCAAAGTGGAAATGCTTGATATAGTCGACGATAATGGAGTTTCAGATGCAGGAGAAAGCGTATAAAGTTCGTGACCTTGAATTTGAAAAACAAAAATCAAAATCAAATTTTATCTTTTTATTTTGCATTATCGATACGTTACAAATGACTTCTTTTAAATTTTTTCAACATAATGTGTGAGTAGAGCTACGAAATATCCACAGTCTTTCGCCTGTATCATTGCTGACCTCCTTCAATGTCACATTGATTGTCCTGCTTTACTCTGTGGAATTGGAATTAATGTACCTTGTCGTAGACTTCGTTCAAATCCATTCCTTTTTATTCGTCCTGCTAGAACCAACTATGGCAATTTGAGACCATGCAAAATATGTGCCGCGTTTTTAATACCTGTTCTAATGTGTTTGATTTTACTTTTTCACGTCTGAGATCACGTCTAGAGATTAAGAGTAGATTAAAAAAAAAGTTAGCATCATAAGCTGTTGTCATTTGGGTTAAGATTTTACCTGTTTACCAATTAAATGAATAAACGAATAAAATGGGAAGCATACCATTTTGCATGCTGACGAATCAAGTTTGAATTTTTGAACAGTGTTTTCGAAATTCTCCACAAGCATATTCAGCTGTAATGTTAGATTAGAGTTACCTAGAGTTTCCCTCATAACAAATTGGTTTCCTGTTGCAAAAATACCATCATCCTCTTTGCCTTTTGCGTATACTCAGTATACGTAAAGGCTGGATCACTCCAAAACAGAACTTTTGATAGAAGACCCGGAGACCATAGTGTTATATACCGATCGACACAGCTCGACGGCCCCGCTTGGATTTTTTTTTTCAAATACAGAAAACAATACTCATTAGTTGGTTGATACTTGTGGGGTGATTGTTTACTGTAGCTCTTTGCTTACTTTGAAGTAGGAACGCACGAGGAAGTTTGAGATCACTCGTAACATCTCCCAATGAAAAGATATGCTCGCATTCCAAAGTGAAATGGAGCAAATGCAAAAGAATTTGATATCCATATGAAAGAAAGCCACCTATATGAACGTTTAGCTGTAGTGTGACTGTGTGAGAATGAAATTGGAAACCTATAAGAGAAATTGCATTTTAAAATCCTTGTTTGCTCGTCGCATACATTGCAAATATTTTGCTACGATTTGCATATTATTGAACTGCGCCCGACACGGGGTTCAATTGCTGCTACAGCATGGAGAGCGTTTACTTTTTTTCCTTCAATCGCAATAATAAGACTGCGAGTGAAGAGGTTCGTTTGTGTCAACAGCACAGTTTGCAGAAGAAGTACCTCCCGAAGTGCGCTTTTCCGATTGCGGCACTTGTCTACACACCAAGGACCAAGCACCGAAGACCGGAGTCAGAGTGAAGATTTATGACGAGGGGGCATTCGGTCCAACCAACAACGCTAACGGGAAGCGCATGTTTTCCTCTTCAACATGAAAGCTCATCCTTGCTTTATCATTTCCTAATGATGCACCCCCACAAGTCACCCCGCCCGGCCGGGCACTGTTCCCATTTCATTAGCATAAGACCATTTAGGCGCGGGTATGCGGCAGTTCGGCCTTTGCTAGCTTTGAACGAACGCGATATTTCTTCTGGAGAGCAGTTTTTTTCCGCTCTTAATGCAAACATAACACCGCCCTCCGTATAGAAGGTACACCTTCTGCAGCACTTGTAGTCTAGAGTAGTTTGCCGGTGAGGATGAAAGCGAGTAAAAATTAATTTATTCAGATGTATGTTTTGCGTTCTCATATAGTCCGTGTGGCACTTAAACACTTTCAGCGCAGCATTTCTCTTTTTGTTACCCGCTTAGAACTGTTACGGTTTGCGAATTGCGCAAAAAGATACCTGCAGCTTTCTAAACACGAGCGACAGCTACAGCAGATTACGGCATTGACTGTTATTCAGGATTTAGATGAGTGTGCAGGCGAAGGGTCCACGAGCTAACCTTATACAGCAATAACCCTGCGTTCGAAGAGTGGACAAACATAATGGGCGGAATATGTAGCAAGAATGCCTGACATCCCCTACTTGCGATTTGCTTCTTTTCATGAGCAACTCGTTTAGTATTATGGATAATTTGTGAATCATTGCATTGGTCTGGGAATAAACGCCCCACTTCCAAAATCCCACTGTCTGGGATACAATAAAAAATAAGCAAAAACTTTGGAGTCCACACTCAAAGTGAGGGCAATACAATTTACTTAGTCACTGAGTAGATGAAACTTAGCGAGCAAAAGGGATTTAATGTAGTTCTAGATCCAGCTGAACTTTTACAACATTTGGTAAAACTTGTTGGAACGAATTTCTAAGCTTCCTCGTGCTCTCAGAGGCATGAATGTCATGAAGAAGAGACAAAACACCGAAAATGTATAATTTGTTGTAAAATGTTTGCTTCGTTTTAAGTTTTAACAATGTTATATATGGGTACTTTCTTGTTCCTCGCACTTTGAAGTAGTAAAATTAATCAAATTACAGCAAATGAAGTTATGTCGCTGGTTGTTATCATATTGTGGCAAGAATTTCACTTTATTCGTCCTTATTTGCAGCACTACTCAGTCATCTCAATTTTAGATGAGTATCGAGTTTAGGTGCATTTCTTATTCACACGTTAACGTTGAAATTAATGCCTCTGTCTAGCGCTATATTCTTATTTGTTGGCATACTATCAATGTCCCCATTCGGGTAGGTTAGCCGGTCTGATCTGATTCTTACTAGTACTCATATTTCGAAACGCTATGCACAGTTTCTTCACGTCAATTGTCATAAGCCCATTGTCGCTTGGTTTCCATTCCACCACACATCGGCTTTCATGGATGGATTGAGAAAGGATTTTCACAGTTCGTCGCTATTCCATCATTCCATCGAACGACGGTAAATCCAACAAACCTACAGCTCAACTGTGTCTGATGGTGTAGTAAGCTGACATCCTGTTTTGAATATTATTACAATCAGTCTATTCCCTACCCCTTGCTGGAGAACCGCTTGTTGTCCTTTCCGATGTGGAAGTATTTGCAAGCGGCAAACCAATAGCGGTTTTCACGCATCGTTGGGTGGAATTTACAGGACGAGCTGCTGCAGGCGATGTTGTCGACGACAAGTTTATTATTTCCTCATTGTTGCGATGACATGTCACTTCATATTCTGAATTTACTCAAGATGTCAAATAGTGATTGAGTTCGTTCAGTTTTTGGGTTCACTGTTTTTTTTTGCTAGTGCGATAATATAGGATTTTATTCTGAGAATATTCTAATGACGTTATTTCAAATAATAGGGATCAAAGAACTTCTGAAATAATGAGAAATCCTTTATATTGATTTGTGTCTATTTTTTTCTCATGATTAAACCCAGTTTAAAACCATCAGAGAATTTAAGATAAAAATAACGTAACGGCTCCCCTGGAACTATGTTCAATATCCTTCATAATCTTTAATCCTTAACGCGCAATTCTCTCCTAGCAAAATACTCTAGACTCCAGTGCAATTATACCACGATGGCTTGGGCAAGTGCTCGTACCTTCGCTCGAGTATCTCATTAAACGTTTTTGAAGTGCCCTCGCCAAATCCAGTGTCGTGTACTTGATGTGCCATTACGCTCCCATCTTTACCCATCACCGCTCTGGCTGGCAGTTGTGACCGACATCGACGAAAACCAACCAATGCGATAACGACATCGTCGTCGGTGGCGGCGTCCGTTCCATACAATGGACGCGAGATTTCATTTGTTTTGTCTTTCAAGAGGACACTCAAGTACAGCACGCTTCTTTGAAGTGGTATTTGTGGGCGTGGATTTAATTTACCTTTGGTTGGTGAAATTGAATCGTTGCAGTAATGGCGTGCAAGTTGAAAGAATTAATGAAGGTTTTTTGGTGAGGGCGACAGATATCAATGGGACCTGCTTTTGAATGGGGTTGGAAGAACTCGGCTTTCAGTCAGACATGTTGAGGGCATTCCGAATTCAGGCACATTATTATTACTATATTTACTATTTAGAAATCTGTTTAATGTTAATCAATCTGTAAATTAATCTGAGTTATCTCCACTACTGCTTGCCTGTGATCGCTCTCTTGTATGCAGGGCATTTGTAGCCGCCCGTCTGGTGGTATTCCTTTCTGAAATTCCTTCAGAAATTCAGTTTGCCCAGATATATCTCTGAAAATCCACCCTGAAAGAACTACCAGGAACTCTTCGGAAATTGCCCCAAGGAAATCTTACGGAAATTCATTATGTAATTCCTTCAAAAAATGTCCAGGGTTTTTTGTTCCAGAAATTGCTCTGAAAACTCCCCACGGAATTTCTCCAGAAATTCACTCACAAAATCTAGTGGAAATTACCCAAGGAACTCCCACAATAGTTCCACAACAATCTCTCTAGTAACACCCGATGAATTCTTCCGAAACTTCCGCTAGAAAATTATCCGAAAACTCATCCAGCAATTTATCCGAATATTTTCTCAATAATGCCGGTCATAATGCTCATGCTCGCCATGCCCACCAAAAATTCATTCAAGTGTTTCACCAGAATTCACTCAAGAATTTCTTCAGGAATTCATGTAGAAATTTCCGAAGGATATAATGCGTCCCGGATCAGCTTCCTGAAAGAGTGAGATGGCTTAAGCGCCACTCCAAAGGAGACCATCCACCTGATTTACAAGCTTGCCCGGCTTTGAGACCTTCCGGAGGGGAGGATCAAGGTTACCCTGATTGCGGGAAGGAAGCTGACTTTCCGGCTGCAGAACGGCCACCGTACTTCACGAGAACGAGTAAGATACCCCTACTTTAATTCGAATTCAGTATGACCAACTTTGAGATCGATTGAAGAAATTAACTCTAGAGCGGATTTATCATCACCGGGCCAATTTCAACATTTCCACATCATCACAATACGCATCAAAATAGGGAGTTGTATACTGGGCTGATAGTTTCCTTTAAACTAATAAACTTACCGAACTCGGAGCAACATGAGACTCAAAAGTAGTAAACCTCGAACTTTCTTCAGTGTAGAAATTCAAATTTATTCTCATGAGAAAGACATTTGTACCGTTCGCTCTACCATAAAGCTCAAAGCTCAGTTTCGTACCATAATTTTATTTATTCTCTGAGGACTTTCAGCGATGGGACTGACAATTGAAATCCAAACAAAGTGTGTATGCAGTTGAAAGGAACTCACTTCTGGTGTAAGCCGCGCTTAACATTTTCCTTTCAATTGTTATGTCAGTCCGGTCAGAATCTGTCAAAAAATCAAGGTAAACAAAAATTGTCAGCTGATCGCAGCTGTCTTATGGATTGCCTTACACGCCCGTTTCAAATCACTCAGAGACTGAGTAAAATTGTATTGCCGTCTCTTTTTTTCTCACGAAAATCTTACTCAATTTTCGTAAAAAGTGGAACTACTCAAATTTTGAGTAGTTCCACTTTTTACGAAAAATGAGTAAGATTTCCGTGAGAAAAAAAGAGACGGCAATACAATTTCACTCAGTCTCTGAGTGATTTGAAACGGGTGTGTATACCGTTTCCTTCTCTCTCTTTCTCTCCGTCGACGGCGATGTCGCCAGCAGCAGTAGCTGATCAATGAGCTAGACTTTACTAAGGTGGCGCAGATCAGCGCTGCGTGCCACTAGTTCTCTCTTTCACTCTCCCGCTGTTCTTATGTTATGTTAGTGACGTCACTATTTGCGTTGCATAAGATCAATGGGAGAGTAAAAGAGAGAACTAGTGGCACGCAGCGCTGATCTGCGCCACCTTAGTAAAGGCTAGCTCCTTGGTAGCTGATCTCCTTCCAAGCGCGCGTGCAAATAGCCGGGCTACAGACTATTGTGTTCTGGGGCAGCAGGGACCATGTCCAAGGGCTTGACGACCCCTCCCCAGCTGTCAGCTGTGAGTCAGGGAGAACTGCCTAGGGCGTGGTGGGATTTAGCAGTGGGCTCTGCTAAAATCCCTCCCAAAAAAACCACAAGTGCCCGTAAGCAGACTCTATCAAAGCGACTGTGTGCCGCTTCAAAAGCACAAGCCCAGGGAGTGCCAATTGGCATGGGGAGTGTCCCTACTCCGGTAGGGTAGCGCGTGAGCTGCTTCGGCAGGGAGTGAGTGATCTGGTTGTGCTGAGGCAGGAGTGTCATAGCGCGTCACCGCTATTGTCACCTCGAAGCGCAGCAGAAGTCTGAGTATGGACTGCACATGCTAAGGTAAGAGTGTCGTAGCGTAGTATCGTTGATTGGTCCCTACATACCGCTATCGACACCTCGAGGCATGGCAGTGGAGTGTTAGAGTGAGTTGTGGAGTGTCCCTACTTCGGTAGGGTAGCGCGTGAGCTGCTTCGGCAGGGAGTGAGTGATCTGGTTGTGCTGAGGCAGGAGTGTCATAGCGTGTCGCCGCTATTGTCACCTCGAAGCGCAGCAGAAGTCTGAGTATGGACTGCACATGCTGAGGTAGGAGTCGAGGTACCCATCGACACCTCGAGGCATTGCAGTGGAGTGTTAGAGTGAGTACCCGAAAAAGGGTCACATGGAGCGAATGGTCTTTGGAGAAGCTGCTTCGGCGGCAGGGTAGCAGTGGGTTGTACCCACACACCTACAGTTGTGCACATGTGGTGCATGGGGAGTGTCCCTGCTTCGGCAGGGTAGCGTGTGGTCTGCTTCGGCAGTGGTGTGATTGATCTGCTCGTGCTAAGGCAGGAGTGTCGTAGCGTAATATCTGTAGGCCCAGGCAGTTACCGCTATTGACACCTCGAAGCGCAGCAGAAGTCTGAGTATGGACTGCACATGCTGAGGTAGGAGTCGAGGTACCTATCGACACCTCGAGGCATGGCAGTGGAGTGTTAGAGTGAGCACCCGAAAAAGGGTCACATGGAGCGAATGGTCTTTGGAGAAGCTGCTTTGGCGGCAGGGTAGCAGTGGGTTGTACCCACACACCTACAGTTGTTTATCGGAGTAGGCTAGGTCCACCGCCGGGGATCAGCTGAGTAGACCGTGGCGTGCGAATGTACCGGCTTCGGGTCGTCGGGGCACCATTGAACTGGAAGTTATCTCCACCCGGAATCTTTGGATTGACCTCGGCACTCGCCCGGTCACCCGTTGAGACGGGTCGTCGGTTACGGGGGAGCTTCCGACGTCGGGGAACTCCCTGTCGGAGTAGGATTGATCCACCGCCGGGGACTATCCGAGTAGTCCGCGACCAAGGTGAGAGCTGAATGGCTCATCGGTTAAGCAAGAAGCTGAAAGGCGCAGTTCATGGGAAATCGGTTAATCGGAGTAGGCTAGGTCCACCGCCGGGGACCAGTTGAGTAGATCGTGCCGCGTGAATGCACCTGCTTCGGGTCGTCGGGGCACCACTGAACCGGAAGCTATCTCCACCCGGAATCTTTGGCCTGACCTCGGCACTCGTCCGGTCACCCGTTGAAGTGAGAATGTGCGTAGGACTTGAGCGGATCTATGAACATGCATACCAGGTGAATGTGTAGTGTTGGTAATGTAACAGCCATCCACGAATGCGGGTCGTCGGTATCGGGGAACTTCCGCCGTTGGGGGACTCCCCGTCGAAGTAGGATAGATCCGCTGCCGGGGGACTATCTGAGCAGCTTGCGAGCACGTTGAGAGCTAAATGGCTCTAAAAATAAAAAGGAAAGTAGATGCGTTGCTGAATGGCACAAGGAAAAAAAAGTAAAGGGCTTAAGGGCCCACGCTTTTGTGTGCTTGCTGGCACCAATAAGAGAGCCAAAGGGCTCAGACGTATGACAAAACATCGAAGAGAGGCACTGTGAAAGGTGTTGTTTTGGGAGGAGTACTTTTAGTACTGCTTTCCCCCACAGAAGTAATACTGAAAGGTAGTCCCGGGGGGAATTGTGCATTAGAAGAGAGGGTAACTCAAGTAACCTTCTGTTGCTTGGGTGGGTTTAGTGGGTCCGGCGGTCTGGCCTTCTGCCAAACGCGTCAACCCCACTCCCTGAGTGATAATTTCAGGTGTCTGTATGCAGATTTGCCTTCATCCCTCTATAAAAAAAAAAAAAAAAAAAAAAAAAAAAAACACACCTACAGTTGTGCACATGTGGTGCATGGGGAGTGTCCCTGCTTCGGCAGGGTAGCGTGTGGTCTGCTTCGGCAGTGGTGTGATTGATCTGCTCGTGCTGAGGCAGGAGTGTCGTAGCGTAATATCTGTACTCCCAGGCAGTTACCGCTATTGACACCTCGAGGCATGGCAGCGGAGCGCCCGGGAGAGCATCCAAGTAAGACTCAAATGGTGTGCGAGCACCCAAGTCAGTCTCGCATAGGACGAGTGCCTGTGTGAGCGATAATGAGCGAGTACGCTTAGTACTGCCATCCCCCCAGAAGTAGTACTGCGAGGTAGTTCCTGGGGGAAACGATGGTGGAGCCCAAGGGAGTTTAGTCGGTATTGCCGGTATGGTCGAGTCCGACACTCCAGTACACTTCCGTGTGGTAGTTTGGCAACTACAATGAACGTGTACTGGGTTAGTGTGTAAATGCATTCTCCCTTGTAATAATAAAAAAAAAAAAAAAAAAAAAAAAAAAAAAAAAAGACTATTGTGTTTCATCCCGCTCATTGACAATGGGATGCTTTCGATTTTGTGTGCCTTTTACGGTCACATGGCCATGGACAACGACACAACAAAAAGCATCCATATGTAGTACTCACGACCTAGGATTTACGATGAGCATCGACGCGAGGGCGGCGACGGAAAACTATCACGGCTGTGATGTGATGCCCGCCGGCATATGGGTTTTCCTCCCTCGCTGATTCGTAGACTTCCGCTAAGCGTGGTGCATACGCTTCGGTGGTCCGTTGGCGCGCAAGACGATAATGCCGCTAGTAAGTCTCGCCGTCGGGACGATGATGTAGGGGCGCATCGGCCGTGCGCGCGATGACGTCGGCAGATGCTAAGCGATCGGTGATGATGCGTACGATGGCGTCGATGTATTCTACACGGACCTACTCGTCGACGTGGACCATGACGATCGAAATACGGTTGTTTTGCCTGCCTAAGGTACGGAAATTTACGGACGCAGCCTTCTTCCGGCCACGTGCACCCCGGGAAAACTTTGCAGCCGATAGGTGGGGTCTAAGAGCGGTCGTAACGAAAGGTGTGATGTGTCGGCAATAAACCGATGCTGCTACGAATCTGAATTGTTAAATGAAACACCACGCACAATGTTTCAATTATATATTATCAATTAACAAATCTTCGGTGTTCTCTTTAACTTCTAATCTTCGTTTCTATTCGCACTAGTCGCCTACCAGAATTTAATTGTGCTTTATACTATTTCGCTTTACTACAGGGAAAGGAAAATTAAATTTAGCTAACTACTTTTAAAGAATCATGTCATTAAAAACCTTTTTCAACACACCACACACACTCAGCAAGAAATTTTGCTTATAACCTTTTTTTCGGAATGTCTTTAAAAAATCCAAAAACTCTTCCGGGAAGCTCCCCCTGAATTCATCTGAAAACTCCCCGAAGGCAGACTTCGGGAATTTTCCAAGGAATCCCTCTGGGAATTTCCCCTTTTCCGGGAATACCCCAATTCCTCCGGGAATACTCTCAGAATTCTGTCTTGAACTTCCCTGGTGTGCTCCCCCCCTTCCGAATTCCTGCGTGAATTTCTCTGGAATTCCTCCAGATTGAAGGAAGGAAGAAGGAAAAAGGAAGAAGGATGAATGAAGAAAGAAGTATTTTCCTACTTCCTACTTCCTTATGCCTTCCTTCTTCCTTCTTCATTCCTCCTTCTTTCTTCTTTCTTCTTTTTTCTTCTTTCTTCCTTCTTCCTTCTTCCTTCTTTTTTCTTCATTCTTTTTTTTCTTCTCCTTTTTTGCTTCCTCCTCAATCTTTCTTTTTTCTTTTTCCTCCTTCTTTCTTTCTTCTTCATACTTCCTTCTACTTTCTTCCTTGTTCCTTCTTCCTTCTTGCTTCTTTCTTCTCCCTTTCCCGTCTTCCTAGACGTACAACCTTACTACTAGTGAATTGATTTCGTCTTTTTGAATAATTTTATTGACAAATTCGCAAATTTGACATTTTTGGGCATTTTAATTTTGTGGTTCGGTTGCAGGCATGCAAAGAATGAAAACCGCTCAGTTTTAAAGAAAAGGAACATTCAATAATGTTAATTGTCATCATGGGCGTAGCCAGGATTTTGAAGGAGGGGGCCAACTTTTTTGGTCTTCTAAATCTTATTCTTTGGCTTTATAGTAGTTTTATAAAACACATGAAACCAAATCCTCGGGCAGCAGGGACTATGTCCAAGGGCTTGACGATCCCTCCCCAGGCCATCCGCGAGTTGTGGGGATTGCCTAGGATGTGGTGGGGTTTGACAGTGGGCCCTGTTAAACCTCTATAAAAAGCTGCATGTATCCGCAAGTAGGCCCCACTAAAGCGACCGTGTGCCGCTCAAAGCGCACAAGCCCAAGTCCTGGTGTTAGGTGGGACGCTAAACAGCCCTGACACGACGGCCCTCCGACGAGACAGGAGGTTTGCGCAGGCCCAATAAGCCGCCTAGAAAACCAATCATTATGAACAATATAATAGATAATGCGACTCGATATAATCGGCAAAGACCTAGGCGACGAATACAGGGATGGAACGATTGGAAGCTTGGAACATGGAATTGCAAGTCGCTAGGTTTCGCAGGTTGCGACAGGATGATCTACGATGAATTACATCCCCGCAACTTCGACGTCGTGGCGCTGCAGGAGATTTGCTGGACAGGACAGAAAGTGTGGAGAAGCGGGCATCGAGCAGCTACCTTCTACCAAAGCTGTGGCACCACCAACGAGCTGGGAACCGGCTTCATAGTGCTGGGTAAGATGCGCCAACGCGTGATTGGGTGGCAGCCAATCAACGCAAGGATGTGCAAGCTGAGGATTAAAGGCCGTTTCTTCAACTATAGCATCATCAACGTGCACTGCCCACACGAAGGGAGACCCGACGACGAGAAAGAAGCGTTCTACGCACAGCTGGAGCAGACATACGATGGATGCCCACTGCGGGACGTTAAAATCGTCATCGGTGACATGAACGCACAGGTAGGAAGGAGGAAATGTATAGACCGGTCATCGGACCGGATAGTCTGCACACCGTATCGAATGACAACGGCCAACGATGCATAAACTTCGCAGCCTCCCGCGGAATGGTAGTCCGAAGCACCTTCTTTCCCCGCAAAAATATCCACAAGGCCACATGGAGATCACCTAACCAAGAAACGGAAAACCAAATCGATCACGTTCTAATCGACGGTAAATTCTTCTCCGACATCACGAATGTCCGCACTTACCGCAGTGCGAATATTGAATCCGACCACTACCTCGTTGCAGTATGCCTGCGCTCTCGACGGTGTACAACACGCGTCGAAGTCGAACGCCGCGGCTTAACATTGGGCGGCTACAAGACGGTAGACTAGCCCAAGAATACGCGCAGCAGCTGGAAGTGGCACTTCCAACGGAAGAGCAGCTAGGCGCAGCGTCTCTTGAAGATGGCTGGAGAGATATTCGATCCGCAATTGGTAGCACCGCAACCGCTGCACTAGGCACGGTGCCCCCGGATCAGAGAAACGACTGGTATGACGGCGAATGTGAGCAGTTAGTGGAAGAGAAGAATGCAGCATGGGCGAGATTGCTGCAACACCGCACGAGGGCGAACGAGGCACGATATAAACAGGCGCGGAACAGACAAACTCGATTTTCCGGAGGAAAAAGCGCCAGCAGGAAGATCGAGACCGTGAAGAAACGGAGCAACTGTACCGCGCTAATAACACACGAAAGTTCTATGAGAAGTTAAACCGTTCACGTAAGGGCCACGTGCCACAGCCTGATATGTGCAAGGACATAAACGGGAACTTTATTGCGAACGAGCGTGAGGTGATCCAAAGGTGGCGGCAGCACTACGAAGAACACCTGAATGGCGATGTGGCAGACGAAGATGGCGGTATGGTGATGGACCTGGGAGAACGCGCGCAGGACATAATTCTACCGGCTCCGGATCTCCAGGAAACCCAGGAGGAGATTGGTCGGCTGAAGAACAACAAAGCCCCTGGGGTTGACCAACTACCAGGAGAGCTATTTGAACACGGTGGTGAGGCACTGGCTAGAGCGCTGCACTGGGTCATCACCAAGATTTGGGAGGAGGAAGTTTTGCCGCAGGAGTGGATGGAAGGTGTCGTGTGTCCCATCTACAAAAAGGGTGATAAGCTGGATTGCAGCAACTACCGCGCAATCACATTGCTGAACGCCGCCTACAAGGTACTCTCCCAAATTTTATGCAGTCGACTAACACCAATTGCAAGAGAGTTCGTGGGGCAGTACCAGGCGGGATTTATGGGTGAACGCTCTACCACAGACCAGGTGTTCGCCATACGTCAGGTATTGCAGAAATGCCGCGAATACAACGTGCCCACACATCATCTATTTATCGACTTCAAAGCCGCATATGATACAATCGATCGGGACCAGCTATGGCAGCTAATGCACGAAAACGGATTTCCGGATAAACTGATACGGTTGATCAAGGCGACGATGGATCGGGTGATGTGCGTAGTTCGAGTTTCAGGGGCATTCTCGAGTCCCTTCGAAACCCGCAGAGGGTTACGGCAAGGTGATGGTCTTTCGTGTTTGCTATTCAACATCGCTTTGGAAGGGGTAATACGAAGAGCAGGGATTAACACGAGTGGTACAATTTTCAATAAGTCCGTCCAGCTATTTGGTTTCGCCGACGACATAGATATTATGGCACGTAACTTTGAGAAGATGGAGGAAGCCTACATCAGACTGAAGAGGGAAGCTAAGCGGATCGGACTAGTCATCAACACGTCGAAGACGAAGTACATGATAGGCAGAGGTTCAAGAGAAGACAATGTGAGCCACCCACCGCGAGTTTGCATCGGTGGTTACGAAATCGAGGTGGTAGAAGAATTTGTGTACTTGGGCTCACTGGTGACTGCCGAAAATGACACCAGCAGAGAAATTCGGAGACGCATAGTGGCTGGAAATCGTACGTACTTTGGACTCCGCAAGACGCTCCGATCGAATAGAGTTCGCCGCCGTACCAAACTGACAATCTACAAAACGCTAATTAGACCGGTAGTCCTCTACGGACACGAGACCTGGACGATGCTCGTGGAGGACCAACGCGCACTTGGAGTTTTCGAAAGGAAAGTGCTGCGTACCATCTATGGTGGGGTGCAGATGGCGGACGGTACGTGGAGGAGGCGAATGAACCACGAATTGCATCAGCTGTTGGGAGAACCATCCATCGTTCACAACGCGAAAATCGGACGACTGCGATGGGCCGGGCACGTAGCCAGAATGTCGGACAGTAACCCGGTGAAAATGGTTCTCGACAACGATCCGACGAGCACAAGAATGCGAGGTGCGCAGCGGGCAAGGTGGATCGATCAGGTGGAAGATGACTTGCGGACCCTCCGTAGACTGCGTGGTTGGCGACGTGTAGCCATGGACCGAGCCGAATGGAGAAGACTCTTATATACCGCACAGGCCACTTCGGCCTTAGTCTGAATAAATATAAATAATATGAAACCAAATCCAAACCAAATCGAAACAATAAATGGATTTAAAAATGCGTGATTTATTGCTCATCAGATATTTTTAAATAAAGTGAGAAAAATATTAACCAACTTAGTATTCAGAAAGAATATAAAATCGGCTATAACAATTATTATAAAAATCATGCATTCTTCCATAAGTTTAAGAAAACTAGAACCATACATCTGAATTTCTAAACAAATCCTCTCTGAAATATTATTTATTATAAAATAGGCAGAAAAATCAATATGCAAGCTTTCTCTAGGAATTCCTTCGACAATAAATTTTGCCAGGAATTGATCCGAAAATTTCACCATTATTTACTCCAAGAAAATCTTCACGAACTTCTTTATAAGTTCTGCAGAACTCCCTGCAATAATTCAAATAATTTCGTGCTGTTTCCCATCATTTTTTAAGAATAAGAATATTCCGTGGAAATTCCGCAGAATTGCCAGTAAACATTCCTGAGAATTTGTAAATTCCATAAATTTTTCCGTGAATTGTTTCGAATAATTTCTTGTGAAAATTTCAAAGAATTTCTCCAGGAATTCCACCGGAAATTTATACAGAAATTATACCGAAAATGAAATCAAAAATGGAATTTTCGGAGGAATTCCTAGATTAATTCGCAATGAAATCCTGAAAGAATTCCGGTGGAAACTTCAAGATTTCCACTGGGAGATCCTCCAGGAGTTTCTCCGAAAATTTCTCCTGGAATTCTTCCAGGAGCTTCACCGGCATTTCCACCAAAAATTTCTCTAGGATTTCCTTCGAGAATTATTCCGGTAGTTCAATCGGCAGTTCCTCTAAAAATTCTTCCGGGAATTTCGGCAGAATTGGAATTTATTTAGGCTTCTTCAGGAATTTATATAGATTTTCCACCAGAAGCTCCTCTGAGAATTTCTCTGCGAGCTCCTCAGGGAATTCTCCGGGAGGTCCTCTGATGATGATGATGGTCCAGCTACAAACCCCAACAAAGGTTTCAGCTAGACGAGATTTGTCTATAAGATGAATTCTCTTGTTTCCGAGAATGCTTCTGGTAGTTTCCCCGGGGTTCCTTTGAAAATTCTCCCGGGAGTTTCTTCAGAAATTCTTCCAGAAAATTTCTTCGAGAGTTCCTCCGGGAATTCCACCAGCAATTCATCCGGGAGTTTCTCCGGAAATTTCTCCGGGAGTTCCACCAGAAGCTATTCCAGGAAATTATTCAGGCTTTTTTCAGGAAATCATTTAGGCTTTCTTCAGAAATTAAGCTGGAAATTCCTCCCGAAGTTCTTCCGATAGTTTCTCTGGGAGCTCATCCGGGAGGTCCTCTAGAGATTCTTCTAGGAGTTCCTCCTGAAATTCCTCCGGGAGTTCTTACGGGAGCTCCTCCGGCAGTTCCTTCGGGAATTCCTCCGGGAGATCCACCAGCAGTTTCTACGAGAATCCCTTCGGGAGTTTCACCGGCAGTTTCTCCGGGTGTTTCTCTGAAAAGGAACTCCCGGAGGAACTCTCAGAGTAATTTCCGGAGGAACTCCCGGGAGATTTTTTATAGGAATTTCCGGAGAAATTATCAGAGGAATTCTCGGAGGAACTGCCGGTGGAACTTCTGGAGGAATTTATTGAAGAACTACAGGAAGAATTTCCGGAGGAAATCCTGGAGGAACTCTCGTAAGAATTCTAGGATGAACTTCCAAAGGAACTTCCGTAAGAATTCCAGGAGGAACTCCTGGAAGAATTCTTAAAAGAACCTCCCGGAGGAATTCCCGTAAGAACTCCCAGAGAAATTCTCCGAGGAACTTCTGTAGATAAATGCCTAAAGAAATACTAAATGAATTCCTGGAAGAAAGCCTTATTGAATTCTCGAAGGAACTACTTGTGGAACTTCAGAGGAACATCCGGTGGAATACTCTAGAGGAAGAGAAAAAATATTTCTGAAGGAGCTTCCGAAATCTCATTTCCCGTGAAATTCCTGCCAAATATCGTCCCTGTGAAGTTCCTGGAGGTATTACCGTAGAATTTCTTGGAAAAACTCCCGGAAGAACTGTCGGAGGAACTCTCACAAGCACTTCCGGAGGAATTTCCACATGGAAGTCCTGAAATAATTCTTAGAGAAGTTCCTAAAGGAATTTCTGAAAAAATATCTGAAGGAATTCCCAAAAAAATACCAGGAAGAATTAATGCAGAAATTCCCAGATGAAATCCTGAAAGTATTCCCAGATGAATTGCTGAAGAAAATCCCTGCGGATTGTTCCGAAGAAATTTCCGGAAGAACTCTTGGCAGATATCCTAGTAAATTCCGAGTGAAATCCGGAAGGAATTCTAGTACACTTCCGCGGAAAATCTCCCGGAGAAATAATTGAAGGAATTCCTGGAGAAGTACCTGAAGAAACTCCCGGAAAAATACCTGTAAGAATTTCTGGGGAAATACTTGGACGAATACCAGGAGAAACTCATGAAGATATTTCTAGAGGATTTCTTGAAGGATATTCTGAAGTAATTGCGAAAAGAATTCCAGATTGAAATGCTAGAAGATTTTGCTATTGAATGTTTGGAGGTATTCCCGGCAAATTTCCTGGAAGTATTCCCGGAGGAATTAAAGGAAGAGTTCCGAGAGGAATGCCCGGAGAAGTTCCTAGAAGAATTTCCGAAGGAATTTCGTATAGATTTACAAGTGAAATTATGGAGCTAAATCGGAGGATTTCCATCATAATTTTTTGAAGAAACTTCTGGTAGAATTTTGGGAAGAAATTCCATATGTATTCTTGACGGAACTCTCGAATGCGTTCCTGAAGGAAATGCCGGATTCTTCCTGAAGAGAGAATAGCCGAAGAAATATCTAGAAGTAAATCTTGGAGAGAAGAAAAGAAATCTTCAAGGAATTTCTTTGTGAATTTCCTAAAAAAAAATTAATGGGGGGTTTCTAGACAAAAAAGAATTGCAATTACATGAGAAGGATTTTCGAACGATTTTCAGAGGAATTTGTGGATAACTTTCCAGAGGAATTCAGAAGTTCCCAGGGGAGCTTCTAGAAGGATTTCAAGGAGAATTTTTTAGCACGAAATGTTTCGAGTTGTTTTGAACTTTCATATATTATGGATCCTGGATGCCCTAATAAGTTTTGGGAATCTTTTGAATTTCAACCACCTATTTTTGTATATGATTGGTTCGTAAAGTGCACATGTTTGAGGGAATTCATTTCAGTACCCGTTCAATCTTTCCACAATTTAGGGGGGGCGACGCACCCCCCTGCCCCAGCCCCAATCCCTGCCATTTAGCGAAGTGTGATTTGTCAGGGTTCTCCTCTGTAAGGAAGTAGACGGGTGATAAATTCGTGAGTGCCGGCGCGCCAGATAATTTTATTGTACTCCACTGAATTCTCTTCGCTCCTTCAAATAACTTTTATAAGCATATTCACAAAAATTCAGAAGCGCAACGAGATTCTAACCCAAAACAATTTCGAATCGATTGAAAGCAAGAAGAGTGAGTGAAGAATCCGAATCATGGCCGAATGATAGGTATTTATTTTTAGTACGTATTACCCTGAGATGGAATCAAACGATTGTGTCGAGAGAGAAATCATCACCGCTGGGGGGATAAATTCGGGTTTTTTGTTTATCTAGCTTCTTGCGGTTGAAACGGATAACATATCTGAAGAATACAGCAGTAGCGATCATGTGCTCGTGGCAGTAGATAAAATTCCAGCTCCAGAAAAGTTGAACAAGTCGAATGATCCACTCGACAATGATCCACTCGATTTGAGGAAAAACGATCCTCAAGAAACAACAATGTTTCTACAGGATATCCAGTTCACACTGAAACCAGCTGTCATATTAGTCGCACAAGTGGCGTCTTAGTTTATACCAGGGATCTGCCAAGCGGCCATGTTTCTGATGCCAGCATCAAAATCATCGATTAATTTAATACGAAGGCGTAATCATAATCGTTGAAACCTGCCATTGAAAATATATTTTAAATATCACAATATTTTGGCGAAGTAGAGCGCTTGGAGCCGATTGAAATATGAAAATTTATTAAAGACATCAATATTCTTGTTGAAATACACCTCGCATTCATACTTTCGCACAAGTTCTTGAAAAATTATGAAAAATAATTTCGGCTATTTGGAAAAAATCACTTCGGAATAGTGGTTTGTTTACAAAATAGAATTGTCAGTGGCATATACACCCATATTCTTGTTTACGTACAAACGCGCTTTCGAACGAAAGTTGAAGTGCATTCTCGTTTACGCCAGCAAAATCAAATGGAGGAACGGTTCGAACGAATCGCATTCGTTCGAAAGTATTTATCGTTCGTCCGTAAACAAGAATAAGGGTGATAGAGTTACGCAAAGAGTGAAGCCAAATCTACCTATTGAACTGTCAAACCGTCTACCTATCGAGCAAAGTAAACAAATGATTGTTGGTAAGGCGGAAGTATTGTTATCGCCTGATGATTATTATGGCGAATTATAACTCATGAATTGAAATGTATTAGATTTGTTCTAGAAACAGCTTCAAAAAACTTCTATACACCCCCCAATAAAGTAGCAACAAGAAACTCACGTGTTTGCACTCTGTAGGTGACTTTGGTTATCGAATTAAAAAGCTTTAGAAGTGATCACTCCCGTGAAGTCACTTGAAGGGTTGAACAAAAATGAGAGTTTTCAACATAATAACAAGAGCATCATTCAGAATAAGAGTAAGAAGATCCTCTTTGCGCAACTCTATATAATAGACTCTGGTCAGTGGGAAACCCAATTACAATAGAACAATGGGAAACTCAAAGATGTTGGCTGTTGTCAAACGTAGGGGGTAGGATTGGGGTTGCCAGATATTGTGCATTTAGACCAAAACTGTTTATATGACGCTGATGAACTGACAGCAAGGCCCACTTCCGACGAGATTCACACCGAAAAATAAAATTAATATGCAGCACTGCACGATGTTATCTGTCACAAAATCGAGCTTGTTTTGTCGCTGACAACGTCGCTGGCACCAAATTGAAGTTCGGAAGTCGATTCCCACACTTCCGAACGCTCTTCCGATAATGTGCACTCTAACTTTCACTTACTCAGAGACTGAGTAAAATTGTATTGCTATTTCTTTATTTCTCTTGGAAATTTTACTCAGTTTCCGTCAAAAGCGGGACTACTATGAGCTATGAGTTATCCTGCTTTTGGCAGAAACTGAGTAAAATTTCCGTGAGAAGAAAAGAGAGGGCAATACAATTTTACTCAGTCACTGAGTAAGTGAAAGTTAGCGTGTGTTGGTAGCAAATTCAAATTTTGTTCTGACGTTCATGATGTCGGAAGTAAGTTCGAAAGTAAAACGTCGGAAGTCGGAATACAATTTAGTGCTGGCGACACAATACCTGGTTTATACAATCATAACTGCTCATATTGAGCTGTCATTAATAACTTCGACATCTGCAATATACAAGATTACAAAACTTGTCCCAGTTGAATATGTTTTGTCATCGAGTGCCACAACAGTAGGGGAACTAGGGGTCAGACGCCTACGTTAAGGAGAATGTTGATTTTATTCATGAAAACCACTCTCCCAGCAAGCTTTTACCACAGAAAACTGAAGAACAGTATATCGGTTGCTGACTACCATCACTACTACTGACATCACCATCATTGCTGCAGCCATTGAGCGATTCAACGGACTCTGATCAATACAAAGAAAGTAAGGATAAAAACTATGCCAAAACACGTGAAGCAAAACTAATTGTTTAATGCATCAAGAAAGGGAAACGCCAAATTCAAACTAAAATTGACAGAACTAAAAGATCTTGTAGTGCACGCAGTTGTTGAGGCCAAAAAAGCAAGGACGGGTGAAAATACAAATGCTGGTATTTCGAATGTATAATTTATTTCTCACTTTTACAAAATGAAACTTTGTTTTCATACACTAATAAAAATCCACACATTTTTATTGGCAAAAATCTAAAGAAATTCACAAATAAATTTTATGTGTGCGTTAATAACCACCCGCTATAGGAAAATCCACATAAAGGTTATTAGTTAATAACAGTTATGTGTGTTTCCACATACGTGCTATGCGAATTCAAATAGCCGTTATGTGGGAAATGGTATAGTCAAAATTTATGTGTGCCACACATAATGGATATGATTGGATTTTTGTCAGTGTACGATTCTGACATTACATTGTTTAATGCATCAATCCTTGGTGCAAATAAAGGGTATGCCAAAAAGAGCGTAAATTTGAATGATATTATCACCTGAATGTATGCAATTTCTATGGCATTATGTAACTATACGATATAGTGTCATAATGCTATAGAAATTGCATACATTTAGGACGAACTTGTTTGCAAAGATCCATGCACGCCCAGAATAGTGTAATTTATCACGTCTTCATTTTTTTCGCGCTGATTAATTTTAATTTTTTTCTGTGCATCTAACGGAGTAGGGAGTTTCAAAAGGAATGTCAGTGAAAAGTCGTGTATCAAACCGAATGCCCATAGGCTGAATTTCGAAATGCTTTTTCACATTACATGAACATTTGTAATTATCTCCAAAATCATTTAATCCATAATAAGAACGCAATTATGTTTTGTTTGTTTTGGAGGAGATCAAAAGTCTTATCCTATATGAGCATGATTCACTGATCTGTACATATTTTATGGTGATTTGATGTGCTATTTGGCGTATTATGCACTAGTGTGACAATAGGTGCTAGAATAATTGTGACGTGACTGCTACATCTACATCTACCCTAATTTATAAACACTCAGTATATGTGGAATAAGTAAAATAGATCAGTCAATGCTTCTAAAAGTGCTACATTCCCTTTAAAGATTATTAGATCCCTTTTCAATTAAATATTCAAATCGAGCATTGATTTATAAGACATAAGACAACGAAGTCTAGAAAATTTCCATAAGCCGCCGGAGCGTCCACGTTAAACACCTTGCCGGCGTTCGGCAGATGGAGGATTTGCGAGCGACGACGGATGAAACAACAAAGAAAGAAAGATCCTTCGGCCAAGAAAACACGGGACACACAAATTTGAAACAAATTTATTTCATTCCTGCGCGACCGTCCGTCGTGATTCCTGAAGGCCGTCAACAAACTACGTCAACCGCGGGATCATCCTGCCAGCTGGAAGCGCCAGTCAAATATGCTGGGACACAAAATCAGGACCCAATGGGAGACATTCTGAATAATCCACCCATTCAATTCCATAGCTTTTCTCTGGGAGACTTGAGTATTTAGCAATCCTTTCTCGGTTTTTAGATAAATATACAATTACATGAATTAATGATACAAATATTGCGTATTTTACAATAGGATGAATATAGATAGATTACAATTGCAATGTCAGCCATTAATATTTCAATATTTAGGAAGATTTATTACAGAGTTGTAAATTATTCTATTTTTTTTTATTATATAGGAAGCCATTTAGGAATACATTTTTCCCATAGAGATTCATTTCTTATAAGTTTAACATATCTAACACTTGATAGTATTCTGAGACTTTTATTTAATTTAGCGAAATTATGGCCTTTCATAACAATGAAAAAGCTAGCCAGTCAACAATAGGAGAAAAAAAAACTTCTGGGCAAACGAAACAGAATCTGTCGTCGGGCACAAATTATGCAAATTTGGCTTTTACTCCCTCGCAAATAAGTTTTTTCCACTTCTTAACGATTTTCCTGGCTTCAAGCGTGTATAAAAGTCCAACGTGTCTACAATAAGTCGCGAGCAGAACATTCTAGAATTGTTTTCTTTCCAAATAGAATATGTACACGTTCCGGTGAACTAGTAATCCATCTGTATAGCTTTTGGTCGCAACGGCCGTGTTTAAAAAATAAAAGATAGTTAATCTTGTAAGGATCTAGAATTCAAATCCTTTTGATAGATAAGGAATCTGTATTAAAGACTTTTTGCCTTTCGCGTATACTAAGTATACGTAAAGGCTTTAAGATCACTTCAAAACTAAACTTTTGATAGAAGACTCAGAGACCCATAGTGTTATATGCAAATCGACTCAGCTCGACGAATTGAGGTGATGTCTGTATGTATGTATGTGTGTGTGTACAAAAAAATGTGAGACACACTTTTTTGTCCTTAGCCCTATCCAATTTGCTTGCAACAGGTTGCATTCGACGCGGACTCCTTCCTAATTTGTCGCCTTCCTAATCGGCCATTGCGTTGCGGAGCTATTAAAAAATTAATTGTTTTTTCCACATTTTTCCCAAGGGTCTCCTCTTGAAAAAAAAAATCAAAATCGATTTTTGCCTTTCTCGTACAATTAAGTTGTACCGAAAGGCTATCATTTCACTCCGAAAACGAACTTTTTATAGAAGCCTCTGAGACCCATAGTTTTATATACCAATCGACTCAGCTCGACGATCTGAGCACATGTCTGTCTGTCCGTGTGTATGTATGTGTGCATGTGTTTTTTTTTCCTTCCTAAACAATGGAGGGGGAATCTGCTCAACAGACATCCTGGGTTGACCAGGAAGTGCTGGGTTAGGGGCCACCTCCAATGAGGGAGGCAGGACTGCATCCCCGACCCGCTAAACCGTTTCCATTGCCGCCAAGCCCATAGTCCCTTCGGTACAACCAGAAAGTAATGCTTCAAAGGGGGGCCAGTGCACAACGCACCCTCGAGGTTAGCTGCGTGTCCTTGCAGCATCGAACATCGTGACTTGCTTTTTTAGAAGAACACCATGGTATCGTGCCAGCGCATTGCCGGCTTTCCAGGTGGCCTTACCACGCCCTATGTCCTCGGAAGGTGGGAAGGGTCGACTTCGCGCCTGCTTCCCTCTGCACGACTGGTATCAAGAATGATGATGCCGCGTGCACCCCAAATTGACCTCTCTGCGATAGGGCCTATTCGCCAGCACACAGAGGGACTTGCCGACGCGGTGCCTACGCCTGCCCCAGCCTTGACGAGGAACCCTTTCCGTCCTCGGGCTCGGAACCCGCCCGGTTGACCGACGCCGCGAAAGCGACGATACCATGTTGTTCTTCACGCGGCCACTTGTTCGATAAAAGGATCGAGTTCGACCACAGGGCACCGGTATGACCCATGAAGCCGACTCCGAACCCTTGGACCACCTCTTATTTGCGCCTGAACTAGCCATTCCTCGAGTCCACGCGCCACCTTCTGTGTAGCTCCGAGACGATTTGGACGATAGCCGATAAAACGGCGTTCCAGCCAACTTCATCTTTACACATCCTCCGGACTAGGTTGTCCGGGGTAGTGTCCAGATCACATGTGGCAAGCATGTGGTCGCGCATTGTGCGAAAACGCGGGCACACGAACAACACGTGTTCCGCCGTTTCCTCTAAACCTACGCACACCGGACACTCGGGCGAGGCCACAACGATTCATCAATTTTCAAATTCATTCCGGGCCTTCTTTTGTGAATCATTCGCCTTTTGATGAGGTTTTATTTATGATACATTGATCATCGTGCATACTATCGAAACATATCTAATATCTATCATCTGAACCGATTTGCGTTTACTATCACTATCTCCATTGTATGAAGGGCCAACTGCTATATGACATCGCCCATGTTCAATTGCGTTAAACGTTTCGTTTCAGCATTCCCACCTCCTTCGCCACTTCATCTAGTTTCCTTTAGTTTGCTTAGTTTGTTATGTTTCTAGGATTTATATTTTTTTGCAGGATAACTGGAGTACAAATTCATCAAGTCATTAAAAATGTATAAAACTTCCATTTACCAAATTCAATATGAGTAAAACCGATCAAGTTTTATTTATTATTGTTCAGTTTATTATTAGTTACCGTGTATTGTGCAGTCCAAATATGCAAAACAAATAAATTGACTGGATCTGTTGAAAATCGTACCCCGGCTGTTACACCCGGCTCTCCGCATGACACCTTCTAGCGCAATGTTGAATAACAGGCACGAAAGTCCCTGACGTAGTCATTTTCTCCGCTGCCTTGACTTTCACTGCCTGTACTCTCAATGCCATTCAAATGTTCCTCGTAGTGCTGCTTCCACCTTTCGATCACCACACGTTCGTCCGTCAAGATGCTCCCATCCTTATTCCTGCACATTTTGGCTCGCGGCACGAAGCCTTTGCGGGATGCGTTGAGCTTCTGATAGAACTTGCGTGTTTCTTGAGAACGGCACAGCTGTTGCATCTCCTCGCACTCCGCTTCTTCCAGGCGGCGTTTCTTCTCCTGAAAAAGGCGGGTCTGCTGTCCTCGCTTTAGTCTATAACGTTCCACGTTCTGCCGGGTACCTTGATGCAGCGCGACCGTCTGCGCTGCGTCCTTCTCCTCCAGAATCTGTTTGCTTGCACTCTTCGTCGAACCAATCGTTCCGTCGACTTCGTTCCACATACCCGACGTTCTTCTCCGCTGCGTCGTTAATGGCTTTGACTGCTGTCCTCAAGAAGGGCCTCATTGAGCTCACCCTCTTCCGGCAACGCTGCATCGAGATGCTGCGCGTATGCAGTGGCGACATCAGGTTGCTTCAGTCGTTCTAGGTCGTTCCGCGGCGGTCGTCGGTACCGAACATTATTGATGACGGATAATTTGAGGAGCAGTTAAACATCACCAGATAGTGGTCAGAGTCGATGTTAGCGCCACGATATGTCCTGACGTCGATAATGTCGGAGAAGTGCCGTCCATCAATCATAACGTGGTCGATTTGTGATTCTGTCTGCAGTGGTGATCTCCAGGTGTACCGATACGGGAGGCTGTGTTGGAAGTAGGTACTGCGATGGCCATATTCTTGGAGGTGGCGAAATCAATTAGTCGTAGGCCGTTTTCGTTCGTCAGCCGATGAGCGCTGAACTTCCCAATAGTCGGTCTAAACTTTTCCTCTTGGCCAACTTGAGCGTTCAAATCTTCTATGACGATTTGACGTCGTGGCTCGGGCTGATGTCGTACTCAAGTTCCAGCAGCGCGTAGAATGCGTCCTTATCATCATCAGTGCTTCCGGAGTGTGAGATTGATTATGATTGATTATGCTGAAGTTTAAGAACCGATCTTTGATCCTCAACCTGCACATTCTCTCATGGATCGGCCACTACCCGATCACACGCCTTTGCATATCGCCCATCACTATGAAAGCTGTTCCCAGGGCCTGATATCAAACCCCCTAAATTTCCGGAGGACCATTCCTCCTTATTCCCGGTGGACCATGGTGCACAGTTTTACTTAGAGTCCCTCGCTGGCACTCGGACGATGATCAGCCGCCCCTACCATGGAGAACAGACGGTGTTGTGAGATAATCCTGACATGGAGAACAGACGCTCAGTAAGATTTACACCTCCGGAGAGGAGCAAAGCCCCCCTTCCCTGTCAGCATACGACCATAGTTCCCTCCGGGGTTGGTTACTCGATCTTCCCTAAGGTTGCTCGTATTCCGGCCAGCACCACGAAGAGGTAAGGATATGAGTTGCTGGGTAAGAGGCTAAGGACCGCGAGATGGGGTCTATTTTACTCCTTCAGGTACGCGAAGGACCATAATGGTACGCTTTACACAGCATTTGCCGTGCCACCTTGCGTATTATGTGCAGTCCAAATTAGTTTGACGCAGATGTTCTATGTTAGTCCACAAGGTCTACTACGCCTGGTTTCAAAACGAAATCAACTCAGCATGTCCACACAAGTCCCTAGAGCCCTTGCCTGTTATATACAGTTTAAAAGGTCCGCTAATCCTGGTATCAAAACGATATCAAGCCAGCATGTCCATACAAGTCCCTTGAGTAGTTTGTAACAGGGAGTTTTCGCCTTCAAAGTCATGGAAATACACTAGAACGAACCGACCAAATCATTTACAACAAAACCTTTACAAACAAATCCACGGTTAGCTGGCCAGACATGGGAATCTCAAAAACCAATCGATTTATCATTCCTTTGCTTAAAAACAATCTCCGAGTTCATTAATTTCGTTACTCAATTGATTCTCTTATATCTTTATTATTGAAGTTTTCTGCCCTGGGCTGGTTCACCTCAGTTTGATCCCCTCCGTTGATCCCCTTCCTACTTTGTGACCAAATAAACTCGGAATTTTCCCAATCAAACAACAAATGCCAGTAACCAGTCGATTTTAGAGGTCAAAAACTACAAATGCAACACACGAGCATTGCGAATACAATTTCAGATTTTGTTGTCGTAGACAAACGCCTTTTTACTCGGTCTGTATAACTATATAACAACACAGATAGAGTTGAATATTCAAACCTAAAATAAATCGCAGATTTCTGTGAAATTTTACCGATATTGTCTACACATGATCCTCCGGGATGAATCTTGCTTACTGCCGAGAGACGTGTCTATTTTCTCCAAAATCCTAATTAGGATAACTTCAATAACAAGCAGAATTTTAATAACAATGCACAGTAACATGATGCGTTGCTAATTGTCGCACACAGATAGATCCCCCTTTTCCAAGACTTCCTTTAACATGCCCTACATTCAGTCAGCCGGAAAAATTACTGTGTCCAGATATTGCAGAATATTTTTTTGAATTTTTCATTTGCTTTTATCGGTGAGTTCACACGAACGAAGCTCAAAGTATAAAGAAGCAATCGAAAGCAAAGAAGAACAGAAAAATATCGCAAGTGAGCGACAAATACGAAATTTTTATTTAATACACTCTAACTTTCACTTACTCAGAGACTGAGTAAAATTGTATTGCTATTTCTTTTTTTCTCATGGAAATTTTACTCAGTTTCCGTCAAAAGCGGGACTACTCATAGCTATGAGTTGTCCTGCTTTTGGCGGAAACTGAGTAAAATTTCCGTGAGAAGAAAAGAGAAGGCAATACAATTTTATTCAGTCACTGAGTAAGTGAAAGTTAGCGTGTATAAGCCGAACTCGTCATAACCGAATTGACAATCTCGGCATTTGCTCGCAAGGCTAACTGGAGAGTTAAAGACCCCTAAAAATCGCTAAACTTAGTCCGTGATGACGGCGGTTTGAATTCTTATTACCAGCTTACAGTTTCTAGAAGATCATTTTAATATTTGATGAAAAGCCAACTTTAAATTATTTGTCCTTCCTCATACCTCTGTACAATATTTCAAATATACTATATGGAAGTTCAACTCTTCAATCCTTTCCTATTGACGTTTTCTTGATGGATCGAAAACAATTTAAATCATACAGCACGCAAATGATAAAAGTTGCACACGATACGGTAGTCGTAAGCCGTGGTCCACATCAACAGGAGTAATTTTGCACCCTAATTTCATTCAAAAAACAGCTTAAAGGATGGTATGTATCCTATTCCTACTGCTTTTTTTTGTAGAACAATCCTATCTATTATATTGTTCTCGTGAATACCAGCCTCACTGAAGCCGATTAAATGCCACAATGAGCTGAAATTGCTACCTACTGTTCAAATAGCCATCCCGCTGCGATAACTGTTGGGTTTGGGTAGTCCGTGCTCAAAGTGTTTGATATCCACTGCTCAATAACCGAACCAGGACCAAAACCGCCCGTTAGGGGTGTAACACATCTAAACAGAATCCTGACTTTTTTCACTTCCCAAACACCGACGACGGTTTTATTTTGCCTCATTCACATTAGTCCTGTCCAGATCCTGCTGTGAAAAAAACATTCAGCTTCACGACTAAGAAGGGTCGCTGTACATTATTGTATGAACCCATCAACCCCTGTTTATTATGTTCGGCTATCTGTTTACGCTTCCCGCTTTGTATCTTGCACAACATCAAGGAGAGGGAAATGGAATGGATCTTTGTCCGTTCCCTTCCAACAGTAATATCCATCATAGTCTGTTTTAAAATATATTTTTATTCCGCACTGTTATTTTATGTAACAGTTTAAAAACACATTCTCCCCATCCAGTGTTCAAATAGGACGTCGTCGTCTGTCGTTGCCTTAAAGCTCTCTTCCCGAGTGCGACCCTCCGGAAACTTGTGACACGCCGCATGGGTATTGTTGAAAATTTTCTCCATCATTCATCAAATTAGCCAAATTGAAATATTCCAATAAAATTTCATGATTAACTATTTAATTTGATTGCGTATTCAATGCAAGCGTGAAGATGAAACCGACAGCGGGGGAGATATGACAGCATCGAATACCACAAGACGAGAACCCGTCCTCCAGGTTGCGTAGTCAGCAGGAAAGGAACGCTTTCGCAATCAATTCTCACACCGAATTCAATATCACGGATTCATCTGTCCAAAACAGCCGGCACCGATGTCGGGCGACAAACCACCGTCAACCACTCTCGGTGAACCATTTGAAGATTTCTCACCGGATTGTGACAGGTTGAAATCAACATTCAGAAATCCAGGGACATTGCCGGGCACGGACCGAATGGTTAGGTTTACAAATTCGAACGAGTTTTAATTTGTTGCGGTTTGTTGAACGGGACATGTATTCGCTTCGGTGTAGTCGGGATTCAAATACAAAGTGAAACGTAGGTATGCTTTTTTGCTAGGGGAAAGGGTTACGAATGGTAGTGAAAGGGTTCTAATTGAAAATAATGTTGTGCAAATGGAGTGCTAATTGAAGGATATGTGCGTAGCGATTGAATCTTATCCTTCTTTAGAAAGAAAAGTTTAAGGATGTTTAAAAAAATGACTAGAATCACGATTATGTTTAGGGTTTTCGCCAATCACATAGAAGTTTTGTAGGCAAAGCCGGTAACGCAACAGGTCTCCAAGTTGGCTTTCTGACTCCAACTGGAGTGAGAAGCTACTCTTTTGTGCCGTGTCAACAAATGTTTTTTATATTGGTGACATTGAAAATTGATTGGAATTGATTAAGCAATACGAACATTTTATGACTTGCCTAGTGCAATCATTGCCAAAAAGAATTAAGGATGAAAATTTTATTCAATAACTTATATTTGTGGTTTTCATAACGAAAGGCGTTCAGCACAATGTTAGCGACGAGCATTAAACCAAGGGTTGCAAAATATTAAGAGGTTCTTTATTAATAAATCAGGACTCACAAAGACTACTTCATAATCCCTGACAACGCTGAACGAGGATCCCTCGTGCCCAATAATAAAATAGTCTTCATCATTCCCACAGACACACTCCAGAACAAACAAAGCGGAAGCAAAACGATTTATTATATCCGAATGACTTTCATTTTGTCACGGTGACATCAACAAAAATATTTTTTTGCCTTCGTTTGATGGGAGCGCGCCCCGATATCAAGTGTTGAAGATCTTAATTCGCGCTCGCCAGCCAGCCAGCAACACCGCGATTCCAAAAAGATACGACATGGTCGTGTGCCTTCCGTCGTCGGATTCGTCCGACGGCAGTCGGTGTGCTATGGCTACGCGATTCCGTAGTGGGTAGTTGGCATTGTTGATATATTTTCCAACATTAATCCGGACGCCAGTAGCAGGCGCCCTTCGATTTCATCCTCCAGGATCGCTCGGGGAAGGAAAAAAAAAAGATAAATGGAACATCATAAACGAAGCGCGAAAAAACAACACATTTTCCCGACTGACTCCCTCGTTATTGTCGTGGCGGTCGTTGTCATTTTCGCGAAACGCGGATTGCGTAAATCGTGTGAAAAATTGTAATCTTTCCTATTGGATAAACATCGTGCTGTTTTGATAGACGGATCGTTTCCGGATCCGCTTCGGCGAGTAAATGTTGCCCGTGGGGGTAAATGATTGACAAGATGGTTTGCAGGTTGGAGTAACTTCATGTGTTCAAGATCAATGACATTAGCTTTACGGTTGCATCTTCTTCTTCTTCTTCTTCTTATTGGCATTACATCCCCACACTGGGACAGAGCCGCCTCGCAGCTTAGTGTTCATTAAGCACTTCCACAGTTATTAACTGCGAGGTTTCTAAGCCAAGTTTACCATTTTTGCATTCGTATATCATGAGGCTAACACGATAATACTTTTATGCCCAGGGAAGTCGAGACAATTTCCAATCCGAAAATTGCCTAGACCGGCATCGGGAATCGAACCCAGCCACCCTCAGCATGGTCTTGCTTTGTAGCCGCGCGTCTTACCGCACGGCTAAGGAGGGCCTCACGGTTGCATCTATACTACGATTAGAAAAAAAGTCAGCTAGAGACTTCTGTTTGTTTATCCACGCCATGGTTTCCCAAACTGTGGGTCCCGACCCCCAGGGGGGTCGCGAGCGGATTGTTGGTGGGTCGCGCAGAACAAATATTAATTGCAGCTCGAATGCTGAACTTTTCGATCATTTTTTTCAAGAACATTATTTCAAGTTCAAACCGCATTTTATTTGAAATATCCATCGCCACGCTATTTTATTTAAACATTTATGCCTAAAAGCTGTCCCCTTAATGAAGTGAAATAAAAATGCTAACATTTTGACAAACAATACCATGTTCGTAATGTTTTGCATTTGTACATGTAAGGTAACGTAAATATTTTTTATGTGGAAGAAGCCGAAACAGATGACATTCTGATTCAATCAATGCTTAATACTACTTGGTAAAATGCATTTTTTCATAGGTGGGTCGCGAGACATATATAATTTTGCTAGGTGGGTCGCATACTTAAAGGTTTGGGAAGCTCTGATCCACGCTATTTGTGTTATCAACGAATTCTTCTTATTTGCTTGATCATGGCTTATGGTCTTGCTTTAAAGCCGCGCATCTTACCGCACGATTAAGCAAGGCTCCAGACTCAACGAATACATTCCCCAATAAACTAGGTACATTCCGTTTTATTAAACTTCGTTTTAATTTTCGAACGAAAATCTTTTTTTTGCATCTTTATTAAAGAGATTTGCAGCTCTGAACTGGACATTAAAATTGAATTAAACTTAAAAGTGTCACTTCAATAGTTTTCAAATGATCTTGCTCGCAGAGACCAATGGCATTTTTGGGTGAATCGACAGCTCTTGTTTTTCTTTCTATTGGAAATCAAGCTTTTTCGCGCTGCTGTGTAAAACTAGATATAATACCAACACTGGCCATTTTCAAACTAAAATGTCTCTAACACGGAATTGAGAAGGAATGTCGTTTATCCCCGAAATTTATCAAGGAATGTTCCTGGAAAATTCCGTAAACCTACTTTTTCCCAAAATTGAATGAATCTCTAAATACTGAACTATTGAACAAATAAAATTTTTGCATCTCAGTACCTCTCTCCAATGATTTGAGGTATACAGGAACCGAATCTAACAAATTTCTATTGACAAAAGTTTTGAAATTTCCATTTGGTGTAATAAATGGTATGTAACCGCATAAAATTTTGATGGGAAGTTATTTTACTTCAACAAAATTTTCCAAAATCTATGCCAAATTACAATTTTGGGTGGGCAAGCAACAGCATATTTTCTCGTGGCGCACGAGAGGAAAGGAGCGTTGAGAGCGATCAATTTTGTATCTAGCGTGACACTACAAGAAAGTGCATTTACATTTGCAAACACGAAGTTACCAAAACTATAATTGGAAATCAAATAGAGGAATGAGACAAGTCAAATAACACAAACAAGGCAAATAAGACAAATAAGGCAAATAAGACAAATAAGACAAATAAGACAAATAAGACAAATAAGACAAATAAGACAAATAAGACAAATAAGACAAATAAGACCAATAAGACAAATAAGACAAATAAGACAAATAAGACAAATAAGACAAATAAGACAAATAAGACAAATAAGACAAATAAGACAAATAAGACAAATAAGACAAATAAGACAAATAAGACAAATAAGACAAATAAGACAAATAAGACAAATAAGACAAATAAGACAAATAAGACAAATAAGACAAATAAGACAAATAAGACAAATAAGACAAATAAGACAAATAAGACAAATAAGACGACAAATAAGACAAATAAGACAAATAAGACAAATAAGACAAATAAGACAAATAAGACAAATAAGACAAATAAGACAAATAAGACAAATAAGACAACAAGACAAATAAGACAAATAAGACAAATAAGACAAATAAGACAACAAGACAAATAAGACAAATAAGACAAATAAGACAAATAAGACAAATAAGACAAATAAGACAAATAAGACAAATAAGACAAATAAGACAAATAAGACAAATAAGACAAATAAGACAAATAAGACAAATAAGACAAATAAGACAAATAAGACAACAAGACAAATAAAGACAAATAAGACAAATAAGACAAATAAGACAAATAAGACAAATAAGACAAATAAGACAAATAAGACAAATAAGACAAATAAGACAAATAAGACAAATAAGACAAATAAGACAAATAAGACAAGACAAATAAGACAAATAAGACAAATAAGACAAATAAGACAAATAAGACAAATAAGACAACAAGACAAATAAGACAAATAAGACAACAAGACAAATAAGACAAATAAGACAAATAAGACAAATAAGACAAATAAGACAAATAAGACAACAAGACAAATAAGACAAATAAGACAAATAAGACAAATAAGACAAATAAGACAAATAAGACAACAAGACAAATAAGACAAATAAGACAAATAAGACAAATAAGACAAATAAGACAAATAAGACAAATAAGACAAATAAGACAAATAAGACAAATAAGACAAATAAGACAAATAAGACAAATAAGACAAATAAGACAAATAAGACAAATAAGACAAATAAGACAACAAGACAAATAAGACAAATAAGACAAATAAGACAAATAAGACAAATAAGACAAATAAGACAAATAAGACAAATAAGACAAATAAGACAAATAAGACAAATAAGACAAATAAGACAAATAAGACAAATAAGACAAATAAGACAAATAAAGACAAATAAGACAAATAAGACAAATAAGACAAATAAGACAAATAAGACAAATAAGACAAATAAGACAAATAAGACAAATAAGACAAATAAGACAAATAAGACAAATAAGACAAATAAGACAAATAAGACAAATAAGACAAATAAGACAAATAAGACAAATAAGACAAATAAGACAAATAAGACAACAAGACAAATAAGACAAATAAGACAAATAAGACAAATAAGACAAATAAGACAACAAGACAAATAAGACAAATAAGACAAATAAGACAAATAAGACAAATAAGACAACAAGACAAATAAGACAAATAAGACAACAAGACAAATAAGACAAATAAGACAAATAAGACAAAAAGACAAATAAGACAAATAAGACAAATAAGACAAATAAGACAAATAAGACAAATAAGACAAATAAGACAAATAAGACAAATAAGACAAATAAGACAAATAAGACAAATAAGACAAATAAGACAAATAAGACAAATAAGACAAATAAGACAAATAAGACAAATAAGACAAATAAGACAAGTAAGACAAATAAGACAAATAAGACAAATAAGACAAATAAGACAAATAAGACAAATAAGACAAATAAGCCAATAAGACAATTAAGACAAATAAGATAAATAGGATAATTTTATTTAATTTATCATCAGACTAAGGCCGGAGTGGCCTGTGCTGCACATAAAAGATTTCTCCATTCAGCTCGGTTCATGGCTGCACTTCGCCAACCACGCAGTCTGCGGAGGGTCCGCAAGTCGTCCTCCACCTGATCGTTCCACCTTGCCCGCTGTGCACCTCGCCTTCTTGTTCCCGTCGGATCGTTGTCGAGAACCATTTTCACCGGATTACTGTCCGACATTCTGGCTACGTGCCCGGCCCACCGCAGTCTTCCGATTTTCGCGGTGTGAACGATGGATGGTTCTCCCAACAGCTGATGCAACTCGTGGTTCATTCGCCTCCTCCACGTACCGTCCGCCATCTGCAACCCACCATAGATGGTACGCAACACAAGACAAATAAGACAAATAAGACAAATAAGACAAATAAGACAAATAAGACAAATAAGACAAATAAGACAAATAAGACAAATAAGCCAATAAGACAATTAGGACAAATAAGATAAATAGGACAAATAAGACAAATAAGACAAATAAGATAAATAGGATAAATAAGACAAATACAGTTAAACCTCCATGAGTCGATGTTCTATGACTCGATATCGACTCATAGAAGCAAATTATTCTATATTAAAAAATATTTTCTGGGTTACTACGATGGTCCCTTCAAACAGCATCACAAGGTTTGTGTATTCCACATCTCGATATTTCCTTGAGTCGATGGTCCCTTCAATATCGACTCATGGAGGTTTTACTGTAAGACAAATAAGACAAATAAGATAAATAGGACAAATAATACTGCACGTGCGGGTTGCTTCAACTGTGAGGCCGTCTTCAGTGTTTCGTACTTGACTCGACTGAATCGGGTAACACGACAGTGACTATGAAAACGTTCCACTAAAAAGAACTTTTTTTACCGCGTACATTGCGTAGATTGTTTTTTTTTCGGGAATCCTTTCAGAAGATCATCAGAAAGTTTCTTCAAAGACTTATCCAGGAATTTCTTTGAAAATTCCGACAATTTTCTTTTGAAATTTCCCACAGGAATTTATTTGAAAAATGTTGTTTATGACCATTTCTCAGGAAATGACTAGGAAATTGCTTCAGAAACGTTTTCGGAAGCTCGTCAAGGAGTTACTTCGGAAATTTCTTCGAATATTCTTCAAGGAATTCTTTCGGAAATTCCTTAAGAAATTGCTAGAGAAATACCTCCTAGAATTTCTTAGGAAACTCATCCAAGGGATTCTTCCTAAAGTCTTCCAGGAATTTATTTGGAAATTCTTTTGGACAATACTCCTGGCATTTCTTCGGAAATTTCTTCAATAACCTCATCAGAAATATCTCCAGATGGTGCTCATTTTTTACCTCAGGGAAGATCCATTAATTACGTAACGCAACCCCCCTTTGTCACACTTTTTGTATGGATTATCACACTTCGGGCAACCCCCTCTCCCCTTTAAGCGTTAGGTAATTTATGGGTGTTCCCTCAGGAATTTGCCAGGGAAATTCCTCTAGGAATTCTTTTAGCAGTTCCTCAAGGAATTACTTCCTAAATTCCTTTATATATTCCTTAAAACTTCTCCAGGAACTCCTGAAAATTATTTCAAAAATTCACTTAGGATTATCTCCAAGAATTCCTTCGGAAAATACTTTACAAATTCCCTCAGATGATCTTAATCGACGCACCTCGTGAATTGCCTCTGAAACCCTGGATGCATTTCGGAAGGTCCACAGGAAGTTACATTGGATTTTCTTCAAAAATTGCTTCGCAATTTCTAACGGGAATTTCTTCGGAAATTCCTCCAGATGTTGCTTATGAACTTGCCCCAGGAATTGCCTTGGAAATTCCTTTGTGAATTCCTTTGGGAATTCTTTCAGGGGTACCTCAAAGAGTTACTTCTTGAATTCCTCTGAAAGTTTATTTTGGTAATTCCTCTAGGAACTCTTCAAAAATATTTCAGAAATTCGATTTCAGAATTCTTCTTCTTCTTCTTCTTCTTATTGGCATTAAATCCCCACACTGGGACAGAGCCGTCTCGTAGCTTAGTGTTCATTAAGCACTTCTACTGTTATTAACTGCGAGGTTTCTAAGCCAAGCCTATTTTAGAATTATTCTTCCGGAAATTCCTCCCAGAATTCCTTCGATAATTCTTTCACAAATTTGAAAATTCACCCAAAAATTGCTTATGAACTTCCCTCATAAACTTCCCAAAGAAACTTATCGGATATTTAACGAAAAAAATGTTTTCGTACGGCCGAGTTGCCGAATAATATGCAATTAACTGTTTTGAAAATTTCTCCAGGTATCGGCTTGGACATTACTCCAGGAATTCTTTCGAGAATTATTTAAGGAATTTGTTAGGATATTACTAGATCCCGGTTTCTTCAAAAATTACTTTTTTAAACTCAAAATCATCTTAATTAATAAAGCAATTTTATTAAAACGTCTTCCTAGTGAATTTTCACAATAAATTCTCAAAATATTATCCTTATAAAATCCCCTGAGAGTTATTTTGGAAATTCTCTCATGAGTTCCATCGAAAATTTCTCCAGGAATTGCACAAAAAATTCCTTTATTTATTTCCTGAAGAATTTCATCGAAAATGATTAAACAAATTGCTTAGAATGTTCCACGAATGAATTCTTTAAGAAGTTTCCGCAGGAATTTCCAAAGAAATTCCTTGAAGAAATTTACGGATGAAGTTCCTTAATAAATTCTGTGATTTTAAGAAATTTACAAAGAAATTCCTGGAAGGGTAAATTATTAGGGAATTTCTCCAGGAATTTGGAAGGCAATTTTTCTGGGCCCTTTTCGGGAATACGGAGAGATACTTCCAAGAATTCGAAACATAATTCCTGCGGGAATTCAGAGAATAACTCCTCAAACAAAATCAGATGGGAGTTTCGCGGGAATTCTGAGAGGAATTCTTCGGGAATTTGGGAGGGGAATGTCGTCAGATATTCGGAAGGATGTTCCTCTGTAAATTTGAAGAAGATTTCAAAGAAAAATTTCTCCAGGAATTCGGTGAGAAATTCTCTCAGGATTTCGGATTCCTCCAGGAGTTGTGAAAATTAACTTCTTTAAGAATGTATAGAAAAATTACTCCGGGAATTCTGAGAGGAATTCGATGAGGAAATAAGGAGAGGCATTCATCCGCGAAACCAGAGGGGAACACTTCCGGAAATTCGTAACGCAATCTCGGTGCTAGCTCTATTGCAGCTCCAGTCACCCATTTCAGACTGCATGATATTTCATGACCAGTCCGAAGACACTTTTACTTACAATAAGCCCGGCCTGTTTATGCTACCATTACCATTTAGGTAATGGATCCACAAACAAACTTCCGGATAATCCATCCAGCGCGTATTTAGTATTGAAATGAAATCAAAGTGCATATTGAAACAATCTCACCAAATCTGTAGCAGCAACAACTATCTGGAAATCGGCTTCACAGCAAAGATGCGCTAAATAATGATTACATTTTTCACGCGATCCTCAGTTAGCAAAGCTTTATCCGACCTGTAGTGAATTCATTCTCCGAGCTATTTATGTTTCGCCATTGCCGATAAAAATCGACAACGGACACACCGGATTTATTTGCACCAACTGCACTATTTAAGGGTTCAGTCAAAAACACACGCGTCAAAAACGGATCTCAACCGTAAACGGACCTCACCGAACGAAAACCGAAGTTGAAATGTGCTTCCTGGATCAGATGCCGCTATCGCAGCCAAATTGCTCGTTTCTGCGTTCAAATTGAGCGAAACGCAGTGCTGACCCCGTTGGAACAGCCTCCTGGAGCCGTCATTTTTCTGCCGCATAGAACCAACCTCCCTATCACAATCTCGCAATAAAAACAATGTATCTCCAGGCATTTTTCCTATTTTCACAGACCGGCCGAAACAAGAAAACTGGTTGGCTCCAATAGTTTTTCCTTTCACGAATTTTTCAATTTTCTCGAATTTAAAAAACATATATTCTAGAGACTCGCTTACAGTTCTTACAATGTGATTTTTATGTGTGTAGTGCGATAGTGGACGGTATTTTAGGTAATTAAAATAAGCCTCCGTTCAGCTTGGCGCCGCCGGGCGGTCGGTCAAAAAAAAAGGAATAATCAAATAATCTGTAAAGTTTTTTGTTTAGAAATTTACATTACATCATTCCAAATAACGAGTACCTAACAATTATAAAAATTTATATATACTTGAAATTAATGTTTAAAATTGTAGAAGTGACAAATATTGAACAGTGATATAAAATTACGAAGATAAAGCGTTATTCTATGAAATTGGATTTAAAATAGCATTCAGATCTCAATAAAACACAAGTATAACAAAAGTGTGACACTTTTCACGCATTTTATGAAAAATACTTCAAATATTGATCTTTTTTATAAGAGCATTAATATATATGAATGATGTCAAATTCTTTACAGTTTTGCATAATTTAGCTGATACAATTTGAACTTGAAATTTCCAAGAAATTTATAAATTAAACGTATACAAAATACCAAAACATAACATAAAATAAAAAATTATATAAAAACATAACTTTGAAAATATCAATTTAAAATAAGTACACATTAATAGCTGAATAATGTCTACCCTATAAGGACTATAATATGACTATCCACGATGTCAAAACACTATTCACAATGTCAAACACTATTAATTATTTAGCTAAACAATCTTCATAAAGATGGAGAAAAGGATATCCCTTGTAGAATTGTGATCATGGTGAGAAACTAAACACCAAATAGGTAAGTGATCAATCTAATTTCAACCATATGGATAACAATCTTCTTAATATTCTGTATGAACCAAGCACTAAATACGTACAGAGCATCGTTTGCTGACTATTGCCGCGGATATTGTGGGAGTCCCAGATATCCGGTTCAAGCTTTAGTTGGCAGTGGTGGCTCTTCTTGACCTTCTACTCCCCGAGTAGTCAGTACGAATAAGGGCGTCTATGCGATGTTTTGCTGCACCTGTTACGAACCCCTAGTACATCCCAATCCCTAAACTTGATGAGACTTCTTGTCTCTAAAGTGATCCTTTTTTTGGTACTAGCCTTCGTAACGATAAGGGCACCATTAAGTAGCATTAGATTTGATCAAATTATTCGTAGTACTACTTATTCAACGCCCCCGGATGGGTGAGGGATAGAGGATGACACACACACACACACACACACACACACCGGTCGAAACAGGAAAACTCGCAAGCACGGCACACTTCGATCAATCAATGGTACTGCAAGTCAAACGTTGATCTTTATTGCTTGACTATGTCTGTCTATGGACGGTGACCAATGATCCCATCGTCTCCAGCTTAACTGCGCCATGATTATGGAAAATGGCGGAAAGTATTTTTTTCTTCTCAGAACAATTTTGGCGTATGTAATCAACTTATGGGGAAATATTCGATTTGGTGGATCACACGAGCCCCAGCTTAACTCCGCCAGTGCAGACCAACATTTCAAGATCAAGCCTGTAAATTGTCGGCTTTCACGTTTCATGCTGAAAAATGCTCTGCGTTTAATATTTCGTGACGAAGCCTTCGCATGCATAGCTGGGATTTAATTAAAAAAATAACAGGATAAATTAATCATTTGTTTGAGAAACTGCATATATCCATTTTACACAATTTCGAGAAACAACAAAAAACTGTTTTTGAACAAATTGGTACCGAATCTTTCGATTTTTTCGATACAGATCAATAGTTTTTGGCAAAACTCAAAAACGTGGGTCACTTCCAGTACAAAACCTGCAAGCAGTACTCCATAATTGCTCTTCAAAGCGCGTGCGTGTTTTAGTCATCGCTAAGTTGTCAGGATATTGAATCAGTCTTCTGTAGGCTGACCAGATCATTTCGGTGAAAAAACGGGACAAACGCACTGGCAAAACGGCAAACGTCAAAAAACCTTGTGACCAAATTCAAGAGCTGTGGAAATTTTAAAATTTATGGGCTTAATTTCCATTTTCCGTGTAAGAAATTAGAAATATTTTAGAGTAAATCAGTCACCATCATAACCTTCTATTGTATAAAGTTAGTTATGGGAAAACATCAAATCTAATCAATTCACAGTCCTTTTTATCGAAATTGATATAAATTACGCTAAAAGTAGTTTCACACCTCGGGAATCTTGTCCGTTGATTTTGTTCCCATGTTCTCCCAATAAAAACGAGACTTATGCAATTCCGTTGCGAAAAGTAAAAAAAAAATCTGGTCAATTTATAGTCTGGATTACAGCTTGGACTCTCGGAGATCTCCTCCGGATTGTATTTTGAATCGGACCGAATTGCTAATTTTTCGTAAAGGATTCCCATAAATCCCATAAAGTACGTGAGGACCTTAAATCTAGCCTTTAATCTAGGTCTTTAATCTGACCTAATCTTCCCTCGGTTTGTAACTGCTTTAAACTCGCTTTGTTCAGTTGATTGATAAATTATTTTTCCATGTCGTTGTTTCTTACAGTGGATGATTTTGAAATATTCAGAATTATTCAGAAAGACTTTGAATGATTCTTAATGTTTCGAAAAGAATGAATTGATTGAAAAATATGTGGTAAAGCAGATTAGAAGAACAAATTGAATTACCTACTTCAGGAGATTCAAAAACAATAATCGAAAATGAACTTAATCTGAAAATCTGTCCCTGCGCTTCATTTTATTGACGTTGAGGCATGACCTGAGATTCAGGAAATACTTGCCTACCCAAATCCGTTCAATCCACTGATGAAATTGGCCAAATTTTAATGCCTCCGGAATGAGCAGAAAAAAATCATTGAAATTAAACTATATGGAAAAATGTTCCGGAGACGCACATCTGTTAAAAATCTTAACTGTTAAAAATCTTTAAAAAAAGTCGATCAATGGAATATACAAAATGGCATAGATAGTATTCTAGGCAAGCAACACTAATAACATAACATCTCACACTTTTTTATGGGTTTCGTCCTCTTTCTTCTTTGAAACATGAGCCAGCCGAGGGCTGCAAATATTTCTTCACTTTCACTTTTTTTCACTTTCTTTGTATTTGATTTTAGATTTCTGCCTAATTTTGAATTTGTTTGAATAATATTTTTGAGCTCTTTGCTCAATTGAATCAATGAAAAAACGGGACCAATTGAGGATTTTTTATATTACGACGTGACAGCACGAGGTCTGAAAAACGGGATTGTCCCGTTATATACGATACGTATGGTCAGCCTAGTCTTCTGGAAAATACGTAAGACGCGCGTTGCTTTTCCGCGTATCATCATGAATATGGCGTCGTTCAAAAGAAATAATTAGTCGCTTACCAAGGCGATTTCCAAAATATTTCCTTCCCAACTAACATACTATTCCTTTCCAGTGCGCTCATGGGAATGCAGAGGATTCCTCAGTCTCTTGTAGCAATGAGTGTCGAGCTAATTTTCCACCCCTTATCCTAATTGACTGTGAGGAAGTGTCCGGCATCGTTATTGGTCTTGAATTAAGGACATAGTTGGAGGAGTACCACGATGGCAGTCAATATAGCACCGGACCTTCCACGGGTCAACCCCACACCCCCCGCACTCCTCTCCCACCAACATTCGAATGCATCGAACAAAAGTATAATATTCAAATTACTAACCTGTTCACAGCATATTTATTCACTTCCCGTGATAATGAACATGTTTCTCCAAAGGGTCCTATGTATTTCGGCTCGAATTATATCATAAATCAGCAGTTTCGTGCCAATTTATTTGCCGTTCGCGATTTTCTGCACTTCACTTCTTCTCAAAGGGCATTGGAAAAATCAAGTTTTTACTCACTTCTCCGCACATGAGCAGCCCGAAATGTTGATAGAATGCAAATTAAACATCACTTTTTGAAATCAGTCACTCGTTTTAACCGGAAACCTAATATAAGCAGCTATTTTTGCCCGAAAAAACGATTAAAAACTGACCGCGGAGCGAATGTAAACACCGGCAGCGGCAGCAGCAAACTAATACATAGGGTGGTTCAAAAAATGATTTTGCTCCGCCGCGCTCAGTCGATTATGATTCATAATCTGGGTGTCATCCGATGGTTTGGGTTGGTTTGAATAAAGGCTTACCATGCACAGGTCGTTTCAGGTTTGTATGACAATTGATATGGCGAGGTTGTATTTTACATTATTTTGATTGTGGCACTCCGTTGGGCGCTGGCGAGGGGGGAGACTATATGACTGGATGAAATATTCAAGAGCTTTAATTCCATAGACAATGGACATTGAATGGTGGTTTCGATAGTTGGGAGTCGGTTTTAATCGAGGTTGCGAATCTTTAGCATGATAATTAGGCTTATTTTTTGCGTTAAGCAATGTGGATTCTCTTTTCGCACGCGTTTGGAGGGAAGACGCTGTAGCCAGTTTAAAGAAAAGTTTAGTTTCTCATACTAGTTTTCATACAAACTTGAACCGGCTAGTGTTCAACCAGTTTTTGTTCAAATCGGTTTTTGGAGGACACTCGGAGCATGGGACGGAATCGAGTGAGCGTGGTGGAGCTGGGTCGTTTTTTGAACCACCCTACTAATATTCTTCGTTGTTTTATAAATACGACACCAATACTACTACAGTATATGACAGTTTTTATTGTATCAATACTTTCAAAGCTTTGTTTTGGTACTCAACCCACCTTCACCTTAAAGAAACTCCTAAGCATTTACAGTGCGAATAGCTTTCAAGTCCCGAGAAAACTATTCAATTGGTGAGCTTGCATTATTTGTTGTTTCTTGGCCGACCACGACTAGCAACTACGATGGGTACAGTCAATCAAGCTAAGCAAACAAAAAAACAAACATTCCTGAACAATTTTTTTTCGTATTTTTTGCCAGAATACGTATTTTTAAACGAGGATTCAGAATATATAAAAATCTAATTTTGGCCAATAATGTTACATATGCAGTTTCTCAAACAAACGGTTTAAATATTAATGCGAATCTTTTTCTGCTGAAATTTTGTGAAGTATGTATATTTAAAATATAAACTCACTGAAGTTCAGTAAAATGTGAAAATTGACCTCCCAAAACTTGTTTTTCAACTACTCTGTTGTATGAGCGAGAAGAAAAAAAAATCTAGCATCGGTTGAATTGGTCGATTTGTTCACCACTTCTCGATACATTCGTTTTCACAAATACAACTATCAAGCAGTATGAAAAATATTGCCCGCACGTGTCAATGAAATTAATGACAGAAATTATAGAAACTACCAACGTCACTCATTATTATTGCCTGCCCAGTGTGTCAGCCTTCTTTTTATCATCTAAACACGACTAAGCAGAGCAATGTTATGGATTTTATACAGGTTCGGGCGAGACAGCACAAACGTGTTCGTGTAATGTGGGAATCAGTAACAGTGTTCGTTTCGCACGACGACGGCGATGGCTCGGGTGCCGGGAACAAAAGAACGGTGACGTCAATCTCACACCTCATGAATGGAATTTGGTGTGAGTTTGACGTCAGCAATCAGCTGATCATAAATGTTTACTCTTTTTGGGCTACTAATACGAACAAAAGGCACGCTCAACCGGACCTGTATAGAATAAATGACATTGTAAGCAGAGCGGCACAAAGATAAAGCACAAGTTCGGCAGTCATCTTTCATCAGTCCAACGCTCCAATTTCCACACCATTGCGTCCTGTCAAATACTGCTCATTGAACGACGCCGTCATCGTCGCTGCCGTCGTCGGTGGACGTATTCATTGGCATCATGCGTGAGAGAGTCCATAAAAAATCACGGGCGTAAACCGAACACGCGACAATTTCTGGTGTCGCCGGCAGCAATTGTGGAAACAATAGCAAATGGGCGTTGCCTACGACTTTTGAACAGCGCATTGTGGCGGAATAGACAGTCGCCGGTGCGCCGCAATTAACGGGAACAATTTTCTCCCGGAACAACCTGCTGCAACTCTTCACGCTTCGATGTGTCCTTTATTGTGTGAAGTTCCCAGAGGAAAGGAGTTTGCAGTTGACTTGTGAAGGGATTATTTGAACAATGAAGCCGTCAAAATATTGACTGGTTGGAGTTGATTTGTTGTCGGAAGCTGGAGCATGCTAATGGAATAAGTCATGTACCACGAAGAATTTTAATTGATTCAGCAATTCTCCGCTGTTGTCATTAGGCGGAAAACCTGCCAGACGGTCATCGGAAAACTTTTCAATTTCGCTAATGGAAACCTTCAAACATTAATCCACGGTACTTTCATATGCTGCGAAATAATTTCTCACTGCATCAACTCGTCCTCCAAGTGTCCGGTGGATGTGGCTGGAAAATATGTTCTCGACTCGAGACAGTTTTCATTTGATTATTTAAATTTTTAATTTCATTATAATATTTTCTTTTTTCCTGACACGTCCGGTGTGTTTCCGTTTTTTTTCTTTCTGTTTCAATTTTTCTTCATACAGGTCTGTTTTTCCTCGGCAAACAGAGAGCGTGAACGGAAAAAATCACAAACCGCAAACATTAGGTAGCAAATCATGATTATTAATGGGGGAATTACTTTTTTCCATAAAGTTATCTGAGCTGAAATGGTGGAAGAAGCTTGGGTACAAACTTCCCTCCTGTTTTGTTTTCGATGCGGGATGACCACAATGCAATTCCATTAGTTTACTACATGTCAAATCTGAAATTAATCACTGACTGTTATGTATTAAGACATTGCGGGAAAATTGTAGCCCCGGGAGCGGGAAAAAAGTGAATCACCCACTACGTAATGCGATATGGCGCTTGTCATAAATGCATATGCGTGAGGATGCATACTTTTCTACCGTAGGTATTGTAAACGGTGCTCATGGTGTTATACAACTCAATATTAGATGTAATCCGGACTCCGGAGGTTGCTCGTCGTCTGTCGAGGCCCGTCAAATTGCCGGTCACATGCGTTCCAGCAGAGGCGTGATTCCCAAACGTGTGTCCCTCAATTATGATGGACAATGCAATCACACAGCTGAGAATACTATTAATGAAGGCATTACATCCCTATCCGAACGAAATCATTTTTTATCGATCATCTTTTTCCGCTATGGTCATCAAGAGAGGCTTTGCTTCTTACATGACGTGGAAATATTTCTCCATTTGATGGTTTAGCTGTCCATCTTTCATTCATCCTGGCGCACGCATCAAATCGTTTGTGAGTTTCATGGAAGATTTATTTTGTATTATGCATTAGTGGGGTTATCAAAATATCATTAGCTTCCGAGCAAATCTGGCCGTGGAACGAAACTGTTCAATCTATCGAAAGTGAAGATTTTGAATGATAAATTGAACAGTAGGGAGAGTATCTGTTTAGATATCCGACCCCGAACATTATATTCAGCTGCATTCCATCAATGTTGCATTAGTTTTTTACTCATCATTTTTAGTAACCTGCAATTAAAAGTATCCTCCCATCATGGATTTACTGCGCTTTGGGAGAAAGGAAAAATCCCCTTTGTCCTAGAGCTTTTATATGGGGTTACAAGAAATTACTGGAAAATCTTAATATTTCTTATTGACAATAAAAAGCTGCTTTGGGAATTTTTCTGGCAATTCTTGAGTTGTTTTTTAATTAATTACCTTTGTTTTGTTCGTTCATTTGTTCTTCAAACATCTTCTGCTAGTAATGTTAATGAGGGCGTAGATGTGGAAAAGTCCTTTGAGCAAGTCACAGATGACGTACTCAAGAGGAAATTAAAACCACATATATTTTCTAATGGGATCGTACACATATAACGTAAGCACTTATGGGGGAAGGGGGAGTAACTGATGGAGGGTAGAAGTTTAATTTTCCCAGGATATAAGAGGCATCAAACAGAACTAACACCAGTTTGCCAGCAAAAAGTGCTCTGCTGGACTCTCGTCGATTTCGTAATGAATCCATAGCCAGGAGACTGCAACGAGTTTTGTATGAGGGTATCTTTGCGATGTCATTTCACGGGAGTAATCTTAACCTTCCGGGACTCGCATACTCCTGGATCACCCAGTGAACCCTTGTGAACGACAACCGAGCTTTTTTCGAAGGTGTTGTACTTTTAACAACGGTGCGAGTCCCGGAAGGTTAAAACACATCTTGTAAACTTTGCTTGAATGGATTCATTACGCCTTATACAGATATCAGCATATGGGTACCAAGCACTTTCAAGCGTGGAACGAATAGTAAAGCGATCATAAGCAAAAAGGATTTGTAAATTCACGAGTTGATCGCATAATTATTCCCAGATTCCTGTTCGTAATAATGCTCGAGTAGTGGTCACGGAAAGACAGATTTGACGACTGTAATTCGGTCAATTTGTGTTCCGCACAATTAGTAATCTCATACTATATGAGATCTATTTCGGTTGAAAGATATAACTAAACAATTTTGAGCGCTTATGATCATGCAATTTCGACGTTCAGTCAGATACTATCTTTTACATATGGTGGTGGGTAGGGTACAAAGTGCCACCGCCCACTATTCCACTATCTATGGTATACCGTCAGAACCAGGAGCCGGTGAATATTCCAATTCGTTGAGAGCAGTCAGAGATTCTTGGAAAAGCTGCTTTTTTTTCTTTTTGAATCCTTAAACGACCAAAATTGCTTTGGGTTCCGTTTGAGAATTGCTTCAGTTCGCGTGGAGTAGAAGTTAAACAGTAGTCAGTTGTATATTCGGTTCATGTTGCTTGCTAAATTGAAAATACGCTTCGATTCCAGAGTTTTTAGCTTTGTTTAGTTTCGTAATGCTTTGGATTAGAGGTGTGCGCCGGTCCAAAAAATCGTCAGCGGCAGCGTTTATCCCAATTTTGGTCGGCAGCGTATTCGACGTCATTCCAAAAGCCATTTTAGCCGTCGGTGGTGGCGGCGTGGCATTTTTTATTGCGTTCATTTCTTCAATATTTTGTTTTCCTAATTTCCCGGACCATTTTCTAGAAATTATTTTTCTTCTTCATCGGCATTACATCATCCACTGGGACATTGCCGGCTCGAAGCTTAGTGTTCATTAAGCACTTCCACAGTTATTAACTGCGAGGTTTCAAAGCCAAGTTACCATTTCTGCATTCGTATCCAGCTTTTTATCCTGTCCAGCTATAATTTTTGAATCACCCCTTTTGACATTAGCGTTGTCCACTATAAATTTGCCTAGCATAGATCAAAGTATGCTGTGTACTATGATGAAAAATGTTTGTTTACAATGAAACTTCAAAAGTTTCCATTATCGCTCAAAAGATCCAACATTCAATTATCAAACTGTTCCTCTCAATTCATTTTTTTTCTATACCTTAAATTTTCTAATCATTTTAGGTTTGGTGGAAATGGTCCTTCAAGAAAGCTTCAATCCTACGCCTAATGTGGGACGGAATATGTGAGACACAACCGTACGACGGAATTCAAATTTTATTCGTCCACATTCGAAGCATATGAAAAGAGCACGATGCTTCAGACATTCTGTATATCCCTCACAACGTTTTATATTTCAATGAATTCAGGGGCTCGAGAAATTTGTTTGGGAATATGATTTTTGATGAAGTAGGACAAAGTATTCGTAAAATTGGTGTGGTCTACTCGATATTTTCGTGGTGTCAATCGAAAAGCCAAAGACTCTCCCTTATATCAGATTCAGACTTTTCGAAATTATCAGCAGAGCATTACGGTGGAGTGCAATATTCACGAGTAGTTTACAGTCAATGATACATATATTTGAGGGACTGTTTGTATGGCTAATATAGGCCTATAATATATGACTATCTTCATTGACGCACTGATTGATCCAGCAGATGCACTGACGAAGATTCGTGGAGAGTTGGAGTAATATAAAACCTCCTTGCAGATTAAATTAAGGAACCGTAGAGCACAAAAGACTTGGGTTCCTGCCGCACCAAAGTAAATCATTGCGAACATCAAATTCGTACAATTTTCCTATCTCGTATCGCCAGACTCGCTAGAATGGAAAAAATATATAATAGTTGTAGACCCAAATTACGTTACCGTGATTTGTAAACATTCACCCATTAGTGAAAATTTATGACAGATAACAAAACAATCCAAAATCAAAGTCTACTGCGATGCTCCTACAAACTTCTGTACACAGCATCTGTCATGATTGAATCACCCCCTATTCAGTTTATGGCTAGCGTAAAAAGCTGGATATCATGAGGCTAACACGATGATGCTCATGAGTGTCCAGACAATTTCCAATTCGAAAATTGCCTAGACCGGCACCGGGAATCGAACCCAGCCACCCTCAGCATGGTCTTGCTTTGTAGCCGCGCATCTTACCGCACGGCTAAGGAGGCCCCTTAGACATTACTGCAAAAATATTTTGAATTTCGCCAAAAAAAAACCGTTGAACTTGCCCAAAAAGTTCCCTTAGTTTTTCCAAATTATTAATTTTGGAATTATTTTTAAATTTTCTACGGGAACTACTTCAAAATTGTCAACTGAGATTCTTTATAGGGTGATTAAGGTTGCTTGTCAGTGTTTGAAAACAATGAGCTTTTTTAGTGTTGTCAAGTTACGTTTACATCTTTTTTTTTATTTTTAAGGAAAGTTATGAAATACTCAATTAATCCTGGTGATTTTCATAAGTTTGCTTTAGATTCAACCGATATAATCGCTATTCAATCAAAATGTTGAAAAAAGGTATTACATACATATTTCAGACCATATGAAAAACTGTTATTATTTACACACTAAGAATTATAACGTAGTGGCAGCACATCGAGTATACTGGGTCTATGAACCTCTAAATATGATTTATGCCAAAAATTAAAGAAGTTATGTTGAAAAATATTAGGAATCAGCATCGTGCGTGCAGCTCCTTTCTTGTTTGAAAAAGTTCAAGAGTGTGTGTTTACTAAAAGTAATTAAAGTTCTCTTCAGTCCGAAATTTACAAATTGTTATGTACATTTTTTGATTAAAATCAAAGTTTGATCATTTTATATCGTGCGTTTCGATTTTATGTACATTTACTCAACTAACAACCAACCCTACTCACCCTGTAGAAATTCCATGGAAATATTTTCGAAATGTTGAAATTTGTTTGAAAAGAAAAAAAGGAAATTGCTTGGAATTTCCGTGGAAAAATCTTCGGAATTTCGGAATGCAACATTCTTCACAATTTTCACTAGGATTGCACTAAAACTCTACAGAATTCCTGCGAGTAATTTTAATTAATTTTTTACGGAAATTTCCGCACCGAAGTTCTTTTTTATGAATTTCAAGGATTTTTATAGGAATTTATTTCGTTTTTTAAGAGCAATTCTTAATATTGTTTAAATGAAATTCTTTGGCAAATTCCATCAAAAATAATTCAACAGGAGGAAGGGTCGTTTGACCGAAAAATCCAACAACATCAATCCACACAACTTGTCTTGGTACATGATTTGATACTACCGTTTTAATTCAAATTCCAAACGAGCATTCGTTTCAAATTTGCCTAATTCTTTCTATAGGATTTTGAAACCGTTTGCAATCATCATTTAATTCTCTGTATAGAGAATCAGCAAAAGCTTTAGCTTCGGAACGCTAAACCGCCAGTGTTCGGAATATGAATCATTATAGTGGCTTGAAAAACACTTTTTCTAATTTTGGGCCGCCCTCTTATTTCGTTCTATTTGATGCCCTGATGCGCTGGATAAAATTTCAGCTAAATCGGACAACACATTTGGGCGGTGCTAAACTTATTGGAATTGTATATGGTTTATATGGAAGTATGTAGAAACATCAAACAAACAGTAATTCGATGCTAGATGGCACCATTTACGCTGGAGAGCTATGATAATCATTCAGATTTTCTAGATCATTGACTCATGTTCAGGATTTTGATCAAAATAGTATTCTAGTTTTCTTTGACCTGATAAGAAATCATCACCTCTTCGGCTACACAATTACCGCCTTCACTCGACCGCTCAGATGCGCTGTGCTTTAATCGTCGAGGATTATATTATTATTTGCTCTTTAATTCTTTCGTCATTGCACTCACCACCGCCAACGGTCCCCCATTTAATCCCGAAAAAGTGCTGAAAAGTTAAAGACTACAAAGCCCTGTCCGCTAGGTAAATACCATGGCGACAACTCAAGCGAGATCTCTGCCCGGGGACACAGCATTTGTTTTAAGAGATGGCGCAATATCCTTGCCCGGCTGGCACAGCACCACCAACCGCCTCCATCAGAGCGAACTTCTTTTCGCGGAGCACGCTCTTAGGTAGGTAGGTATACAATTTTTCGTGGTTGCGCATGGATGGGTTCTATGGGAAGATTTTTCCCAGATGTTCCGTCGCTGCAAGAAGGGGATTCAATCTCGTAGCGGGAAATCTGTGCGGCAAAAGAAAGATGATTTAATGAATTTGGTGATGAATTTTTCTAATTTAAAATATGCTAATTTTTGTGGCTGTGTTTGAGATTTGTCGAGAGGATTTTTTCCTTTCTTTGTGCAAAGTCCACTTTTTGTAAGTCGACAGTTTTGGTGTTTGATGGCGCCAATTTTTTTAGGGCCAAATAGAACTGGGTGCTAATTACAATTTATTGAAGGATGTGCAAGTTGCACAATTTCATGAAAAATGTGAAATGCTAATACAATTCAATGTAAATAAATAAGTTAGTTAGCAATATTCAGTTTGAAGAATATTGCACTGACGGGTCTACAAACATTTTCATCAATTTACTGAGAAGTACTGCACTTCTGTCTTCGATATGACTGATCGATCATGTTTTATAGCTTATTACATCACATCATTTATGAAATCCACTCGAGTCCTAAAAAGAGTGTTTCAACAGATAAATTTGGAAATGTGACAATATTGTCCAGTAAGATGATTTCATAGCTTTAATTATAACTATGAAATCATTGTTATTGTACTTGTCATTGTTGCATATGGTTTGTTATGTTTGGATTTATTTATTTTTTTTAAAGTTGTACATGTAAAACGTGATTCGGAACTTCATTGGCTATTATCTTAATATGCGAGGATCGAATGTGGAAATGATATTGAAGTACCGGCAGTTAAGTGGATATTTAATTTGAAGACTTAGTTATAAATATTCACAACCCATTTATTTTCTATAAAATGTATCGACAATTAAATAAATTAACACAAAAACGGGTAGCACTTTATACTTCTTACTAGCAATTATTTAAAAAATGATTATTAGAGATAGAGATTATTAGATATTATTGAATATGTACCACCTAAACAGATCCTCAGAACATTGATTTGCTCGAACATCAATCAGCAACTTGATTTAGCGTTGATTTTTATACAATAGCTTCTTGAGCGCACTAGAACTGAAACGAAACAAGATAAATGAGCCCCTTTCATTGTTCAACCACAAGAATTACGACCTTTTTCCAGGCTAGGGTCGCCCAGCAAAGATAAAAGTTTCCATCGACGGAAACCGCAGTTTGGAATCTGTTGCAGAAAGGGGACGCGTATCCCGATGGTGCAAACGGGATAGTGCTGGTCATTTGCTGTCATCACGAACCGGGCCAGTTGAAACACATACTGCGGATGACTCTGGGTGCAGTAAATTGATTTTATTGAAATTGAATTGGATCGTTTCCTTCAGTAGCCAAGTGTTTGAGGAAGTTAAAAGCTACTATCATTGTTCTCGATCGTTTTACACATGTTTCGATTTTCGTTCGTTATCGTTGGGCTGCATCCTGTCCGCTTGCAAACTGTGAGCGAATTGACCAAGGGATGGCATCCTGGAATTAAACGAGAGAGGGGAAACCAACTTAATGGAGAACTATTAATTTTCTATGTTTTACATTTGTGTCGATGGTTGTGGACGGAAGGACGTGTAAAGCCACAAACGAACTATTAAAATTATTGTCCGTGTCATTGGGTGATAATTTGGAGAAGAGCTCTCAAATTAGGGTAAGTGAAGGATAATGGAAAAGCTTTTACTTTTGATTGGGATGTTGGAGAGCATGGAGGGAAACCAAACATTGTTGCCGGTCTGGATGCTTCCTGTGTGCGTACAGAATGGTACAATGTTGTGATTGCAACACTTGTCTAATTTGATAATTGATTAAATGTACGATGCCATCTATCACCATGAGGTTGATTCTGCTGATAGCGTGCACTAATTGTTGATGGCTTGGGTTTGGGTTTTCCATTTATGTTAGGCGTACAATGTACATACTGCCCTTCTACGCATAAGTGTCCCATGTTACCCTTGATGAAAAATCTCAAACTCGAGTCAATTTGTCCCACTGAAAAAATGAAGTTGTTGTCTGATGATAATAGAGGCTGAAAACCGTTTAAATCAGTAGGGATTCGTTTTATGTCCTGGAAAAGTGTTGCCTACGCTCATAACATCCCAAACATATTTTGTTAAATTTGAAGATCGAATCGATTCTTAAATTGGTGGGACAAATTGACTCGAGTTTGATTTTTTTCATTAAAGGTAACATGGGACAATTATGCGTAGAACGGCAGCATAGTCGTGTTAGATTGCTAGAGGAATTTATGAGGGAATTCATAAAGTGATCTTCAAAGGAATTTCTTAGAAATTCCTTCTGAAATCTCCCGAAATCGAAAAAAATCGAAAAGAAAAATCTTTCACAAATTATTTCCGGAACTCCTCCAGGAATTTAATGATGCACGCTGATCTTTAATTATTAAAACTAGTTCATATTTCATCTATGAAAAATCGAAGAATTTTCATGTAAATTCGATGAGTTTCAAGTAAAAAATCTGTAAAATTTTCCGATTAATATCCCTCAAACTACGCTTTTTTTAGTTGTGCCAATATTGCACGAAACCGTCGAAATGGTCGTGATCGTCATAAGACAGCGATCAAAGCGTCTTTTTCTTTGATCAATTTCGCATGAAAAGCCGTCATTAGGACGAAAATGGAAATTATGTGCAATGGAGGATAAAATGTAAATACAAATTAATCAGAACTTGAATTGAATACACCCAGTTTTTTTACACGGTTTGGTTTTAGTCGTTTAAGACCTTCAGCGTCAATGAAAGAATAAGTGAACCCCACGAAAAAAGTCACAAAAAATCAAAGAAAATTTAGGTGGTATTTAAAATGCTGTGAAATCTCGGGTTAATCGAGACATTAATAATTTCCAAAAGCGTAAAAAAACTGGGTGTATACGAGAATGGGGCTTCCGTAGCTGAGTGGTAAGAGGACCAGCTTACGGTTGTTGGGAGCGATTACCAAAAATATATAAATTTTTTGTTGACGGTTTATGTGGCTGTTCGGTCACATTGAGAGTTGACGTAAAGTCAATGTCAACCTCCCTCCACGAACAGCCTAGATAGCCGTGTGGTATCGGCAGCCGGTTGTCTGGCTAAGAATAACGCTACGGATTGCCTGTTCCAGTGGTAAAAGTTCACCATACAGGTGACCCCTAATTCTTGGTGTGATGCGGCTGTATGCTTACTGTGCCTATGAATGAATGGTTAGGGGGGGTCTAATAAAAACCCAACCGCTAACGGAGCCTGTGAAGCACCAGGGCTCCCTTCACAGTATTGAGCCCTTACTGCGCTAACCGGAGCTATGGCGTAGTTGACTTTTTGCTTCTCCGAAATAATTGGCTACTCTTATTTAATCTCAACTTGAGGTTAAATAAGGGTGGGATTATGAGTATGTTTTTATTTTGTTTTTCATCAAATTGTCACCTACATGGACTCGCTTTATGCGTTTTTCACAGTGTACTCTGTGTTTCGTCTTTGATGTTCTTGATATGATATCGACTTGGTTTCATCGTTGCTACATAAATGTTGAAGTTGTGGAGTGTATTATCTTAATTCGCAATGGCTACAGTTAAGATAGCGCAAATCAATCTTCAGCATAAAAGAACGGCAACGACTAATCTTTGAAGACTTATGCAAAATGGCAAATCCCAAGTGGCTTTGGTGCAGGAATCCTATTCTCGCAAGGGTAGCTTCTACCTAGGTAACCTAGTGAACCCGGTTTTTGCTGCTTTCAGTAATGGAATGGCAAACAATCGATCAATGCCGCGTGCATGTGTATTTGTTAACAACATTATCGTTGCTAAACTTATCTCTGAACTAACAACCATGTGCTGTCCGGCTTATTGGAATACTTAAGTAGTACCGAACTTGGTTTACTTAATGCTTGGGTGCGTTCTTAGATATTGAGGGTGCTTTTGACAACGTGTCTTTCGATGCCATATTGGAAGCCGCACGTGGTCATGGGCTCCTTAATATAATAACCAAATGGATTCACCAAATGCTTAAAAACCGACATCTCTACTCGACATTACGTCAAGCAGCGATTAGGAAATTAAGTGTCTGCGGATGCCCCCAAGGGGGAGTTTTATCTCTACTTTTGTGGAACCTCGTTTCAGATACGCTATTGAGATTACTCAATAATGGCGGTTTTCCTACCTATGGATTTGTCGACGACTATCTAGTATTGATGGTCGGTTTGTGTATTACTACTTTATTCGACCTGATGCAAAACGCTCTGCAGACAGTCGAAAGTTGGTGTCGCCTTTCGGTTAATCCGAATAAAACAGCTATTGTACTTTTCACGGAAAAACGTAACCGTAATGGTATTCGCACATTACATATTTTTGACTCTGAAATCAATGTTACGGAACAGGTAAAGTATGTGGGACTAATTCTTGATTCCCAGCTCTTCTGAACACCTAACATTGTGTTCAGAGTCCAGAAGGCGTGTATGGCTTTCGGCCAATTTCGACGACCTTTTGGTAAAACTTGGGATCTTAAGCCCAAATATATCAAATGGATTTACACAACAGTTGTACGACCAATTTTGGGTTATGGATGTCTTGTGTGGTGGCAAAAGGGTGAATTGAGGACAATTCAGTCTAAATTAGGCCATCTTCAAAGGATGTGTCTAATGGCAATGACTGATGCGTTCTCTTCGACTCCCTCGGCTGCTCTCGAGGTTCTCTTCGACGTTGCCCCACTACACAAACATCTCAAACAAGATGCACTTTCTTGTACTTACCGATTATGGGTTCTCGTTTTCAAGGAAGAGAATCCTGTAAACCGCAGTTCTACACACACTTCGTTGTTACAACTCATGGTTGATTGGGACAGAACAGTCCTCGCTCCAAGTGATCTCACACTCGCCAGTAGTTTTCCTTATAGGACATTTTCAACACAATTCTCCTCGTGGGATGAGTGGACATCTGGCTATTTGGAGAGAAGTATGTCGGACAGCGGGGGGGGGTCTCCAGTAGCCTTGCGAGCAAAGGCGTAGGATTGCCAATCCGGAGATGGCGAGTTCGATTCTTGGTCCGGTCTAGGATGTTTTCGGGTTGGAAACATTCTCGACACCCTGGGCATAGTGTATCCATTGTACTTGCCACACAAGATACATACTCATGCAATGGCGGACATAGAAAAGCTTTCAATTAATAACTGAGGAAATGCTAATAGAATACTAAGTTGAAAAGCAGGCCAAGTTCCAGTTGGAATGTAGAGCCATTGAAGAAGAAGAAGAAGTATGTCGGCAGCATTGTTTGTTACACTGACGGCTCCCTCTGCGAAGGTAGAGCGGGTGCAGGTGTCTACTCGCGTGAGCTAAGATTGGAACAGCCCCACTCACTGGGAAGACACTGCAGTGTCTTTCAAGCGGAAATATTTGCCTTTATGTGTGGAGTGCAGTCCGCACTGCAGAAACACATAATGGGCAAAGTAATATACTTCTGCTCAGATAGCCAAGCAGCTATCAAAGCTCTCGCTTCGGCCCACTCAAGGTCGAAGTTAGTAATCGCATGTCGAACTCAAATTGAGGAACTGAATTCAGCTAATTCCATAGCTGGAAACGAATTGGCTGATGATTTAGCTCCCACTGGAGCATCACAAGACTTAATTGCTCCTGAGTCAGCTATTCCAATATCTAAGTGTTGGGTGAAGCGTTTGATTAGCTCTTGGGCTTCCACTCAGCACAAACGGTGTTGGAGTAGTTTGGATTCATGGTGACAAACAAAATTGTATATATCCGAGAGCCATCTGCGGTAGTAGCAAACTATTTAGCTAATCTGTCTAAACAGAATTGCAGTGTCTTAGTTAAGGCCTTGACAGGTCACTGCCGACTCAACTATCACATGGCAAATATTCAATGTGTTGAATCATTTGTCTCTGATGGTTGTGAATCCGATTATGGAACTTCTTATCATCTGATATGTAACTGCCCAGTTTATATTTATGCGCAACTGCGTTTCCACTTTCCAAGTGAAATAACACTTTCCAAGTGAAATTGACCACAGAAAACTGGAGCTTCAAAGTACTCTGTTGTTCATAACCCGTTATGGTTAGGAGCTATGAGCTTTTGTACGTATTGTATACGTTGTATGCCCTATTCAAGAGTCGCTATCCCAAACTTCCCATTTTTCTCCCATCCATATTCCTTTCCTTTTTGTTCACTTCCTTTTCCGTCAGGTGCGTGATGAGAAAGGCTGTGAAAGCGATGCCACAAATCTCCTAAGTTGAGGTGAACGTGCCCCTGGAACCGACGTTCTGATACCTGATGAGTAGTAAGAGGACCGGCTTACGGTTGTTGGGACCGATTACCAAAATATATCTGCTGGGTGATTTTTTTATTGACGGTTTATCAAACTACGGAGATTCTCCGTAGGAATTCACTTTAAATATAGATACTGATTACATTGGCAACACTGTAGATCTGTTCAGGATTGTAAGTATAATAGTATAATTCTTAAGAGATGATTGGTCAGTAGAAAAATAGTGGGACATAATTCCTCTAAAAATAAACAACTAGTAAATCACTAGTAGATCATTTTTCTCTCTGTCATGGGTACAGAACTTTATTAAATTTCATTTCTTAAATTCAACTATTAAAACTGCATTGACCTTCACACTGGTCTATGCTGTTTTAATAGTTGAATTTAAGAAATGAAATTTAATAAAGTTCTAAAGTTCTCATTAGGTAAAATTGTAATACATGGTTTCCCAAACTGTGGGTCCCGACCCCCAGGGGGGTCGCGAGCGAATTGTTGGTGGGTCGCGCAGAACAAATATTAATTGCAGCTCGAAGCCGAACCTTTTGATCATTTTTTTCAGGAACATTATTTCAAGTTCAAACCACATTTTATTTTAAATTTCCATCACCACGCTATTTTATTTAAACATTTATGCCTAAAAGCTGTCCCCTTAATGAAGTAAAATAGAAACGCTAACATTTTGACAAACAATACCATGTTCGTAATTTTTTGCATTTGTAAGGTAACGTGAATATTTTTTATGTGGAAGAACCCGAAACAGATGACATTCTGATTCAATTAATGCTTAATACTATTTGGTAAAATGCATTTTTTCATTGGTGGGTCGCGGGACATATAGAATTTTTCTGGTGGGTCGCATACCCAAAGGTTTGGGAAGCTCTGTTGTAATAAAATGGGGAAACAGCTTTTCGTTGCCTACATTATGGATAACTAGTTTATTTGTGGACGCAGTAGCGCCCGTGGCAAGTGTTTTTTTAACGGTTCATTAATTCCCTTGAAAAAAATCAAAATTTTCAACGTCTGTTGCCTTTTTTCATCAATTGCTGTGTCTGGTTGTCTAAGGTTGTCACTGGTTTTGTTTTCTGCAACTGATAGTCAAAAAGAATTGACGTGTCAAATATTTTTTTTTTTGAGAATTTCCCCACGTGCTGCGTCTGGTTGGCTAGTCACCGGACAGACAAACAGGGCTATTATATATAGTATCTTAATCTTCTCAATAACATAATTTTTTATAGTATAAGCTATTTTCCCCACTTTTTATGTAACATATTTAGTAATATTTTGTTACAATTTTTATTATTTTAACTACCAATAGTACATGTTTGATGACAACCACTGTTATAAAAAACTGCTGTAACAGAATAACAAGTTCTTATATGAATCTATTACTCTGTACTGGTCGGGATATAACAGTATCTTAGAAGCATCCTTTGCTTTGGTTCTCTTAAATATCTAATCCTTTTTGATCCTTCCTTCGGAAGTGTCTATAATTTCACTTTGTATGCGTTACGCAGGTGTGTTACGTATTAATCTATCAAGAAATCTCGTTAATTATTAAATAAAATGTATGGTATTTGAAACAAGTTCACTTTGACATTGAAAATATAATTATAACAAATGATATGATATGGAAGTATGCCTATTTTTCTGATTTGTTTCAAAGAAACAAATGATTTTTATTGAGGAACATATAGAAGCATGTACAAAAAAATCTTCTCAGAAAAGCAAAAACGTAAAAATTGAAAGGGATTTCAAAAATTTTTTCAGTAGAAGCTAGATAGCAAATGTGAGCATGTTTTGAGACACTAATAGATCACTTGTATGCATGTATGTGTGCGTATGTGTGCAAATTCTGAAATTTACTACCATAAAAATCTCGCTCATTTTTAAGGTATTGAATAAGTTTAGTTTTACTAAATTAGGCATCCATAAGGTGAAATATATGTTATTATTGAACGCTATTGAGTTTTGCTCAGATCAATGACTGATTTAGTTAGTTCTGGATTAATTAATATCGAGGTCTCTGGAAATTACGAGTACAATATATGCAACCAGCGTTACGATAGTTGCTAACCATCTTATAATAGTTATTCAATCCGACGAGCGCCTTATAGATAGGCAGCATGAAGTACAGTACGTTATCATTCGTAAAGTTGTCACTCAACCCAAGACATCCGCCTTTGGGTAGGCAATTATTTTGTCACTTTCACGGTAAATCGCCGTGGGAAGCTGAGTAGTTTTATCTCGTTTTAAATACTGGAGTCTGGAAAGAAAATCCTTATAACTAAGGAAGGGTCAAAAACTCACTGTAGGTGGATTAATCTGGGTTTTTTAGCATCAAGCTGCAAAACTGTAAAATTATGAATAATAATGGTTTTGGCCTCGTAACGCTTGAGCATAGTATGTAAAAAAAACGAACAAATAATGAAAACATGAATAGTTTTCCTTTTAGTTCAATTTATTTTCTTACGTTTATTTTGCAATTTAAATGCGCCCTATCTAAATGTGGTATGTACGTCTTCGTTGTTTGGTTTCAATAAATGATGGAGCAAAAAACATGATGTTCATGTAGAAAAAGCGTGGGGGTGAATATAGGATGGACTCAATGTTTATGTTGCGAAGGAAGAAGGAAGAAGGAAGAAGGAAGAAGGAAGAAGGAAGAAGGAAATAAGAAGAAGGAAGAAGGAAAACAAGAGATGGAAGAAGGAAGAAGGAAGAAGGAAAAAGGAAGGAGGAAGAATGAAGAAGGACGAAGAAAGACGGAAGAAGGAGGAAGGAAGAAGGCAGAATGAAGAAGGGAGAAGGAAGAAGAAAAAAGAAAGAAGAGCAATACTCTGTGAAATCGAAGGTCGATCTATTTTTGTATTTTTTGATTTCCCTGAAATTTTGCATATACATTCTTTATGGTCAAAAAACATAACTTGCATTATTGGTTTGCCATTTTGACTCTAGCCTAACTTTTGAAAAGGGCCTAAGCAAAAACACCTTGAATACTTTAAAAAAATGGCTTGAAAACGGCTTGTCCGATCGTTTTGGTGTCTTCGGCAATGTTTTAGGTAATCATTGAGATCATGTGAAAAAAAAAATTGTTCAATCATTGAAAATAAACATTCAAAATCAATTTTCTCAAAAACAAATTTTTCAATATTTTTTTTGTTTTTTGATATGTTTAAAATGGTCAACCACTGCTCCATTACTAGCATTTGTCAATAAATATCAACGACTCAAAATTTGATTCTAGAATGGATAGAATCGAAAAACATTCGAAAACGACTGAAAATTTGAAAAATCGGTTTATTTTATCGTATATTTGCTGTATCTCAGAAACGGTAGCACTTGAAAAAAAAGGTGTACTTTACGTAATTTACGTACTTTCATAAAATCGAGTCGATAAAAACATAAACATAATATTTCGATCATTTTTGGAAAATTAACTTATTTAAAAAAATTACAACTTTTTGCCTTTCTCGTACAACAAAGTTGTACCAGAAAACTATAATTTCACTCCAAAAGCCAAATTTTGATAGAAGGCTCGGAGACCCATAGTGTTATATACCAATCGACTCAGCTCGAAAAACTGAGCACATGTCTGACTGTGTGTGTGTATGTGTGTAGCCTCGGGAATTTTTTATTGTTAAACACGTTTCATATAGAAGGACTTGACCGATTCGAGTGCAACAAGTTTCATTCGACGGAGAAACTTTCCTAGTTAGACACTATTGTTTTTGTTTGCTAATATCTCATGCGGTTTGAATAATATTTTTATTTTTATTTTATCAAATACGCTGTGTACATGCACATTTTAAAACATTAATCAATTTAGCCGTGACGCAATCCATTACTCTCATAGTTGAGTTATTTTTAAGCAGCGTGATATAATCGCATAAAAGCTATTAACCGCCTAAATGTAGGCAATTTACGTTGCATTTACCATACTAATTTGAATTCAACACATTGAATCGAGAAAGGCATAATTACCACTGGGGGATAAATTTGGGTTTTTATTCATCATTTCTCCATTATGACCCATAGTGCAAAAAAGTACAAGTTAAAACATTTTGACGGGAATTCGGTTTTTAAAAAAAGATTGCTCCCGACTGCGCCACTCGACTGTTCGTATCGAGAATAAAAACTATATTGATTCAGTCTCTTATTTACTAGATACAAAGAGCCCTAACTTGGTCCCTAAATGTGCTGACCTAGCACCTAGCAGCAATGGTCGGGATATCGCGTGGTCCGCCGCGATCGATGTTGCTGAACTGGTGGTTTTGATAACTGCTGATTTAGCAGTTCCGATGTTCGCATGCGTCGTTGATTGTGAGCGTGGTGTTGCTACGTTGATTGAATTGGGTGATGAGTCGAGTTCGCGTTTAACTCATATATTATATGCTACAACAAGGGTTCGTAATGCTCACTCAATCTCAGGAGCACAGGATGCTCCCTTACGAAAATTTTCGATGAGAAATCGCTTTCCGGGAAAGAAAAACAACCTGGAGAGTGATAACCATTTTTCGCTCACTTCGTTTGCCGCCAAACGTTGGTTTGCTCTTTTTCTTTCATATTCGAGCCTTTTCGTGGCACCATAAATGCAAAAGGTAGTAGCTTATGTGGAACAAATAACTTAACGCTTTCATACAGATAGCGTGGTGGTGTGTCTAGAGTAAGCGCATTTCCACAGCTATTATTGTTACTATTCTGGGTTCGAGTGCCGACGCGGTCATACAATTTTGTAATTGCTCTGCGATAATTCTCGCGAAAAGTGAGTGCGAGGTAAAAGTTATGAAACGAAAAAGGATTTTCATCTAATAAGCAAGATTTTCGTTTATCTTCCCAGGCTAATTCTGGAGAAAAGATTTGATGGGTGAAAGATGATCCTCAACATAAACAATGAAAAAAGATTCTCCCTTGGTCCGAAAAACGCTTGCTTTGGTCTCATTGAAATGAAAAGTCGAAACCCTGTATAACATATAAAAAAAAACAAAAAAACTCTTTTTTTTTTGAAAATTAATTTTGAAGTTTTATTTTCACACATTGCCAAAGACACCAAAACGATCGGACAAGCCGTTTTCAAGCTATATTTTTTTGAAAGTGTTCAAGGTGTTTTTGCTTAGGCCCTTGTCAAAAGTTAGGCTGCAGTCAAAATGGCAAACCAATTATGCAAATTATGTTTTTCAATCATAATAATGAATGTTCAAAATTTCAGGACAATCAAACAATACAAAATTTAAATCTCGAAAAAAATCATGATTTCACAGAGAATTGCTCAGAAGGGAGAAGGAAGAATGAAGAAGGAAGTAGGGAGGAAAAACTAAGAAGAAGGAAGAAGGAAAAAGTTCTCTATTCTCAGTTCTCAGTTCACTTTTCTCTTCCCACTTTCACTTCATTACTCGTAATCTGAGGTCAAATTATTTAACTAATTGGCCAAACGGCACTCGGATAAATGGTCTGATACGCATGTGGGAAATTGCACGGCAATCAGGCGCGTACCTGAAGGAATAAAATAGACCCCATCTCGCGGTCCTTAGCCTCTTACCCAGCAACTCCTATCCCTACCTGCCCGTGGTGCTGGCCGGGATATGAGCAACCTTAGGGAAGATCGGGTAACCAACCCCGGTGGGAGCTATGGTCGTATGCTGACAGGGAAGGGGGGGGGGGGGGGGTTGCCTTACTGAGTGTCTGTTCTCCATGTCAGGATCGGCTCACAACAGCGTCTGTTCTCCATGTTAGGGGCGGCTGATCATCGTCCGAGTGCCAGCGAGGGACTCTAATGAAACTGTGCACCATGGTCCACCGGGAATAAGGAGGAATGGTCATCCGGAAATTTAGGGGGTTTGGTGTCAGGCCCTGCAAGCCAGCCTTTAAAAAACATACGCAACGAACAATCAGCAAGAGAGTACGGACCGGAACCATCGGCGAAGACCACCGCGACGAAAAGGGACTAGCTATTGGAAACTCGGTTCGTGGAACTGCAAATCTCTCAATTTCATCGGGAGCACACGCATACTTCGCGTGATGTCGAGACTTATGTCTAATCACTATTCACTAAACGCACATCTGTACAGAATAAACCTTGTCGATAGCAACTTATGTAGGTGCGGAGCCGGTTATGATGACATCGATCACGTAGGTTGGTCCTATCAAAATTTAATATTGTTTTTTTTTTCTGATTTCAAAGTTTTTTTTTGTTTAGTCTCTGCTTTTTTTGTTCCGTAGAGCTCCATAGCTCTTGCCATCCGGAAGATGCTCCCAGTCGAACCATTCCTCGAGCACGACGACACGCCACATCGTCACTGACGCCAAATGCCCGGATGAGAAGCTGAAATTTCCTTATCCCAAATCCTAAGCCCCGTCCATCATTGAACATTGTAAACTAACCTCGAGTCACCACGAGTACGCTGGCTCCTACCCCTCTCTTATGAACTGTATAATAAAATGATATTGATTGTATATCACAAAGAACCATGGCTCCGTAAAGTGTTATACACGCCTGAGCCTACCAAATAAACGAATTTGAAAAAAAAAATGCTCGAGGAGGACTTGCAAGCACTCGGAGTATTCGAGAGACGGGTGCTTAGGACCATCTCTGGCGGTGTGCAAGAAGACGGTTTGTGGCGGCGAATAATGAACGACGAGCTCGCCCAGCTCTACGGTGAACCCAGTATCCAGAAGGTAGCTAAAGCCGAAAGGGTACGATGGGCAGGACATGTTGCAAGAATGTCGGACAGCAACCCTGCAAAGATGGTGTTCGCTTCCGATCCGGCAGGTACGAGACGGCGTGGAGCGCAGCGAGCGAGATGGGCAGACCAGGTGCAACACGACTTGGCGAGGGTAGGACGTATTCGAGGATGGAGAGATGCGGCCTCGAACCGTATATTGTGGCGTCAAATTGTTGATTCAGTGATATCTGTTTAGATGTAGACAAAATGAATAAATGCATGTGGGAAATGTTGCATGTAAAATTGTTTTTATCTTATAGAAATTTTGAAGTTCAAAATTGATTAATTTTACTTGGTTTATGGACAATTCCTAAATGCTTACGTAAGATTTCAACACTTTTTTTTTTATAATTGCTTTCAACGTGACTCTTACTAGTAATTATTTATTTTTTAGGGAAAAAATCTATATTAATGAAGTTTTATTCATAACAAAGCTTTTCTTTTAAAGCTTTTTTTAAGTCATTTCGAGCCAAACACTAAATGTTTTAAAAAATTAATTTCAGTTATAAGTATGTACAAGGCAACAATTTTCTATTAAGAATAGCTGTCGTCAGTAACCGAGCTTGCGAGAGAAGAAACAACTTACGACAATAAATATTTACTTACATACTAATAGAAAATGGAAAAACCTTTTCCTCATATGGAAATCTCACCCATCTATCTACCGACGACGTTAGAATGGTGAAAGGTTCCGAGTCAACCATGAAGAAGATTATATTGATTTTTTTTATATTCGTTGCTTCGCCAATGAACCTTTTTTTGCTGTATCCAGGAGCCAATCATCAAGCAAATTTATACGGTTGAATCATGTAAAGTATTTGAGAGGAGAGAAAAAAATTAACACGTCGACGTTGGTGAGGAATCGACCTTTTCTGGAGAACCGACAGTCAGCCGATTGCATTTGACTAGCCGAGAAATTGCTTTTCCCTGAAGTAAGGCCAATATTTACATTTTAAGAGCATGTGAAATTGAACGATATTTAAACTACCTTAAAATGAAGCAATAACATTGCGCAATGACTGTTATGGCTTTTAATATTCGGAAATTGCCGTTTATCTATTTGGGATGCTAATGATTATGATGAAATCGATCGTGGCAATTGTGGAAGCATTACTACTTGCGTAAAGTGCATAGAGTATTTAATGTGAACAAATACAATTACATTCAATTTTTAACTTAAAAAGGGTTCTAAAACCACTTCCTGTAAAACTAAGCTAATCGTATTTAAAATACTTCTATCAGCTACCCTGTGAGCCGCAATCAGGATAAAATCCATTTCCAACTTATCGCTATTTATGCAAATGCAAAGTTTTTTAATTAAATTTATTTGAGTCTAATTACAGATGGCGTTCATAGTCTGATAAAGTTCCTCCTTCTATTAACTCACACTCTCTCTTCGTCACGCTTGCAGCCACTGAAAGGCTCATCTCGGTGGACATTCCATTTCCCGAAATTATAAACTAGCTGTCAGCTGTGCTTTCCCGATGGATGACCGTGGGAACTCTTGGAATCTCGCCCTTTGAATAATGAAACTTCTCGAGAGGGGTGGAGGGATGATGCACATCCTCGGAGCTCAATTAAAATTTAGCTTGTTCCTCTCCCGGGATCGTAGTGCGGACGAATGAAAGCTCAATTTCAGACCTCCTCTCCGAGTGAACTACGAACAACAGAATTCGTGGCCTGACGGCGAACTGCGGATGAATGTTGACTGGTTTTAATTATGTTTGATGTCACAATTTCAAAAAGTTTAATTAAAATTTTGAAAGTCCTGGATAGCGAGTGCCGGTGAGAATTACTGTCTGAGAAAAATGGAACAGCTCCGAAATCAAAACGGGAAGCGCAGAACGAGAAGGGCAGCGGTGTGTGCCGAAATAGTCAGCGTTCTCCTCGTGGGAAAATGAAAAATCGGGGGGCTTAGTGCCGAGTTCGAAAGGGAATGGACGGATCTGCATAAAATTTCTAGCTGAGTGAAAATGTCAGCTCAGAGGGTACAGAGTTGCAAATTCTACTAAGGGAGGTTGATTTCGTCGAATTTTTAGGTTTCCATCTGTGGTTTTTATTTTTCTGTGTTGATAAGTCGAAGAGATTAGGTGAAATGTCAGGAAGAGCAAAGCGTTAATAATGAGGTGTGATGAGATGCTTTATGAGATGGGGTTCGCCAAGGTTGAGAGCAAATGTCTGTTTCGGGTTACGGGTTACAGAGTTTGATTAATTAGCATACTAATTAGTTGGTTTATTTTGCTATTGAAGACTTTGTGCTTCGGAGGTGTACAGTAGAGAAGGTGAAATTAAATCTGACAAATTCGGCAGGGGTTCTTGATCATTCTTTTTCTTTTATTAATACTTTCCAATCTTTTAAACTTACGCATTGGTATACATTTTGCGGATTATGTCATAGAGCGAATTGGTAGCTCTACGCTCTCATGTTGCGAGGATTTTCTAGATATCTTTGCAAATCGATTGTCATCACTGAAATTTGAACGAAAAAAGTAAGAAGTAAGAAAAATGAGATAAGGAAACCCCACTTTTTTACTAGCAAATTAAAGTAGGAAAGCCTCGTTAAACGGGTGAAAAACAACATTTTATGGCTTGTTCGTTATAGTTTGTTAATTACATAATTTATGCCACAGACCTACACTCGTTTCGCGCAAAACAGGCCAGCTTAAAGCTGCTATAAAATTTAGGATTAGCATTTTTGGCTGTTGATTTTCTCCTTAAACAACAAAAAAGCTGGTTTTGAGATCGCTACCGCTCAGGTATGCTGTACAGCATTTAACCACGGCTATAATACGAAACTTCTATGCCATACACCAACATTAGGACGGAGAAAAAATCCGCTATGTTGCGTACTTGCCCTTCTGCGACAGCAAAACGAACAACTCGGAGATAAAGCTGAATTATGAAAATTCCCCCAAATTTAATGACCCACAAAACTGAACGACAGCAACGCAGCGCAGCACTTACCACGTGTTACCATCATGTTCTGGCGGAAAATTATTCCCAAATCCTAGAGTTACGATCGAAAGCGCTTGTTAGATCTAGGGTTAATTACTGCAGAGTAGTGGACGTAAATGTCTGGTGGATAGCCTATTTAATGGATTACTCGTGCAGCTAAGACCAATCGGAATGTAATCAAAGGTAGAAAGAGTTTGCGTTTTCAACTTCGAATTATAACCGCTCTATTTTAACTCATAATTGAGTAACACAATAAGTTGGTTTCTTACACCTAGCTGTAAGGCGAAGAATTGCCAGCCTGAAGATGACAAGTTCGATTTTCGACCCGGTCTTGGAAGCATCATACCGAAAAGGATTCTTGAACTCGCGATGTATTTTATCATATTGTGCTCGAAGCATCCCATTAGCATTAGCGGCAACAGAGTTCTGGTAATTGTGGGACACCAGCATTTTTGGTACAATTGATTCTTTTATAATTTGGCGTTAGTAGTAAGAACTGTAATTGGAGGCGCTTATTAGTCAAGCGATAAATCAATTTAAAAAATGTTAGGCAGTTTCAAGTATTATGAGTGTATTGTATCTTACAGATGAAAAAGTCACTAGGATTTTCCCAATAATTTCCGATTCCTGTATGATAATTGATAGACTGTAATTGTGACTGTTTGGGGGGTTTTCTAGCAAGCAATTCCAGAGCCAAACCGTATTTTACTACTGACCAGAATTCTCCTGTCCTTAGGAGTTTACTTCTGACATTTTTATACGAAATACCTTCAGGATTAAAAAAAGTCAAGAATACTACCAGAACTCTTTCAAAAATTATTTCAGGAGTTCCTTCGGATACCATCGTGAATTCCATTCCCTCGGACATTTCTCCAATAATTCCTCCGGAATCGCCAGCAAGAACTAAATTTCCAAAAGAACTGAATTTCTCAAAAAAATTCTTTATACATTTTCCCAGAAAATCCTATGAAAATAACTTCGAAGATATAAAAATTAATTGCACTGAACCGTACGAAAATAATATTTTTTGTTAAATATCTTTGCTGTGCATATGCACAGCACTTGTTTCGAAATGGATAATTTGATATGAAATTGGCATAAAAGAATCCACGTGTCTTAGAGGGACTCGAACCCCCAACCTCCTCCTCTCTAGATAAGCGTGATAATCGCTACACAACAAGACCACTTAAAGGTCCCGTTTGTTGAAAAGCCATCAGAAACCGAGTACCAACCTTCACCGCGGTTAGCTCTTTTTTGCAAATGTAATATCTTTCGGATGCTTGATTTGCCCAATCGTCACTTCGGGGATATATCCAGAAATTCTTTTGGAAATTCGAAGAAGAAATTCCAAGAAAATTGTGAAAATTTCTTCCGAAAAAAAAAACAAAATCTTTAAGGAATTTCTTCAGAAATTCTTTTAGATATTCCTTTGGAAATTCCTTTCAAAATCTTTCGGTTATTCCTTCAGAAATATCTACAGAAATTGTTTTAGGAACACTAGGGTAGAAACCTTTGGAAATTTCTTCAGCAATTTCTTTGGAAATTCCTTTAGGGGTCATTAAAAAATGACGTCCACAGTTTTAGGGGGGAGGGGGTCATGATTGTGTGACAGTACATTCATTTATTTAGTCTACATCTATACAGATAACACTGAATCAACAATTTGACGCCACAATACACGGTTCGAGGCCGCATCTCTCCATCCGTCCACACCGTCTTCTTGAACACCGCCAAAGATGGTCCTAAGCACCCGTCTCTCGAATACTCCGAGTGCTTGCAAGTCCTCCTCGAGCATTGTCCATGTTTCATGTCCGTAGAGGACTACCGGTCTTATTAACGTCTTGTACATGACACATTTGGTGCGGTGGCGAATCTTTTTCGACCGCAGTTTCTTTTGGAGCCCGTAGTAGGCCCGACTTCCACAGATGATGCGCCTTCGTATTTCACGACTAACGTTGTTGTCAGCCGTTAGCAAGGATCCGAGGTAGACGAATTCCTCGACCACCTCGAAGGTATCCCCGTCTATCGTAACACTGCTTCCCAGGCGGACCCTGTCGCGCTCGGTTCCACCCACAAGCATGTACTTTGTCTTTGACGCATTCACCACCAGTCCAACTTTTGTTGCTTCACGTTTCAGGCGGGTGTACAGTTCTGCCACCTTTGCAAATGTTCGGCCGACAATGTCCATGTCATCCGCGAAGCAAATAAATTGACTGGATCTGTTGAAAATCGTACCCCGGCTGTTACACCCGGCTCTCCGCATGACACCTTCTAGCGCAATGTTGAACAACAGGCACGAAAGTCCATCACCTTGTCTTAGTCCCCGGCGCGATTCGAACGAACTGGAGTGTTCGCCCGAAATCTTCACACAGTTTTGCACACCATCCACCGTTGCTTTGATCAGTCTGGTAAGCTTCTCAGGGAAGCTGTTCTCGTCCATAATTTTCCATAGCTCTACGCGGTCTATACTGTCGTATGCCGCCTTGAAATCAACGAACAGATGGTGCGTTGGGACCTGGTATTCACGGCATTTTTGAAGGATTTGCCGTACAGTAAAGATCTGGTCCGTTGTCGAGCGGCCGTCAACGAAGCCGGCTTGATAACTTCCCACGAACTCGTTCACTAATGGTGACAGACGACGGAAGATGATCTGGGATATCACTTTGTAGGCGGCATTAAGGATGGTGATCGCTCGAAAGTTCTCACACTCCAGTTTGTCGCCTTTCTTGTAGATGGGGCATATAACCCCTTCCTTCCACTCCTCCGGAAGCTGTTCGTTTTCCCAGATTCTGACTATCAGTTTGTGCAGGCAAGTGGCCAGCTTTTCCGGGCCCATCTTGATGAGCTCAGCTCCGATACCATCCTTACCAGCTGCTTTATTGGTCTTTAGCTGTTGAATGGCATCCTTAACTTCCCTCAAGGTGGGGGCTGGTTGGCTTCCATCGTCCGCTGAACTGACGTAGTCATCTCCTCCGTTGCCTTGACTTTCATTGCCTATACTCTCAGCGCCATTCAGATGTTCCTCGTAGTGCTGCTTCCACCTTTCGATCACCACACGTTCGTCCGTCAAGATGCTCCCATCCTTATCCCGGCACATTTCGGCTCGCGGCACGAAGCCTTTGCGGGATGCGTTGAGCTTCTGATAGAACTTGCGTGTATCTTGAGAACGGCACAGCTGTTCCATCTCCTCGCACTCCGCTTCTTCCAGGCGGCGTTTCTTCTCCTGAAAAAGGCGGGTCTGCTGTCTCCGCTTCCGTCTATAACGTTCCACGTTCTGCCGGGTACCTTGCTGCAGCGCGACCGCCCGCGCTGCGTCCTTCTCCTCCAGAATCTGTCTGCACTCTTCGTCGAACCAATCGTTCCGTCGACTTCGACCCATATACCCGACGTTGTTCTCCGCTGCGTCGTTAATGGCTGCTTTGACTGTATTCCAGCAGTCCTCAAGAGGGGCCCCATCGAGCTCACCCTCTTCCGGCAACGCTGCCTCGAGATGCTGCGCGTATGCAGTGGCGACATCAGGTTGCTTCAGTCGCTCTAGGTCGTACCGCGGCGGTCGTCGGTACCGAACATTGTTGATGACGGATAGTTTTGGGCGCAGTTTAACCATCACCAGATAGTGGTCAGAGTCGATGTTAGCGCCACGATATGTCCTGACGTCGATAATGTCGGAGAAGTGCCGTCTATCAATCAGAACGTGGTCGATTTGTGATTCTGTCTGCAGTGGCGATCTCCAGGTGTACCGATACGGGAGGCTGTGTTGGAAGTAGGTGCTGCGAATGGCCATATTCTTGGAGGCGGCGAAATCAATTAGTCGTAGGCCGTTTTCGTTCGTCAGCCGGTGAGCGCTGAACTTTCCAATAGTCGGTCTAAACTCCTCCTCTTGGCCAACCTGAGCGTTCAAATCTCCTATGATGATTTTGACGTCGTGGCTTGGGCAGCTGTCGTACTCACGTTCCAGCTGCGCGTAGAATGCGTCCTTATCATCATCAGTGCTTTCGGAGTGTGGGCTATGGACGTTGATTATGCTGAAGTTGAAGAACCGGCCTTTGATCCTCAACCTGCACATTCTCTCGTTGATCGGCCACCACCCGATCACGCGCCTTTGCATGTCGCCCATCACTATGAAAGCTGTTCCCAGCTCGTGTGTGTTGCCGCAGCTCTGGTAGATGGTATGATTACCTCTAAACGTTCGCACCATTGATCCCTTCCAGCAAACCTCCTGCAGCGCTACGATGCCGAATCCACGGTCCTTGAGCACATCGGCGAGTATGCGTGGGCTCCCGATGAAGTTGAGAGATTTGCAGTTCCACGAACCGAGTTTCCAATCGCTAGTCCCTTTTCGTCGCAGTGGTCTTCGCCGATGGTTCCGGTCCGTACTCTCTTGTTGCTTGTTCGTTGCTTATGATTTTTTTAAAGGCTGGCTTGCAGGGCCTGACACCAAACCCCCTAAATTTCCGGAGGACCATTCCTCCTTATTTCCGGTGGACCATGGTGCACTCGCTGGCACTCGGAAGATGATCAGCCGCCCCTAACATGGGGAACAGACGCTGTTGTGAGCCGATCCTGACATGGAGAACAGACGCTCAATAAGATTTGCACCTCCGGAGAGGAGCAAACCCCCCCTTCCCTGTCAGCATACGACCATAGTTCCCACCGGGGTTGGTTACCCGATCTTCCCTAAGGTTGCTCGTATCCCGGCCAGCACCACGGGGAGGTAGGGATAGGAGTTGCTGGGTAAGAGGCTAAGGACCGCGAGATGGGGTCTATTTTATTCCTTCAGGTACGCGAAGTACCAATGGTACGCTTTACCCAGCATTTGCCGTGCCGTGTGACAGTACATACACTAGGTATACAAAAAAACCTAACATAGGGGGAGGAGGTCTAAAAATCTTAAAAAGTAGTGGACGTCATATTTGAATAACCCCTAAGGATTTTCTTTGGTATATGTTTTAGGAAATACTTCATAAATTCTTTTGGAAACTCCTCCGGGATTTAAGTCCACGAATAATTAAGAAAATTACGCCAGGAATCCCTTTTGACATTCGTCCAGGAATTCCTATTTAAAATTCTCTGGAAAGACCTTTTTTGTTTTTTTCGGAAATTCCCTAGAAACTTCCTCCAGGAAATTCTTCGGAAATCCTTTTAGTAAAGCCACACGTATTTTTCCCAAAATTTCTGTAGTAATTATTCCGGAAATTTTGTTAGGAGAATTTTTCAAGAAACTTAATAAAGAAGTAGGAAATACTAAATAAATTTTCAGAAGAGTTCGGAAATTGACTTGGGAATTTCTTCGGGATATGTTTTAGGAAATACTTCAGAATTTCTTTTGGAAACTCCTCTGGGAACTAATTCCAGGAATTATTAAGAAAATTACGCCAGGAATCCCTTTTGACATTCGTCCAGGAATTTTTTTTTAATTATCTGGGAGAGCCTTTGTAATTTTTTTTTCGGAAATTCCTTAAAAAACTTCCTCCAGGAAATCCTTTTAGTAAAGCCACACGTATTTTTTTCCCGGAACTTCTGCAGTATTTTTTCCGGAAATTATGTTAGGAGAATTTTTCAAGAAGTTTATTATAGAAGTAGGAAATACTAAAGGAATTTTAGGAAGAGTTTCTAACAAAAATTTCAAAGGAATTTTCGGATGAAATTTCAAAAAGAACCCTTATAGTAGTTTACGAATTACACTCAAAAGAATTTCTGAAGTGATTTTTTTTTTTCAGAAAAATGAATATCTGAAGGGTTTAGACTAATCAAATTTCCTGAGTAATGTCCGAATGGAACACCTGGAAAAATTATTGAAAATTTGCTAAAGATATTTCGGAAAGCAATTACGTAGGAGTTTCCAAAAGAATTTTTAGACTATTTTTTAAAGATATTTTCGAAAGAATTCCTTTAAAAATTTCTGGAGGTATTTCTAGATTTTTTTGCGGAGGATTTTCTAAGAAATTCCTTGAGGAGTTGAGTAATGAATCACTGGAGAAGTTTGCATTACTTGGAAAAATTTGCGATGGAACTCCTGGAGGAACTTTTGGATAAATCCATGAAGTATTACCTGGATGAATACTGGAGAAATTTCCGAAGCGAAGAAGTATGATTATGGATTTTTGGCATGAATTCTCAGTGTTTTCTGTTTTCTTTCACTACTGTTTGGATTTTCAAAAAAAAATCCTGGATAAATTCTTAAAAGAAATCCAGAGGAGATTCCTACAGATATTTCTGAAGGAATTCTTGCAGGAGTTTCTGAAGTAATTTCCGAATGAATTCCAGTGGAAATCTAAAAATTAAGAATGCTCAAAGGGAATTCCGGATACATTTCAATTGGAATCTCCGAAGGTCTACAGGTATTCCTGAAGAATTGAAAAAAAAACTTATGAATGAGCGAAGGAATTCTTATAAGAATTTTCGAAAGAATTTCTGTAGATCTGAAGAGATTCCTGAAGAAAATTTCGAAGGAACTCCAAGAAATTCTTACCAGTATTTCCGAAAGGATTTCTTGAGAAAGTACTGACAGAATCTTTAAAACAGATTCCGAAGAGATTCCTAAAATAATTCGTTTTCTTTATAATTCCAATTTTTGAATTTTGTCTAATTTTATGATTATGAGGAATATCCAATGGAATTTATTTTCGGATTCCTATTTTTTTTTCAATTTATCTTCGGAAATACCGTTCGAAATATCCCCAAAATTTTTTTTTCGGAAATTACTACGGAAATTCTTTTAGGGATTCCTACGAAAATTCTTCAGACACAGAATTTTTTTTAGATATCCATTATTCGTTATTGTTGTCGTTGCCAGTTTATATTGTCGTGAGTCCATTGTGTCCGTTTGTCCATGTCGAGTATCCAATGATCGTCGCATTGTTCGGTTGCCATTTTAATCCGGGTAACGTTGGAGGAATGCCTCCTAGAAGAAGCTGTGACGGTAAGACGCGTACCCCAAACGCCACCGTATGGGCTGCGGATCCGGCGACTGACGAGGGTTTGGTGGAGGGGCTGGGAATCGATTCAATGACCATTCGCTTATAAGGCGAACGTGTAGCCAACAACGCTACGGGACCCCCACGGAATTTTTTTTACGTAGGACTACGTCTGTGTTTTCTATATTGGGGTACACTATACGATTGCGAAAATCTGGGACCGTCACGAAAATATGATAGACTTTAAACTTTAATATCTAAGCCGTTTCTCGATGGATTTTCAATTTTTTTGGACCATTCGATCAAGGATGAGTCAACACTTCTTTGTATTTATATTTTTAACTATTTATTATCGAAAATTGATAAAAAGTTTAGAAATAGGTCAACCAACCAATCACGTAGATGCATCACTAGCACAGACATCAAAAATCAATCACTTGCGGGTTTGGATCTAATCCTCAGTTTGAACAAGATTTTACGCAGAGCAGACGCATAAAAGCGATCGCAGCGGAGCGGACACAGCATCACGGAGGCGCTAATGACATTTTCAAAGGAAATTCATCGCATTGGTGGTGGTGCTCGATGTGTTGCTGCAGATCATTCAACCTCAACGAACCAGAATTTCATATGAAGAAAAGGTTGACCATAAAAAATAGCACTGTGACGATCCCGCACCGCCAGTGCCGATGCTGAAAATTTATTACAAATTGTGGTGTCAGTTAGTTAGGAAAGGAACATTGGGAAAAGAAAATTGGTTCTTCTCAGGACCAACATTTTACGAAAAGAAAGAGTTAATTGCGAAAATGGACTGTTTCGGTGGCATCGGGTTTGGCGTGGTAGTTTGGTTGCTGTTAGTGATTCCATCCATTCAAATTCACTGCATCATCTCCCTCCGACGCGCTATTAAATTTGCTATTTACGATTGAGTTTTGCACTTTGAAGAAAGTTTATTTCGGATAGTCGGATCAACCTTCTTTTGTATAAAATCAATGAAGACGCCAACTCAGTGGAAACTTTACACAGCAACCACCCATCGGTGAACGTCGCTCGGACAGCCAGATGCCGAAAGCTAATGTTTTGCAATACGAAGAAACTCTGAAGAAACTGTTGTCGTTCCTCGCAACAATACGCATCTAAGATAAACTACATCTCATAACCAAATTCAGAATCGAGAAAATTTCATAGGATTCTTAGAATTTGTCATTCTTCGAACGGTCCGTTGTCTGCGGAATCTCGATCGAAATGACTCGCGCGCGCCCGAAAAGCAGCTTTCTCATATCTAATGAAGTAATTCCATTAGCCCCGCCCCTTCATTAATCGTTGAGTGCACATTATATTTACACCCATATCAGATCACAAAGGGGCGGGGCTAACGAGCTTAATTTATTAAATACAAAAAAACTGCTTTCCGGCGCACGCGAGCCATTTTGATCGGGATTCCACAGAGAGCGGTTCGACATTCAATGCAGCGGAGCGGACACAGCAGCACTGAGTGGGTGGCAATGCTGAAAAAATATTTCATCTTTTGGAGGCTTAGCGAAAAATCATCGAGTGGCGGTCGGACAGTTGCAACGCAAGGTGTCGACAAGCGATTGGATGCAGTTAATATTGGACAGAATGCGCATTGGGAAAAGCAAATTGATTCTTCTCAGGACCAACATTTTACGAAAAGAAAGAGTTAATTGCGAAAATGGACTGTTTCGGTGGCATCTGGTTTGGCGTGGTATCTTGGTTGCTGTTAGTGATTCCATCCATTCAAATTTACTACATATCTCCCTCCGACGCGCTATCAAATTCGCTATTTACGTTTGAGTTTTGTACTTGAAAGAAAGTTTATTTCGGATAGTCGGATCAATCTTCTTTTGTATAAAATCAATGAAGACGCCACCTCTGTGGAAACTATCTACAGCAACAGATGCCAAGAGATAATATTTGGTAATATGAAGAAACTTCGTCTTGAGTCAAATTTATGTTGTTATTCTTCACAACAATACGCATCTTAGATAACCAACAGCTCATAACCAAATTCAGAATCTTGCGAGAAAATTTCATAAGATTCTTAGAATTTGTCATTCTCCGAAAGGTACGTTGTCTGCTGCGGAATCCCGATCAAAATGGCTCGCGCGCGTCAAAAAGCAGCTTTCTTATATCTAATGAAGTAATTCAATTAGCCCCGCCCCTTCATTAATCGTTATGAGTGCACATTTTATTTACACCCATATTAGATCACAAAGGGGCGGGGCTAACGGGCTTAATTTATTAAATACAAGAAAGCTGCTGTACGACACGCGCGAGCCGTTTTGATCGTGATTCGGTTCGACATTCGATGCAGCGGAGCGGACACAGCAGCACGAAGGCGGTTGGACAATTTCAACGCAAGGTAAGGTACTGTCAAGCGTTTGGATGCAGTTAGTTAATGGAAAGACGCATTGGGAAAAAAAAATTGGTTCTTCTCAGGACCAGTATTTTATGGAAAGAAAGAGTTAATTGCGAAAATGGATTGTTTCGGCGGCATCGGGTTTTGCGTGGTAGCTTGGTTGATGTTAGTGATTCCACCCGTTCAAATTAATTGCATCATCTCCCTCCGCCGCGCTATCAAATTTGCTAGTTACGATTGAGTTTTGCACTTAAGAAAGTTCATATCGGATTGTCGGATCAACCTTCTTTTGTATGCATAAAGACCTTTATGGAGGACACCATCCTCAAAAATGGCCGAAATAAAGGAGAAATAAGCAGAATCAGAAGTGGCGTGAAACCAAACACAAATATATTTATAAGCAACGTTTGGTCTTCGCCCGAGATGTAAGCGATCGTGGCAAAGTAAGGATTGTTATGTCCCCGACTGAAAGCCAGTCGAGTGGCTTCAGCGGCCAATGAGTCATGTTAATTCCACGGTTGGAGACTCAAAGTCCATCCAACTGGGAACAACTATTCGACTTCTTGATTCAGTTGGCCTCCGAGCAGTTTGCTCAATGTTAATAAAACGACACAAATTATTATGGCAAATACTATCAGTTTCGAATAGCTACGTAGTCCTACGTCACCTTTGCGTACAACCCGATTGGGCTGCACCTTTGAGTTTTTTGTAAATCCCATTTGAAATTTGTTTGGGATTCCAACGGAAAATAAAGCGATTTGAGCGTTACTTATTTTTTAAGCAAACATTATTTTATGGATTCCGTGTAATGCAAGTGTTTTTCTCCAATATTAATTCCCTAAAATGATAGAGAAAAGCTTATTCTTCCGAATACATACAGTGGTTTTCTTCCGAAATTTTTGCTTTAGCAGGAATTTTGAAGTAAAAAAACTTTGTTTACTAAATAAGTTATGCCCAAATCGCAAATCAGTCCCGATATGGTCTATCAAATCAACCATGACTTCCATGAAGTCCCCAGCCGCGATATTAACCATATTATGTTGTCCGAGTATTTGTCTTTCATTTGCGTCTCAAATACAGACATGTAAGATGTTATAAGTTCTCCAAATTGTCCCACAGTTTGAGGTTTCAAGGTTCAACCTTGAAGAATCTTGAAAAGTGATAAGTGAGAAGTTATGTGTGATTGGAAGTGAGAAGTGATAAACGACAAACGAGAACTAAGAATCGAGAGTAGGGATGAGTGAGCAGTGAGATGGAAGGAGCGATCAGTAAGAAGTGAGATATGAGATGTGAGAAGTGGAAAGTGAGAAGCGAGACATTAAATGTGGGAATCGGGAAGTGAAAAATTAAAGAAAAATATGAGAAGTGAGAAATGAAATATTAGAAATGAGAAGGAAGACATAAGAGGTGAAAATTGTGAATCAAGAAGCAAATTTGGAGAGTTGAAAAGTAAAAAGCAAGAAGCATGAGAAACGAGACGCTATGAGTAAGATGTGAGATGTGAGATGTGAGAATTAAGAAGTCAGAGATCATAAAACAATAAGTGATACGTGAAATGGGAATATGAAACATCTAGTTTTAAGTTCTTCTTCTTTTTGATTGGCTTTACGTTCCCACTGGGACATTGCGCCTCGCTGCTTGGTGTTTATTAAACACTTGTCTTCTTCTTCTTCTTCTTCATTGGCTTTACATCCCCCAATGGGACATTGCGTCCTCGCAACTTAGTGTGCATTAAGCACTTCCTTAGTTATTAACTGCGAGGTTTCTAAGCAAAGTTACCATTTCTGCATTCGTATATCATGAGGCTAGCACGATGATGTTCAGGGATGTCGAGACATTTTCCAAACCGAAAATTGCCTAGACTGGCAACGGGAACCGAACCCAGCCACCCTCAGCATGGTCTTGCTTTGTAGCCGCGCATCTTACCGCACGGCCAAGGAGGGCCCCATCCATTTTACCCCATTAAGGTCACTCCTGACGGAATCCAAGTTTCAAAGCGCTCGCGTTTTCGGGGGCACACCACTCGACTGGGTGAAACTAATTCGTAACACTTCCGTACGCGGTGAGTGCTCAGACTCGAAGGAGTACAAAAAAAAATCTCCAATTGGAGATTCTTTAGTTGGTGTGCTTTTCAAATGAGAGTTCGCTAATTAATTCAAATAAATAAACGAATAATTGGTGCACAACCCATTGAAAAATAATTGGTGCAAAATCCATTGAAAATCATTCTTTTTTTTACGTGATCGATAAATTTTATATACCCTATTTGTTTAATGCACAAGTAACCAAAACTAACGCTTGTCACGTATTTCGACCTTAACAGTAAGGTCGTCTTCAGTGTCTTGTACGAGCTGCAATTAAGTGGTGGAATTGAACGGGGTAGTACCGGTAGTACTAACTCGTCTTATGACAAGAGAAAATATTCCTCTAAAGCTCTAAATAACTTTCTTATCAATATTTTCGTGGTAAACTTATTAGTGTTGCCGAATTTCAGGTAGGTAGTATCCTTCAATCCTGTGTGGAAGTAAAACAGCACTAGCTGTTTACTATATTATAAAAAAATATTCAATAGCATCCAAACCATCGAAGTAGGCCTAATGCGAACCACAACTGACAGAGACATTATACACGGCGTGTTTGGTAGAACAATATTATAAAAAAAATACATAGATGAAATATCAATTAAGTGAAAATATAGCTTCTTATCTTTCTTTTCCTAGATGTTTAAAAAAATCTACCCGGGGTCCCGAAAACTTTTTTTTCCAAATGTAACCTGCATTCTGAACGAATGGCTAAAATATAAAACTCCCCCTTACTAAATAGAAATTTTCCATCAAAAAATAGAAAATTGCCAATAAAAAAATCAGGATGTGAGCAATAAATGAATATTCTTCTTATTATTTTATTTTAAACCTAATTTCAAAGGCCCAGATGTGGACAAGCATAACGGAGCCGAAATTATTAAATTCAACATTTGACTAACAAACATTACCGCTTCGCAATGGTTAAACTTCTCCTTGATTTACTTTTGTTTTGTTACACTTTTGGTTATAAATGTAAATTAGCAAAATTCGTATCTATATCTGGAAAATTTGTTAACTGGTTGTTTGAGCTCGAAAAACGATGAAATACCAACATTCAAAACATAAGGATTTTTGAAAACCTAACGATTTTTCTCACATTTGCAAGGATGATGTTATCAAACCATTTTAGCCTACCTGTGAAATGTGCATGCAAAGACCATGCTGGAGGTGGCTGAGTTGTATCTCCGGTTTGGTGTAGGAAATTAGGTTAGATATTTTCTCGGTATTCCTATGTGGGATGATTTTTTGTTTGCTTTGAAAGCAAGGAACACATTTATTTTATTGAATTTTGACAAATATTAGCGGGGCTTAATCGTTGGTAAAGCCTTTTGAATTTATGGTTCTGATCATTGTTCATCTAGATTCTTTCCTTTAGATAGATTAATGAAAGTGAAGCTCATCGATCACTTCAAAGTCTGCTGGTTGTATCAAGAATCATGAAAATAATTGTAGCTTAGAAGAAAATGCATTTGGAGTATGATTTTCGTTTATTGATTATTCTGAACTGTGGGACAATTTTGTTTTCAAAAGATACATCCCTTTAGCACGATTTTTCTGACTAATCCAAACTTTTGAAAATCCTTCACAAAACTACCCTGGTTCTGATCGTCCAGATTTTGTGTTTGCGTTTTTTGTTGGTGGTATTTGGCTTGACAAAAAACTTTAATGATATTGAAATTGATTGCCAATAGCAATAATGCGACTATAAAATGTCGCACGGCGTATTAATATTTGTTATAAAAATCGGACGAAAACTAGGCTGCTGGTTGAAGGAGCTACATCATTTGTTGTAAAATGAATTTGATTTTTAGTTGAATCACTCGTTTTCATTCCCTTAGCTATATGATGATCAATTTTTTGCGCCTGACTTCTGTCTAGTCTGCTGTTTGCACAATCCTACATGCTAATAATATGATGCAAATAGTATGATGGGTTTTATAAAACGTTTCTGCTATAACTTTCATGACCCATACACAATTAAAACATTATATATTGCTTATGTAAGGTCGATACTGGAATATTGCAGCATTGTATGGTCTCCATTTTCAAAAGCACACGAAGAAAGATTAGAATCAGTACAAAAACAATTCCTATTATTTGCTCTTCGTAAATTAGGTTGGACAACATTCCCACTTCCATCATATGAGGCACGCTGCAAGCTTATAAACATTCAATCTTTGAAAGAGCGTCGTGAAACTGCAATGGTTTCATTTATTAACGATATAGTTTCGCAGCGTATTGATTCAACAAACATTTGATCGAAATTAAATTTCTACACACCATCTCGACAACTGCGTCATCGACATACATTTTTTATTAATCACTGCCGTACAAATTATGCAAAATTCGGACCTCTCAATCAGATGATGGCCATCTATAATCAACACTGCGAAACTATTGACTTTACAATGTCTCGGCAGAACCTAAAAAAATATTTTGTCACAATTCGAAACCTACACATCTAAATTTACATTAAATCCCAAAATTAAACACTACTTAACCAAACTATTTTTATTTTTATACACTATAATACCGTATTTATAGCATTAAGAAAATAAAGAAAAACATGTATATTGTATATGTACTAGTCTACGTCGGTTGACGAAATAAATAAATAGATTAAATAGATTAATGCTGAGTTCGTTCAGAAACCCCATCATCTGGGAAATGGCTCACCTACAAAGACACGATTGAGTGAATTACCGATTTTCGATATGTTTTTGTACACATCTCCATGAAGTGACACAGACACATATACACACATGTACATACACGTACATTCACAGTCCCACGTACACTAACACATACATTCACATCCTCACAGACCCATTCACAGATCACTTTGCTCCGTAAAGCGCATCTCGAAGCGAGGGATAATGGAAAATTGCATCCTCCATTTCCGACAAATGATAACAATGTTTGTTGAACAAAAGCAAGTTAAATTAGATTCTATATTCATTTATATGACGGACGAAGTCATGTTTATACATTATCATAAATAAAGTTTCTAAATATGGGAGCATATGTCTGCGTCTACCATTCTAACGAGTTCGGTGGTCTGGAGGTTGTCGCTTCTGCCTTGTAGGCGGGAGGTCGTGGTTTCACTTCCGGGCTCGTCCCTTTCTTGTTTTGTGTTTCTGTCTTACTTCTTTCTGTGTTTACGGTGCACCGGGGCGATTCCTGCTGCTGTAGCCCTCCACACGGTCCCGGGGCCTCTGAGAGTTCTCTGCGTCTTTCTTGAGTGGGTGTCCGGCGGGCCATCCCTCCCCTTCCTCAGCGTTTGCAGGGACGTGGCCGGGGCTGGTTTCGACTGATGGAGGGTGCATTGCTACCGTCTGAGAGTTGGGGATTGGTCCCAGATCGGTGGATGTGGGGGAGGATGAGAGTGATGCTGCTTCATGCAGTAGTCTTGGCTTGTGCCACCTGAGAGTTTGTGCGAGCTGCAGAATGCTAGTGCTAATATGTCTGCGTCTACCATTATATAAAATTGAAGAATATAGTGGATATAAACTATTGGTAAGTAAAATTTTGCATAATTATCTGCATTCTTATGTACTTTTCCATTTTAGGTATCCCGAGGAATGACCTGATTATAGAGTACTAGATCTACCAAACAATCGGACAAAGTAAGTGTGATCATCGAATATCTGTATACGTCTTAACGTTAACCAAACGATTCCCATTGTTAAACCTTTCCCCCACTCCAAAAAACTCCCGGGACACCTATGAGAGGTCGTAGAGTTCTCTGCATCTTTCTTAAGTAGGTGTACAACTAACTATCCTTCCCTTTCCTCAGCATTCGCAAGGACGTGGCCAGGACAGATCTCGACTGTTGGAGAATGTACTGCTCTCGTCTAAGAGATGAAGATTAGTCCCAAATCTTTTTCTGTGGTTACGGACGAGAGTGATACTACCCTTGTACAACAGTCTAGGCTTGTACCACCTACGATATTGTGCGAACTGCTCAATGCTAATGCTAATGCTAATGCTAATGCTGAGTTCGTTCAGAAACCCTACATCAATCTCGCGAAGATCAGGAAATATATGATTTCGAGCGTTTTCATACCAATCGAGTGGGGTTAAATTAATAATGTCGATAAAATGTTTACGTTCTAACTTCCATCCGTTAGAGAGACCACAGTGGCACAGGCCAAGATCGAATATGTACCCCCTGAAGCGCAAAGGTCCGGCGTTTTCAGCTTGCGCCATTGTCAGGGAAATGTGGAAATACTTGAGAAAAACTTGACTTTTACGTTGTTTTAGAATTGAGTTTGTTTGTGAAACGATGGACGAATCGATGCGTGAATGTTCCCTAATTTTACGCAGATTACAATTTTACAGTTTTACATTTTTTCAATGGATTTTTGAATTACGAAATAAATGGTGTACGCATAATAGTTTATTTACCTTAGCAGATTTAGCATCTCCTCCTCCCATGTGGTTTATCGTGATTATTTAGCAAATGTTGTCCTCTTTGCTCTCACCCACATTTCCCTCACCCAATGTATGAAGCCATGACCACATGGTCTAGATGTGTAAATGTTTGTGGACTGTGGAGATTTCTGCACACGCCGTTGTAGAGACGGAATTCTGTCCGTAAACTTTTGCAGACAAGTTCATTTATTACATCAACTTAAATCGCATGCCTTTCTCGTACACTATGTGTAACGAAAGCATACTTTTTATAGAAGGTGCAGATATTCATATTGTTATACATGGGTTTATTTTTTTTCTTGTCTTTATAAGCTTTAAAAGCGCTGGGAGTCGAGAATGTTTCCTACCCAAAACATCCTAGACCGGACCGAGAATCGAACTCGCTTTTTTAGATTGGCAAACCTACGCCTTTGCTCGCAAGGGTTGGAGACCCAATTTCAAATAGTATTAGATGTTGAAATATAGATTTCGGAAATTGTATTTTTTTCATTTATGATTAGAAAATTTGTAATGCACTTTCCAATATGTAAAATACTGTTGTTGGCCATTGATTAATCGAGAAATGAATTGAAGCCCATTTTGCTAGGGATGCTGCGAGAATTGCGTCTACCCCCCTCATAATCGTTCAACCGGCTGATACTTCACGTCGTGTGCCCCTCCGCAGCGAATAGTTTCTGTTTTTATTTTTTGATTGACTGACCAATAGATGTGTTACGGGCAGCTGCCAGCAGCACTGTCGACGGATGGTCGTCGTCGGTGGTTGTAGGCGTGCACTTTTGCGATCAACGCGAATAAGAGCAAACGCGAGAATCGGCCAGCGAACGAAAGGGACAGAAACCGAAAAAGGCGTGGTTCGGTCTTTCGTCCAAAGGCGCCAGCATTCTTTTTTCTGCTCTGTATACCTTCCAGTATCTTACCGCACGCCGCAGTCCAGCAGCATTTTTGCGCACCCACATGTTCGCCCGCTACGGAATGTGACGTATTTGCGCCCCGCAATGTTTTGCAACAGTGTCTCAAACTATCCTTTTCGCGGGGGTGCCGTTTGCTGGAAAATTTATGATGCTGCGCTTCTCGAGCTTTCATTTCGCACCTTTTTGCCAACTTTGAAAGTGGAAACCGGTGCATATAAAAAAGGATTTCGCAAGCATACCGCTTTAATTTCATAATTTATTACAATCTTAACGGGTCGTAATTAAAATGATAATGATTTCCTTAAAGTATAACAAAGTTTCTTTCCCGATGGGAAAAGAGGGTTGAATGACAACAACGAAAAAAAAATCACTTCGAAATGGGAGCAACGCGGACACCACGACGACGGCGACAGTTAAGGATCTTGAAGGATTTATACAGTGCGGAATGGATGCGACAGTTTTGCGTTCTGTAATTATCCTCGAAGGGTTGTTTTTGTGGAAGGGACAACATTTTTATGGTATCTCATCTCAATTTCACGTGCAATTAAGCTGGTACTGGTGTCTTATCTATGTTTGTACAAGTGATATAATTTACAATTGGATGCACAGATTTTTATTCTATATTTTTCTCATGATTTGTATGTGAATTCCAAGAATTTTTATTCCACGGACCAAAAAGACATGGTTCATAAAGCATTCATCATTATGCCAGAATATCCATTAAACTCTTGAGAAATTTAACTAAAGATGTATTAAGAATGTTCAATACCGCTCGATATTTTCTCACTAAAAATTTGATTTTAAACATGACCTGCAAAAACCTTGTTTCAGTTTTTGTCATCTGTTTCCAAAAAGGCTAGAATGTTCGAGTTCTTTGAGAAAGTTATACACCTTGCTGTGAGAAAGTTGGTCCAATATTTTTTGTTCGGGCTGAACTACTGAACTTTTGTAGCCTTGTAACTAGCACTTTTAAGTGAACATCATATCATGAGTTCGATTTTCTCGTATTAATTTAAATCATGCATGGTATCTCGTGGTTCATCATAGTTCAGCGAAGGCGTTTTTCTTCGCAAAATCTTTATATTTTTTGCCTTTCTTGTATACTATTTCTTCAAATATGGATAACTTTAGTTCTAGTTTCTGCCGTTGTCATATCTTTTCCACGTACACTACTCCATTTCCAAATTTCAGAGAATTACGTTTAACGAGAGATTTTTTTTCTTGTGGCCTTACCACACAGGTGAAATATGTTGTTGTTTTAAATGTACATATTTTCATGCACATAATTGGAGCATGCAAATAAACGCAAAATTTAAGCGATGTCTTCTATTAAATCGAAAAAAAAATGTGTTTGCTTGTAAAATTCAACTAAATTAAATTCAATATCGAATGTTTATTCGTTTGTTGTTTGTTGTGCCTTCTTCAGTTCTCGAGGAACCTTTCTTGCTTCTCTGTTCGATTGTTCTTTCCAAGATGGCCGGATTGTCAGATGGGAAACGAGACTAAATCCACTAAAACAGCAATTTACTGATTATGGATCGACTGTATGATTTAATTACACGACATACCGATATTTAATTACAGGGCATATAATACGACTTCCTGTGTCGAAACGTCGGCTAGATAATAAACTCGTGGTAAAATTGTAAGAATGAGTACCCATTGAATACTCAGAAATAAAATAAATCCGCGATAGATTTGAAATAAACCTCTCTAATCATTTTTTGTCGTATACCTTACATAGTATAGAAAGTATACTATCTAGCGTTATATTTTAAACTAACCCGGAATAACATGAGAATAGTTTTAATTTGCATTCTGTCTTTTGCTAGTTTTTTTTTTTCATTTGCATTCCAAGACTCCGCGTTGTCCTGACTGATTTTTCATAAAATTTTACTGGAAATACCGATAGTTCCGTCGCTAGTGTTACGTTCATCCACCTTTTCACCCCGTGTTCTGTATAGCGAGAAATGCACTCGTTTCACGAATGTTTGCGAGCCTGATTGGTAGATTCCAAAACAGAACTGCAACTCCCTCAAGAATGACAACTACCACATCCACGGCACTCCACCCATGTTGTTGATACCCGTTTTGAATCTTCCACGCACACGGGTATTTTCTTACCTTAACGAGTTACAAATTTTTGTTTTAAATTGTGTTGTAATATCCGATATTACCGATTATATCCGTTATTGTATTATCCGATAACATTCTTCGCTTTCTCTGGATCGTCTGCTATAGCCTCTCGTAGATTCGTTGGGATATCTGCTTTTGTTTGTTCTTCGTCTAAAACTGGACAATCGACGATCAGATGTCTCACTGACTGCAGAGCATTACAATGTTGGCACCGTGGAAGAGGATCTTTCTTCATAAGAAACCTGTGAGTAAGCTTGGTGTGCCCGATACGAAGGCGGACGAGAATGATGTCTTCTCTTCGACTTCCAAGGAACGCTGATTTGAAAGGTGTCACTGTATCACTGTATACTTCACTCTCACAGCTTGTTTTCTCTCGTTGCAAGCCATCTAGATTGCCACTGCTTAAGCATTTGGATTATCCGTAGAAAGGGCAATATTTTCTCGGAAGTACACTACTAGACCAAACATCGTCAGCGTTGGAACACGTTCCAGGCCAGCTACGACGCGGGATGGTTACACTTTGTTGTTTTCTGTGGATCATTTGATTGAAAGTTTCAGCCCAAAAGATTCTGTTTACCATTTTGGACTCAAATTCCGCACATGATCTATATGGTCGGGGTTCTGCCAAATCACACCAAGCGCCAATGAAAAATTTTCAATTTTTTGGCCGAAGTTTTCGTGTAACAGATTTAATTAATCACAAATCACATCGGACAACGTTCAACGCCATAATTGAGGATATTCTACAACAAATGTACGCATGAATTGACATAAAATACATTCCGTTTTCCTTTTGCGAACAAAATATCACAAGTCAGTCAAAAATCCGCTTGGTGCGGTTTGGCTGAACCCCGACCATATCGAACACTGGCTTCTTAGCGCCCTAAAACAATAACTTTTATCATTTTTCGTACTGGGGATCAAGATTACAAATGAATTCGATATCCTGTTGAAAGAATTACACAAATACACCCGACTCTTTTTTTACACGGGGGATGCGTTCCGTGTAAAAAAGTTTTCAGTTCATAATTTGAAAATTCGTGTAAAAAACGTTTATGATTTATGATTTCTGGACGAATCATGCAAAATGAAGCAACTTTGCAAAAATTTTGCATGGGATTTTTTTTACACGGCCGTGTAAAAAAAAAATCCGTGTAAAAACAGAATCGGGTGTAAAGCAAAAATGACTATTTCAAAAGCGAGTGTTTAGAATATGAGTTATGTTCGGATTTTGAGTCAAAATGCACGTGAATATTATTTTGGTAAGCTAGCATAATTTTTTGGAGGATGTTTATAAATATCCGATTGTTATTATTTTTTAAAGATCGTCGGCGTAAATTGAAAAAACTCGTCCCATTGAAATCATCTAAACTTTCTATCTGGTTCTGAATAAACCAATATTCTCGGCGGAAGACAACTATGCACAGGATTAAAACAAGCCGCTTCCTGTTTGGCGACCAGATTCCGTTTTTAGATCGCCGAGTTACACCATCCTCGGTGGAAGAAATCCAAGCTCAGTTCCAGTCAATTAAGTAGGCCCCGGTTCCGTACCTCTGAGTGGTATCCCAAGCGAATGTGTATCATTATTATTTTATATTTTATATTGTCAACAGGATAATTTTGTTTTCTTGTTGATACTTCATTATTTGAATAAGAGAAGGCAGATTTCATTTGAAAACGTTAACTGATTTTGAAAAAGGGATCAAAACAAAAATCGCCTTATTCCGGACAAACGTCTATTTCTAGAGAAGGAAAACAGCCACCGGTGTCTTATTCAGCGCAAACGTCTATTTTTAAAGAAGGGATCACATTCATCATCCAGAAGGAAACACATTTATGATTGCTTTTCACTAAATAATCGATCGATAACTAAACAATACCACTTCCCCACACCGTCCCCTTTTCCACACCACTATCGTCGTCTCTTTAACATGAAGAATGTGTGTTCCAAATTTGGTTGAAATTGGCTAAGGGGAGATCAGAAGTTACATTGAGGTGATTGAGAGCTGAACAATCCCAGCCCCTCCACAACCTTCCTATTTTCTAAATATCATCCATAACCCCTATCTTCGTCTTCTTTAGAAAAAGAATGTGTGTTCCAGATTTGGTTGAAATCGACCAAGGGGTACAGAAGTTACACTGAATTGCCCGTTTTCTGAACAATACCGTCGTGCGGGGCTTCTTTTGACTTCAGGGGCTACTTTGGATTTTGGATTTCCTGAAAAAATTAGGCGAAAAAAATACCAAATTTGAAACAGAAAGTTAGCATCCAACTATCAACAAGATACCCGAATGGTAATAATGGCGATTTGATAGTAATTTGCGTTACAATTCTTGTTTCAAAATGTTCAAAGTAGCCCTCGATTTGTCAAAAGAAGCCCCGCTCGACGGTACCCCTCCCCCTTTCCCAAATTAGTATCCCGTATGATCGGCTCCTCATAGTGAATATGTGTACATAATTTGGTTGAAAACGGTTCTGGGGGTTGGGAGTTACACTGAATTGATCGTTTTCCAAAGACAACCCTTCCCCCAAACCCCCCCGTTTTCTCATTGACCATCACACCCTTTGTTATCTTCTCCTTATCATAGAGAATGTGTGTACAAAATTTGATTGAACTCGGTACAAGGGTTCAGAATTTACTCTTAATTGCCCGTTATCTGAACAATACCCTTCCCTCCAGACCCCTTCCCCCTTTTCCAAAATTACCCTTCCATATGATCGTCTCCTCATAGTAAAAATGTGTACATGTTGTCTATTGTGCGTTTTCTAAACAAAACACATCCCACCACCCCTCCCCCTTTTCCAAATGACCCTCCCACCCCTTTGTTAACTTCCCCTGAGGATAGAGAATGTGTGTACCAAATTGGGTTGAAATCGGCCAAGTGGTTCTGAAGTAGTTTGCGAACATACATACATAGATTGGTTTTTATATAATGTAGCTGCATTTCTCGTGCATTAGAAACGCAAAAAGATTGGGATTCTTGACGTCATTCCAAAGTTCCGAATTCGGGACCGCCAGGATCTTTTCAACCCAGGAAGTAATAACCAATAACTCAGCCGTTTTTCAACGGATTTTGGAGATTTTGGTATTGACCGATCAGTGAACTATCTAACATTTTATACAACTGTTGAAAATAATTGATGCAATGCATTTTACCCAGCGATGCAAGCTAGTTTCAACATCATTTCTGTAGATTCGCTCAAAAATTTTGACTGTCAAGATACTGATCTTGTTTTTTCTTAACTTTCATGAAGAACGAAAAAGAAAGAGATTAGTTACCACCAATCTAAAACACAGTTACCGCCAATTCAAAACAACTGCAAAACCAAAACACGCCGACCCGATACACGATCCAGTCAACGATATCATCGAGCCACACGGAGACCAAACATCAACAATCGATAATTATCATTATCGAATCAAAACATACAACATACATTTCACCATCTATAAATATCAGCAGCCATCGGAATGCGCACGTTTAGTTTGCAATTAGCTTAGGACTTAGATAGTCATTTTATGATTAGCTTAGGATTAGGATAGTAGTAGGATAAGTGAATAAAGTTATTTTTTAAAATAGATTTAGGATAGTAATTCGTTTAACTGGCGCCCGAATAGGGACCAGCGCGTAATTCCATTCCATTGTGTTGTCAGTGATAAAACGTGAACAAACATATAAGTGAATGTGAAGATCGCACTGGTTCTTTAAAAACAGTGTGAGAGTTTAATAGTGCCACAGCGATACAGCCTGGTGGGCTATATAAACGTTTCGATTCTACCGCGTATACACGCAGCCGTGAAGATACAGCGCCCGAGTCACTGGTGCAAGTTAAATTAAGGCAGCAGACAAAAGGGATCCCGCAACTTCACTGGGACAATTGGAGCTCACCTGTTTTCCAAGTCGAGATTGCAAACGATACAGCATTGCAACCGCACTGCCTCCGATACAACGAGGTTGTTAGCATGATTATATTGTAAGTATTCTTTTAAGATAATTTAATAAAGAAAGTGAAAGTGAAACAACTTTTTCTATAATAATAGTGTTATAATTTATATTTATTAAAATAAAAACAGAAAATTTCTTAAATTCTTTACATACAAATTAAATCATTCTGGATTATTTGATAGACAAATTTAAAAATCTCACAATGACTAGTGAAACGATCGATGTGACCACTATTCTACAGAGGCTTGATGCTCTAGAACAAGCTAATTCTACTCCACCGGAATTGGATTATAATGATCCAATTCTGTATTATTTGAATCCAGACGGGACTAATGCTGACCCATCCGCAATAGAAAAAATACCAGATTTGATCAACGGAATTCCAAATTTTGACGGATCGTCCGACGAATTGAGTAGTTGGATTCGTGATGTTGATACACTGGTAAGAGCTTACCAAATAAACTCTTCCAGTACTGTTCCCCAAAAAAATAAATTTTATGCTATTTGCACCGTAATTCGTAGAAAAATTTAAGGTGAAGCAAGTACTGCTTTAGTAAATTCAGATGTGAATATCAACTGGAACCTTATAAAGAAAACGTTACTCACTTATTACGGAGAGAAACGAGACCTCACTACGCTTGATTACCAATTGATGAACATGACTCAATCTGGTAAACCATTGAAAATATATTATGATGAAATTAATAAACTTTTATCTTTAATAGCAAGTCAAATAAAGACCAATTCTGCCTTCCAACATCCAGAAGCATCAAAAGCAATGATCAGTATGTTTAATAAAAAGGCAATTGACGCTTTTATTAGAGGCTTAGATGGAGATATAGGTAAGTTCTTGAAAAATTACGAACCTGATTCACTTGCAAATGCGTATGCATATTGCATAACCTATCAAAATATTGAATTAAGAAAAATGATGACAAAACCCAAATCTTTTGACATACCTTCCACTTCGAAATATCTTCTACCCGAAAAAATGCCACCAAGAATTCCACCACGTCCTTTGCAGCAAATCCATGGACATAAAGTGATTCACCCAACACCAATATACATGCCACCAAAGTTTGTACCAAAACCACCACAAATAGTTCCATTTATGAAACCACAGAACCAATACTTCAACCAATATTCACCAAATCCACAATGGGCTCCTTCCCAACCTCAAAGATTCATTACCCAAAACAATCCCAAAAATCCACCGAATAACCCATTCTTCTATAAACCAAACGTCAAACCTGAACTTATTGATACCGATGTCTCAATGAAAACACAACAAGTGAATTATGCAAACAGACCCCAGCTCCTAATAGGAATCCTAAACACTATAACATCCAAACGATGGATTATACGGACATGAATCAATATTTTGAAGCAGTACCAAATCTTTCAGAAGAATCTTGCGCAGATGGAGAATCTTTTGAAAGATACGAAAATAAAATTGAATACCAGGATAATTATGAAGAATCTTCCCAAGAAGACGAAGCCGAATTAAATTTTTTAGAGTAAATTCCGCGTTACCATATTTTTTATTTTATGGTAATTGCGAAAAGCCATTAAAAATGTTAGTCGATACTGGATCGAATAAGAATTTTATTCATCCAAAATTTGCTAAAATTTCACACACAGTTAATAATCCATTTTATGTTTCTTCAATTGGAGGAAGCATTAGAATTGAAAAATTTTCACAAGCAAAACTTTTTAAACCTTACTCTGAGGTAAATGTTAAATTGTATCATATGGACAAGCTAAAATCCTTTGATGCAATAATTGGCCATGATACACTCAAAGAAATGGAAGCAATAATTGACACAAAAAATAATGTATTGAAAATTAATAATAATTCTATTCCTCTACTAGCACACAAATTACAGGAAGTTAACCAAATCCAAATACGAGATGACCATCTGGAGGAAACCAAAAAGAAGCAGTTACTCAAATTATTAACCCAATTTCAGGATCTTTTCAACCAGTAGATGGTAAGTTATCATTTACATCGAGGATCAAAGCAGAAATAAGGACTCATGATGACAATCCTATTTACTCCAAATCTTATCCATACCCACATAGCTTAAAATCCGAAGTTGAAAGTCAAATCAATAAACTTCTAGAAGATGGAATAATTCGTCCATCTAGATCTCCCTATAATTCACCAATTTGGGTTGTTCCAAAAAAATCGGATGCTTCGAACACAAAAAAATACAGATTAGTGATTGATTATAGGAAACTAAACACAAAAACAATAAGCGATCGTTATCCTATTCCGGATACTTCATCAGTACTCGCGAATTTAGGAAAAAATAAATATTTTTCAACTATTGACCTAGCTTCCGGATTTCACCAGGTACTCATGTCTGAAAAAGACATTGAAAAGACAGCGTTTTCAGTGAATAATGGAAAATACGAGTTTGTTCGTATGCCATTCGGTTTGAAGAATGCTCCTAGTATTTTTCAAAGAGTAATGGATGATGTTCTAAGGGAACATATTGGGAAAATTTGTTTTGTTTATATTGATGATATAATCATTGTAGGTAAAACATTTGAAGAGCATCTAGAAAATATTAAAATCATTTTCGAAATTTTGAGAAAAGCAAATTTCCGAGTTCAACCAGACAAATGTGAATTTGTCAAATCTGAAGTAGAATTCCTCGGCTTTATTGTAACTAAAAATGGTTTAATGCCGAATTCAAAAAAAGTTGATGCCATAAAAAAATATCCAGAGCCTACTAACTTGAAAGAACTTAGAATGTTTTTAGGATTATCGGGATATTATAGACGTTTTGTTAAAAATTATGCAAATGTAGCAAAACCCTTAACCAAATTTCTAAAAGGTGATAAAGGACACAAACAAGTTTCAAAGACTGAATCTAGAAACTTTAAAATTTCATTGGATAATGACGGAAAAAAGGCGTTCAAATTATTAAAAGACATACTATCTTCAGAAGATGTATTGGCTTTTCCCGATTTCAAAAAACCTTTTCTTCTAACTACTGATGCTTCAAATAAAGCCATAGGCGCAGTACTATCACAAAACTTTCACGATGGAGAAAGACCGATCACGTTTATTTCTAAAACTTTGTCTAGTACAGAGGAAAATTACGCTACCAATGAGAAAGAAATGCTTGCTATATTGCGAAATTTTATATATGGTCATAAAATTATCATTTATACTGACCATCAACCCCTAACATTTGCCATCTCTCCAAAAAATAACAATTCAAAGTTAAAAAGATGGAAAGCATTCATAGAAGAACACGATCATGAAATTCATTATAAGCCTGGTAAAGCAAATGTTGTGGCTGATGCTTTATCAAGAGTTCAAATAAATTCCATGACCGCAACCCAGCACTCCGCTGAAGATGATGACAATTCCTTTATTCCATCCACGGAAGCTCCCATAAATGTCTTCAAAAATCAATTATTTTTTAAAATTGGAGCAAGATCTAGTTACGGCCTTGTAGTTCCATTTGATAATTATAAAAGACACATTTTCATTGAGCCTAGATTTTCAAGAGATTATTTGAAGGAACAATTAAAGAATTTTTTAAATCCTAATGTAATTAACGGAATATTTACTGATGAACCAATAATGGCTACTATCCAAGAAATTTATAAAGATACATTCAATCCAAGAATTATAAAAGCAAGATTTTCTCAAATCAAAGTGCAAGATTTAAATAACAGGGAAAAACAATTAGAAGAAATAAAAAAAGTTCATATATTTGCTCATAGAAATGCTCAAGAAAATTCAGAACAATTATTGAAAACTTTTTATTTTCCAAAAATGGGTAAAATAACTGCAGAATTTGTGAAAACCTGTGAGATATGCAAGACTGAAAAATATCAAAGAAATCCTCAAAAATTTATACCATTTAAAACACCAATTCCAAATCAACCTTGTGAAATAGTTCATGTAGACATATTTATATATGATCAGGATAATCTGTTTCTTACATCAATTGATAAATTCTCTAAATACTTAAAATATAGAGCAATAGAAAGCAAATCACTTTTAGATGTTGAAGATGCTTTATTAGATCTCATGCACGAATGGAATATACCTAAAATAATCATTATGGATAATGAAAGTTCATTTTAATTCAAATATTATTGAGCAACGATTGAGAAATTTGAATATCAACATTTATAAAACTCCTATCAACAGATCTGAGACAAATGGACAAATCGAGCGTTGTCTTTCTACTCTACGTGAGATTGCCAGCTGTATAAAAAGGAAACACCAGCAATAGATGTACCACATTTAATAAGATTGGCTGTTCATAAATACAACAATACTATTCACAGTTTTGTTAAAAACACCCCACACAATATTTATATAGGTGAAACAAATAAAAACTTAAGCACACAAGAAATAGATAGAAGAAAAGCTAAAAGCCATGAAAAAATTATAAACCAATATAATAAAAAGAATGAAAACATACAAGATAAAAGTTATCCCAGTTTTGAACCAGGATCTTATGCTTTTGAAAAATCTAAAGAAATTTCAAAACGAAAAAGTAGATATAAAAAAATACAAATTCAAGAAGATTTTGATACATATATTATAGATAGTAATAACCGAAAAATACATAAAATGAATATAAGAAAATTATAATGTTTTATTTTTATCTTTACTTTTAGGGCTGTTCTTTTATGCGTGCCATACATTCTGGTGGAATCAACATTCAAAATCCATGATCTCAATAACAATCCTTTGGCGATAATACCGATAGGAAAGGCAAAACTACAATTAGGATTTGTTAGAATAGTTCAACCAATCAATTTCACAATATTTGAGGAAATAATTGAAGACTTCGATGAAATAATAAAAACAAATAAGTTGAATGGAAAATTATATCAAATACTAAAGAAAAAACACTCATTTTTGTATAACACATATTATAAATTGAAACCAACCATTCATCGACAGAAGCGTTGGAACACCATTGGAACTGTTTGGAAGTGGATAGCTGGTTCTCCGGATGCAGATGATTTGAAAATAATAAATTATACTATGAATAATTTGATTAATCAAAACAATCGACAAGTTTTTGTCAATAACGCCATGGATATGAGAATACAACAAATTAGTAAAACAACAAACGACCTCCTCAATCTGGATTTTCAAGCAAAACAACAACACGAAATGGATATCAATATTTTAGCTACTAAGTATACTTAATATGGATACAGTTCAACATCAATTAGAAATTTTGGAAGATGCAATTCTACTCGCGAAGCATGGTATTCCCAGCAGCAGAATCCTATCAATGACAGATTATGTGAAGATGAAACCATTCCTAGATCAACAGCATGTCTATGCTTCAACATTTGAAGGTATTTTATCAAAATCATCTACTCAAGTAACAATGAATGATACACATATAATGTACATAATAAAAATACCTCAATTATCATCGGAATTATATGAATACTAATTCATTTACTCTTTAATACAAAATGAAAAAGAGTACATCTAAACTTGAATTATATCCTTTCTAATACAACAGCCATATATGAAGTCGATAATGAATGCATAAAGGACGACACTTTCTACATTTGTGACACTAAGATGCTAAAAACTCCGAACTTATGCATCACCAATTTAATCAGGATACAATATGCCAACTGCACGTTTGAAAAAAATACGCAACAGGAATCATCAAACGAATAGATGAAGCAACAATTTTACTCAACAATGTAAACATAAGTTTTAAATCAAATTGCAGCAATAATACACAAAATTTGAAAGGATCTTTTCTAATCCAATTCGAGGTCTGTAAACTGTACTTGGACAACAACATATTCACAAATTTCATGATCAAACTTGATAGTAAAAGCTTCAGGCCAACTACAGGATTATCAGTAATGGAAGATTACGTTATCGATATTCCATCCCCAGAATACTTGGCAAATCTTATACTTAATCACAGAGGTATTTTGGAAAACGTGTATCTGCAAAACAAATCATTACAATGGAATTTTCATTTTCTTCAAACCATCAGTGCTTCAACTATACTTCTGATAGTAATAACAGTAACTGTATTCATTATCAAGAAATTTTTATCAAGGAAAATAAACATTGAAATAAAGGCCCCTGAACAACCTGAAGCAACAGCACCTAAACTACCAGAAATTCAAGCATCACCATACCCAGATGTTTCATCAGAACGATTAATCGAAATTCAACAATTTCTCAACATGCCAACACAGGAACGTTCCATTAAACTTTGAGGACAAAGTATTTTTAAGAAGGGAGGAGTTACCACCAATCTAAAACACAGTTACCGCCAATTCAAAACAACTGCAAAACCAAAACACGCCGACCCGATACACGATCCAGTCAACGATATCATCGAGCCACACGGAGACCAAACATCAACAATCGATAATTATCATTATCGAATCAAAACATACAACATACATTTCACCATCTATAAATATCAGCAGCCATCGGAATGCGCACGTTTAGTTTGCAATTAGCTTAGGACTTAGATAGTCATTTTATGATTAGCTTAGGATTAGGATAGTAGTAGGATAAGTGAATAAAGTTATTTTTTTAAAATAGATTTAGGATAGTAATTCGTTTAACTGATTCATTCGCTCAAGATATCCAGTTTTCCATGCTCGCCATAATGGCGGTTGCTATAAGAATTTCTGGCAGTAACTGTCAGGAACCATTTTCACGTAGTTGGTTTATAAATCTTACATAGAAATAGAATCGGTTTAATATTGTAAATTTATAATTTTTCAGAACATTCCAAATTATTAAACTGTGTACTTAGCTGCTTAGTGCCGATAGGTATACTTTTTTAACCATTAAATCGCAAGATGATTTTTCTAGGATTCTTCGATAAAAAAAATTACCTGTTTTAGAATGAAAATCATTAGATATATCTTCGGTGTGTTAATTTGGGACAACATTGCGCATTATATGATGAACTAGTTATAAAGAAATAACACGTTTATAGGGCTATAATTAAAAAAAAAACATTGCACATTTAGAAATTTAAAATCAACCTTACATGGGAACGATTTGATCCCGAGAAAAGATGTCCTATTTTAAAGGGACGGAAAGAAAGTAATTCAGGAAAAATATGAAGTTAACAGGGATAGGTTAAATCGAGCCCGTTTAGCTTTTGGGATTGTCCCACAATTGAGTGTTATAGGGCGACTGTACAGATAAAATGGAAAATGATCCTTTCTTTGGTAATTTAATGTTCCATTCCAGATGCATGCAGATCTCTCTTCAGTATAGACAAATGAATTTTTTTTTTATTATTTACATAAGAAATCATCTTGAATCTTTTAAATGAGTAAGCTCTGGATGGGGCCCGGTAAGACGCGCGGCTACAAAGCAAGACCATGCTGAGGGTGGCTGGGTTCGATTCCCGGTGCCGGTCTAGGCAATTTTCGGATTAGAAATTGTCTCGACTTCCCTGGGCATACAAGTATCACCGTGTAAGATGATATAAGAATGCAGAAATGGTAACTTGGCTTAGAAACGTCGCAGCTAATAACTGTGGAAGTGCTTAATGAACACTAAGCTGCGAGGCGACAATGTCCCAGTGGGGGATGTAATGCCAACGAAGAAGAAGCTCTGGATTATCATGGAAAGTTGAGGAAGTGATTTGACGAAGTGAATGTGTTCAATGTTTTATGTCGATGGTCCTGGGGTTTTAAGTAATAGCCTATTCAGATTACGCCATTAATAACATAATAATTGGCGTTTTAGGGTAAATACGCTTTATGATGTCATTATTTACGTAATATTCCATACATTTTGCGCTGTCAAAAGATACCCGCTAAAAAGAGTCATGAAGAATTTATTACGAACAATTATTACGAGAGAGCTTTCGTTCTAACTGGAATGCAGCGAGAAATTCGACAAAACAAAACTGACAAGCGTCACGCTCTCTTTGCCAGAGAGAAAATTCTCTCTGTTTTCATTTCGTTTCGTAGTTGACAGTCATGCTCTTTCTGTCGCAGCAGGGTCGAATGCATGTTAGATGGAAATCTTCTGAGCGCTGAAGAATAACTCGGATTGTGATGGTTTTGTGGAAAGCATTTTATATGATGAAAAATAATGATGATAATTATTTATTCTCCACTTATTCAACATGAATTGTTTAAAACACAGATGCTCTCTAGAATTAACATGAAGTATTTAACTTAAACCTAGATTTAATAGAACAAATCGAATAAATTTTCAAAGTTCAAGGGCCAATGCGGAAGACAATTTAAAACGTAGGAATGGTTGTAAAACGAATATATTTGATGAATAAACATGATTTCATAAATTGTTTCAATTCTGCTCCTTGAATGGCTTAATATACTTTGGATTTCAACATTTTTCACGTGGGACAACTGTACGATTTGAATGGGATGTATATATAAAGTAGATTAACCTTAAATAAAACATGGATTGGTAATGCATTAATTCATCCAAAATTCAGTTTAAATTATATCACATTCACACGATTCGATTTTGTTAGAAGCTGTATCATTGATTGTCGAGTAGAACGCAATGGTTCAGTTTCCATTTTGAAAAAATTAAATTGCTGAGTTGCCCTTCATACATGGAGATACTGGTGGAAATACATTTTAGTTGGATAATATTTCTTGAAAATTGGTCCAATCGTCCTTTTTTTATTTATTTGTGAGAATTCCCAAAAGTATCTAAATTTTTCTATCAAATCTCCGTTCGATCATAGTACAGAATCAAAATACCTTTTAAACTTAAAAATAAATTGAGGAATAGTGTGATTCTCCGAAGAACGGGGCACCCAACTAATGAATGTAGCTTCGCTCATAATCCTTAATGAGAGCTTCAAATATTCTTCAAAAATCCCTTTTCATATTTTTTTTTTATATTTTTTTTTTCATAGAAACTTTGTTCAGAAAAAAATGTTCGATTGTCGCCACACAAATGCTTGATTTCGCAAATTAAATTTTAAAACTCTCCTTGAATTCAACCCTGTATTAGCGTGCAAATGAGGAAACATGGAAACGTCAAGATATATTATCTTGCTGCAGTCTGAACACCTCGTAATAATTGGATACCCTCTCACTTAACAAAGTCATAAATAGCCCAATCTGAATAGGCTATAAGGATGTATATGCCACTACGTGTTTAATAAATATGAGAACTGTTGGATAATGTGTTATGAATTGTGCAGACGGCTGGGTTGGGTATGCAATGCATGAGCCTAGAAATTAATCACGTCCGTGGCAGCGCCCTCTAACCATTCCTATCTATTTTGGGAAAACTTCGGTGACCAAAAATAATGACCCTGCGAGCCGGATGAGTGGGATACTATTTTTACCTCCTTTGATCTGAGTCAGTGGGACTTGGACTGCTGACAATAATCTTCGTTGACAATAATCAAGTTGGAAGTGATTCCTAAATTTCACATAGATTGGACACACGGCTGATCAAATTTAGCTACAGGATTAGAACACAAGATTATTTGCAACAAGCTTCATGGATCATACACAATAAATATTTCCAAACGAATACTTCACTGGACGAAGATTATTGTATTCTACGACGATAGGCAGTAATCTCGGTGAATGATCATCACGGATTAAAATCGCTTTCAGAATGGGAAGGGAATGAAGAAGGAGTATCAGCATGCAAATTGAGTTCTCTTCAACACCATCTTTACACGGTTGCTGTCCGGCATTCTTGAAACATGCCTCCTGCAACAACAAGTCCTCCTCGAGCATGGTCCAAGTTTCATGTCCGTAGAGGACAACCGGTCTTATGAACCCAGCTTGATAACTTCCTACGAACTCATTCACTATTGGTGACAGACGACGGAAGATGATATGGGATACTTTGTAGGCGGCTTTAAGGAGAGGTGATCGCTCTAAAGTTCTTACATTCCAGCTTGCAGCCTTTCGTATAGATGGGGCATATGACCCCTTCCTTCTACTCCTTTGATACCTGTTCTGTTTTCAAGATTCTGATAATCAGTTTCTGCAGGCAAGTAGTCAGCTTTGTCCGGTATAGAAAATCAAAAAGCAAGCTAAGTTTAGGTACGATCATATATGACAATTCTCAGATACTCCTGGAACTGTTTGACTGTCCGAAGATTCATTTGCTTATGGATTTGCATAAAAAAACTATTCGTCAGTTAAGTTAGTTGGATTATCGAAACAAGCTGAGTGCCGATTAGTAGCAGGCGTCAGAGGTTTTCACTTTATAAGAGGCTAATAAGCAGAAGGCAGTTCATATTTCAGTTGTTGAAACACTCTATTCATTATTCGAACATTGAACATTTTGAACTAGCTCTTAATATTTAATTCGAAAAAATATTGCTTACACTATTTTAAAACATGCTTTGTAGCCTGTAACTCCACCTTCCAATCCATTCATCTTTCTCTCCATTGGATATCTTGTCAAACAAAAAAAAAGTCCTGAAAGAAAACTACCTCCATCATTCATCGACGACAAAACAACATCTCTCGTACGACATCGAGCCAAGTGCGAACACTAAACATAAAACACACCCGCTACCAATCCAACAGGTTCTCCGCCTCCAAAGTTCGCGATTTGCTGGCGATGTGGCATATGCGCATTTTAATGTTGCTATACACTTAACTATGTAGTAGTCAGACCACTGCCGAACAACTACCGTCGGTGTCATCGGAATCGCGAACCTAAACAGTGCTTCTTCCGCTTTACCGGAAGCTCAAAGCATTGGTTGTTTTTCCTTCGACGTTTTCATAGTTTTCCCACCTACCGAAAGCACGCGCGAGAAAGAGAAGCTCACAGGATGACCAAAAAGGTGCAATCGATTCCATTGGAAATAAACGTTCAAATTTGAATTTGAATGTTTGACTCAATACCCGACTGGTTTTAAAGCAATTCTCACGCAATTTTTGCAGGACACCATCCGCCGGTTGGTTATCAAAATTGACACAGTTTTTATGCGCTTATACCTCGGCAGGGAATTTGAATTTCATCGATTATAATTTTCATAAATAATTTATCGTAGGAAAAGTTTTCCCTAAAAAGCGTAACTTTGCCACGCTGTGATGCCAGCCGAACGGATTTTCTAAAGGGGCGGGAAAACACCAGACGAAGAGTTTTGTTGTTTTTTTTTCTTTTCTGGTCTTGCATCTGAAGCGTATAGCGAAGGATAACGAGAGAAAGCTTCTCCGATGCCGAAGCAATCTGGATTCTGCGCATAATCGTGTTTTGAGGTTCACATGGACCGAGTTAGAGCATGCCTACGCAGAGAAGTATGTACTGGTTGTAACAGTCATGGGAAAGACGCAGATATTCTTTTTAGCAGAGGAAGTTAACTTTGTAGAACATTGATATATCAATAGCATGCAGAACATTAGTGTGGACCAAATTGAAGTTAATTTCTGTATATGGATCCCATCTGTATCTTCTTCTTCTTCTTCTTGGCATTACATCCCCACACTGGGACAGAGCCGCCTCGCAGCTTAGTGTTCATTAAGCACTTCCACAGTTATTAACTGCGAGGTTTCTAAGCTAGGTTACCATTTTGCATTTGTATAGCCTCATGATCTAGCACGATGATACTTCATCAAAAATTCAAAAATTCAAAAATTCAAAAATTCAAAAATTCAAAAATTCAAAAATTCAAAAATTTAAAAATTTAAAAATTCAAAAATTCAAAATTCAAAAATTTAAAATTCAAAAATTGAAAATTCAAAAATTCAAAAATTTACAGATTCAAAAATTCAAAAATACAAAAATTCAAAAATTTAAAAATTCAAAAATTCAAAAATTTAAAAATTCAAGAATTCAAAAATTCAAAAATTCAAAAATTCAAAAATTCAAAAATTTAAAAATTCAAAAATTCAAAAATTCAAAAATTCAAAAATTTAAAAATTTAAAAATTCAAAAATTCAAAAATTCTAAAATTTTAAAATTCTAAAATTCAAAGAATCAAAAATTCTAAATTCTAAGATTCTAAAATTCAAAAATTCAAAAATTCAAAAATTCAAAAATTCAAAAATTCAGAAATTCAAAAATTCAAAAATTCTAAAATTTTAAAATTCTAAAATTCTAAAATTCTAAAATTTTAAAATTCTAAAATTCTAAAATTCTAAAATTCTAAAATTCTAAAATTCTAAAATTCTAAAATTCTAAAATTCTAAAATTCTAAAATTCTAAAATTCTAAAATTCTAAGTTCTAAGATTCTAAAATTCTAAAATTCTAAAATTCTAAAGGTTAAAATTCTAAGGTTCTAAAATTCTAAATTCTAAAATTCTAAAATTCTAAAATTCTAAAATTCTGAGTTCTAAAATTCTAAGGTTCTAAAATTCTAAATTCTAAAATTCTAAAATTCTAAAATTCTAAAATTCTAAAATTCTAAGGTTCTAAGGTTCAAAGTTCTAAAATTCTAAGGTTCTAAAATTCTAAGATTCTAAGGTTCTAAAATTCTAAAATTCTGAGTTCTAAAATTCTGGGTTCTAAAATTCTAAGATTCTAAAATTCTAAAATTCTAAAATTCTAAGGTTCTAAGGTTCTGAGTTTAAAAGTTCTGAGTTCTAAAGATTCTAATTTAAAATTCTAAATTCTGAGTTCTAAGATTCTAAAATTCTAAAATTCTAAAGGTTCTAAGTTCTAAAATTCTAAGTTCTAAGTTCTAAGGTTCTAAAATTCTAAAGGTTCTGGATTCTAAGGTTCTGAGTTCTAAGGTTCTGGGGTTCTAAAATTCTAAAATTCTAAAATTCTAAAATTCTGAGTTCAAAGGTTCTAAGGTTCTAAAATTCTGGGTTCTGGAGTTCTAAAATTCTAAATTCTAAAATTCTAAAATTCTAAGGTTCTAAGGTTCTAAGGTTCTAAAATTCTAAAATTCTAAGGTTCTGGAGTTCTAAAATTCTAAAGGTTCTAAAATTCTAAAATTCTAAAATTCTAAAATTGGATTCTAAGGTTCTAAAATTTCTAAGATTCTGGGTTCTAAGGTTCTAAAATTCTAAAATTCTAAAATTCTAAATTCTAAGGTTCTAAGGTTCTAAAATTCTAAGGTTCTGGGGTTCTGAGTTCTAAAGTTCTTTCTAAGATTCTAAATTCTGGAGTTCTAAGGTTTCTAAATTCTGAGTTAAAGGTTCTAGGAGTTCTAAAATTCTAAGGTTCTAAGATTCTAAGGTTCTAAAGATTCTGAAATTCTAAAATTCTAGGGTTCTAGGGTTCTAAAATTCTAAAGATTCTAAGGTTCTAAAATTCTGGAGTTCTAAGGTTCTAAGATTCTAAATTCTAAGTTCTAAGGTTCTAAAATTCTAAAATTCTAAAATTCTAAATTCTAAAGTTCTAAAATTCTAGGGGTTCTAAAATTCTAAGTTCTGAGTTCTAGGGTTCTGAGTTCTAAAATTCTAAAATTCTGGGTTCTAAGGTTCTGGAGTTCTAAGGTTCTAAAATTCTAAAATTCTAAGGTTCTGGGATTCTAAAATTCTAAAATTCTAAAGGTTCTAAGGTTCTGAGTTCTAAAATTCTAAGGTTCTGAGTTCTAAGGTTCTAAGGTTCTAGGTTCTAAAATTCTGGAGTTCTGAGTTCTAAGGTTCTAAGGTTCTAAAATTCTGGGGTTCTAAGGATTCTAAGGTTCTAAAATTCTAAGGTTCTAAATTCTAGGGTTCTAAGGTTCTAAAATTCTAAGGTTCTAGGAGTTCTAAAATTCTAAGGTTCTAAGGTTCTGAGTTCTAAGGTTCTAAGGTTCTAAGGTTCTGAGTTCTAAAGTTCTAAGGTTCTAAAAGGTTCAAAAGCTCAAGGTTCAAGGGATTCAAAGTTTAAGGGTTCAAGGTTCAAGGAGTTCAAGGGTTCAAGGATTCAAAATTCAAGGTTTAAGGAGTTTGAGTTCAAAGGTTCAAGGTTCATGGAGTTCATCAGGTTCAAGGAGTTCAAGGGTTCAAGGATTTCAAGGAGTTTAAAGGTTCTGGGTTCTAAGGTTCTAAAGGTTCTGGAGTTCTAAGATTCTAAGGTTCTAAAAGGTTAAGAGTTCTAAGGTTCTGGAGTTCTGAGTTCTAAGGGTTCTGAGTTCTAAAATTCTGAGTTCTAAGGTTCTAAAGATTCTAAGGTTCTAAAGTTCTGGGATTCTAAGTTCTAAGGTTAAAATTCTAAGGTTCTAAGGTTCTGAGTTCTAAGGTTCTAAGGTTCTAAGGTTCTGGAGTTCTAAAGGTTCTAAGGAGTTCTGGAGTTCTAAGGTTCTAAGGAGTTCTAAGGTTCTGGAGTTCTAAAATTCTAAAGGTTCTAAAATTCTAAAATTCAAAAGGTTCTAAAATTCTAAGGTTCTAAATTCTAAAATTCTAAGGTTCTAAGGTTCTGAGTTCTAAGGTTCTGAGTTCTAAAGTTCTGGAGTTCTAAAATTCTAAGTTCTAAAATTCTAAAATTCTAAAAAGTTCTGGAGTTCTAAGGTTCTAAAGTTCTAAGGTTCTAAAATTCAAAATTCTAAGGTTCTAAAATTCTAAAATTCTAGGAGTTCTGAGTTCTAAGGTTCTGGGTTCTAAAGGTTCTAAGGTTCTAAGGTTCTAAAATTCTGGGTTCTAAGGTTCTGAAATTCTAAGGTTCTGAGTTCTAAGGATTCTAGGGTTCTAAGGTTCTGGGTTCTAAATTCTGAGGTTCAAAATTCTGAGTTCTAAGTTCTAAGGTTCTAAAATTCTAAGTTCTAAAGGTTCTGAGTTCTAAAATTCTAAGGTTCTAAAATTCTAAGGTTCTGGTTCTAAAATTCTAAGGTTCTGGGTTCTAAGGTTCTAAGATTCTGAGTTCTAAATAAGTTCTAGGGTTCAAATTCTAAGGTTCTAAGTTCTAAGGTTCTAAAATTCTGAGTTCTAAGGTTCTAAGGTTCTGGGGTTCTAAAATTCTGGGGTTCTAAAATTCTGAGTTCTGGGTTCTAAAATTCTAATTTAAGGGTTCTAAAATTCTAAAATTCTAAAGTTCTAAAATTCTAAAATTTAAAATTCTAAAATTTAAAAATTTAAAATTCTAAAATTTAAAATTTAAAATTTAAAATTTAAAATTTAAAAATTCAAAAATTTATAATTTAAAAATTCAAAAATTCAAAACTCAAAAATTCAAAAATTCAAAAACTCAAAAATTCAAAAATTTAAAAATTCAAAAATTTAAAAATTCAAAAATTCAAAAATTCAAAAATTTAAAAATTTAAAAATTCAAAAATTCAAAAATTCATAAATTCATAAATTCAAAAATTCAAAAATTCACAAATTCACAAATTCACAAATTCACAAATTCAATGATTCAAAAATTCAACAATTCAAAAATTCAAAAATTCAAAAATTCAAAAATTCAAAAATTCAAAAATTCAAAAATTTAAAAATTTAAAAATTCAAAAATTCAAAAATTCAAAAATTCAAAAATTCAAAAATTCAAAAATTCAAAAATTTAAAAATTCAAAAATTCAAAAATTCAAAAATTCAAAAATTCAAAAATTCAACAATTCAAAAATTCAAAAATTCAAAAATTCAAAAATTCAAAAATTCAAAAATTCAAAAATTCAAAAATTCAAAAATTCAAAAATTTAAAAATTTAAAAATTCAAAAATTCAAAAATTCAATTTTTATAATTTTTTAAAAATTCATAAATGGTTTTCCTAATTCAAAATTTTAAAGCATATGAAATTTCAAATTTGAATTAACAATTTAAAATTTTACATTACAGTCACTTGTTGTACGCTACTCTATATGTACTGCAGGAGCGAAGCATAGGTCGATGTACATCGTCAGTGACATTTGTATCATGTAGGTTTGGAGGAACATTTATCATCACTTCTCATAGGTACTGAAAAGGTAACAATGCAACAAGCCTGACGCCGTTATTAATCTTTGATTGTGGTATGCCCTTGATTTCTTTATTGTTCTGCTTTCCACTTCATTCGTGTGATATCAATGTGTATTTTTTACACCCCATTCAGTAAAAATAAACTATTTTTCATGTCAGTTACACTATCAGTTGATTGATCTTTCAGGTTTCTCCCCTTAGCCGCCACCGATTGGCCACTCGGCTGCATTCTACAGACTGCTCCGCTCGAGACCGGTGTGTTCAAGTTTCAGATGCATGCGGTGCTATAATTTCTATTGAAACCTGCATTACACCTGTTGACTGACTGACTCTTGCCTCGTTGCATGACAACAACTTGGCGGCCGGCCACCGCCTCCGCTCACCCAATGCCAGCAAAATGTGCATCCAAAACCGATTGCGATGTAAGTGCATGCACACATCAAGTGAAAACAATAAAACATGCAACAGTAAGCACCAACCCGACAATAGTAAACAACGCTATTCATGGCGATTTGGAAAAGGTAGTTATCGTTAATATAGATTAAGATCGGAACCATTTTTTAACAGTTCCACGGCATAATCCCAATTGCACGGAGTTGCGTACGGGATCGTCGATCGCTGTCTGTTGATTTTCCGATCTGATTTATGATAGTGGCTAACGCATAGAGTTTCATTGAACTGTTGCGTTCAGTTTCCATGTTTCTAAGTGAATAGTAATGATTTTGCTTGTGGGGCTATTTGTTTCAGTCTACTTCAAAGTAAAAATTGCTACCTTGAGGGGGTAGTTTTGGGTTCAACATTGCGAAATTGAGTTGTGAATGTTCTTCCTTCGCTTTACAAAATATTTGAAAGGTGGTGGTACTCTTCACATTTATCCAAATTAAGAAATACACATTTTCCATGTCCATAAAACAGGAATAATTTTTTTTTTCAAAAAATAACATCAGAATAAATTATTCCGAGGCGTGTGGTTTTCTCTGAACTATTTGATTAAACGTTTCATCTACGAGAAACGAGATCTTCACACGACAAACGCCCGAACTGTGGTGAATTATTTTAATTTGCCAAATTAATGAGCCTTTGCAAGTAGCGCTCAAATTGAAGCTTTCAGCTAACTAGCCACTAGGGACGTGATCAACAATTGAGTGAAACCCAACGAAGAAGCACTCATTGCAAATTAATTCAATTAAGAGAATTATTAACCCGAAACGAGTCAAGCCCTCGCTAGGTGAATCCGGCGATGGTGGTTGGTAGTCAGCAGGAAGAATGGCCTTTCGAAAGAGGAACTTCTAGATAGGTATGAGTTCGTTCGTTCTTCATTAGCAGCTGATTAGCTTGTTCTTAAGGTGTAATGCAAGATAAGAGTGATTGGAATAAAAAATGGGCTGTTATTTATCCCAGACGATTTACCTTCTGAGTTATGTGGTTCCTTGTTTAGGTAATCAAATGCCAGTGAAAAAATATATTTTTCAGTGTCTAGGGTCACTGGAACTATTCGTGGTCACTATGTTGTTTCATAAAGTATGCACAGCATGTTTAAAATAAGTATTCGAACAATGTATCACTATTCTTTGGTATAGAATCCAAACCCTCGATTCCAATATATGCTAGAAGATGCTTAGTCGCTATGCGACTGCGACTGCTGTTAAAAAAATCTCAAATCAAAAGTCTATAGGCTTTCCATGCCTTTGTTTTCACACTTGTATTTTATATCTTGATATAGAATTATTTTTATTTACTTTTCTAACGTTGAAATTGGTTGCTGGTTATTTCAACATTCTTTTGTTTAGAATATGAGAAACAAATCGAAGATTCATGGGTTGCCTCGGAAAGCAAACCCTGACGGAAAGAACATTAAGAAAAACATGATCAGATGCACCATCACTTTTTGGCTACCTTCTTATCTCTGCCCTTCTTTGATCCTAATTTATGACACCATTGCAAATAGACCTTGTAGTTGGTTTTCTGCTAATTGGTCTATTGTTTTCGATGTGGGTTGCTTTTTATGGCTAACTGCACTCGTATACCCAGTATCGAGCTAAGCCTTCGATGTTTCACAACATTGTAAATGGTTCGTGTCACTCCCCTCGGAACGGCAACTCTCCGGAGATATGCAGTCAGCGCAGCAAAGCAGCGTGGTTCAAGTAACTACTATGGACGATGCTGAAGTGATTTCACGCAACTGAACTCAATTTTGCTGCCTTGCTGAAAGGAATAATACACGTGGAACATGCCCAGCTTACTCAACCCTACTTCGCCGAATGATCACCATCATTATTATCATCATGGCCAGTCGAACTCACGCATCCGTCTTCCTACGCTTCCAAGGTGGGTTTCTGGTACAGTTTAATGTTCGACTAATTGCATCAATATTAAAATTTGCATGCGTGAAGCGGTTCCTCTCCGCTGATCGCCAAGTTGCTTCGCGTTGTTAAACTGTTAGCAAGAACCCGGGAATCCTCTTCGCTGATTGCAGTGAGTTGGCACGGAGGTTTTACCATGGAAGAACAGCAGTTTTCCATCTCAAGGCATCCAATTTATATTCCATTTCGCGGAACCCGTCTGAGTGATCTACATACGCATGATATGAGCAACACATGTTCGAAAAATAGTTGCGTGGCGCGAAAGCATAACGCTGCTACAAACTCCGGTAATGGATCAATCTGCTTTGGAACAGGTACCGCTCTGCGCTGAAATCAGCCAGACGGGAACACGTGTTGCTGATAATTCATTCATATTGATAGCAGCTATTACAAGTGTCTACGGACTAAATCATCTACAAAGAAATGGTGTTAGACTAACAGTGTCACAAATTCAACTCATAATTGAAAGCAAGCATGGGGCAACTGAATTTGTATGTAAACCTATTCGCAGAATCAACAAGTGTTTTCAGTGATGAATATATTCATGACGGCGTTGAAATGAAGCAGTAAGCATTAAATTTGTGGCTGCATACTGCATTACTCGTAATATGCTTTTTTCGAGCTGGTTAAACATTTTAGTACTCTCACACTCACACACATATCCATCGCAAATCCAATTCAGTAACCGTATGTTCTTGGAACCGAACAGTCAGTCGGTTACAATGAGGTCGTCATAAAACAGCCAGCAAGCCAACCACATGCAAAAATGCAACCCAAAAGCGCAACCGAATTGTGCATGCGATTTATGTGAATGCATTTTCATTTTCATTGCCAAGATCCGCCGCCAATGGCTCGCCTGGCCCAACCAGCAAGGGGCTACAGACAGCTCGGAAATGAGAGATTTGCTATTCTTGGCACATTTAAGCAAATGCAGTAAAGCTGCTGAATAATCGCCACATAAGTATGCTAATTGAAACAAACAACAGTTGAAATGGGGTAAAATGATTTAGATCGTTGTAATTTGGTTGCTATTATCAATATTGGCTCGTTTTGTTGTAGATAGGAGCTGACTGGAATAAACACACCTCACGGAAAATAAAAAGTTTTTCATAAAAAATGTAGAAATTGCCAATAAAATAATGAGTATTTCCTTGGGCTGAAAGTCTCACTAATAAAGACAAAAAATAGTATTTTAGCTATAAATAAATATAAAAATTTCCATCATCAATTGTCAATTCCCATAGACATATGGTCGGAATTTTACTAAACTGTCAGATTTGGTTTGGGTGTTGCAGATCCAACTAATCACTAAATGTAACGTATTCTCATTGAATGTTCACTTAGTGTACGAGAAAGGCAAAAAAGGCATTCAACAAACAACTCTGATGTCATGCTCAAAAATTTGCACAAGAGGCATTAAGTTGAAAGTTTTATTGCCAAGTGTTCTACGGGCGCAAAACTCAGCTATCAGCAGAAGCCATCATCAAATCGCAATATATATTCTAATCCGCAGACAGCGACTTATTATGAGAGAGCCATCGCGTTCAGAATTCGCGATGCCATTTCACACTCGGCCAAAGACCGGTAGCTTTTACATCACAACCGTTTTTACTGCGGATACATTCACAGAATTACTAATTTCACTTAGTACATATGATGCGACTTGGGGCTACCTCGTTGGACATTGGACCGTGCTGGCTTATGTCCCAGAAGTTGAAAATCACGTTATGAATATTTTTTTCTGTGAACTGGCTCATCTCTTGCCGTCAAATGGTCGGTATTTGATATTCGTAACAGATATGCTAAAATAACCACGTCAATTAGATGAACGTGTGTAACTACAACAAGCGGTATGTTAAAGCAACTATCCGCACTATTGTTGGTGGGTGCTTACCTGCACCTTAGAAGCAAGTATCAGTGCTGGGAAAGCAGTTGGAACAGACTAATTTGCGAACTCATTTCGCACCATAGAGCACGCAACGCCTCGCAAAAAAAGCTACAAGAAACATATGTTTATGCATGTTTGAACATAAACCATTACAAGTGAAATGCGCAAAGGCATTTCTGCGGATAATGAGTTACTCAGCTAGCGGGAACATTTCGCGGGGTTGTTTCCTTGCTTGCCTGTGATTGAGCTGCAAACGAATTATCATGGAAATTCCGAGCATTTGTTGATGATGATTGGTAGGTGCCATTGCTAGATTGCTCAGCAATAACTCATTCCCATTGGTTCAGCCTAAGTGAATTGCAGGGCGTAGATACCCGTTGCGTAAAGGCTATTCTGATGCTGGACAGGTATTATTGGTGATCGGCATTACATCCTTTTTTAAGCATATATCGTGTTTAAGAATTTTTTCTTCAGTTCGTCCAATTTATGGCTTAGTTCAGCTTAGCTTGATTGACCGTACGCATCGTAGTTGTTAGTCGTGATTGGCTGAGAAACACAATTTAATGTGAAAATATTAAGGATTTTCTTCAAAATTCCATACATTTTCCGTTGAAAATTTGACAAACATTTCGTAAAAACAGTGGTATCTACAAAGAATTTTCCGTCAAAATCCAAATAATTTTCATCGAAATTCCGAGAATGCTCCCATTAGAATTCCAAGTAAATTTCCTTGAGATGTATTCGAATTTTCCGTGAATTCGAGAAAATATTCAAACAGAATTCCTTATGAAATTGCCTAAATTGCCTAATGAAATTCCGAAGAATGTTTCCTTAAAACCCAAATTTATCATTATTAAAACATTTTTTGAACGGAAAGGGGCCGAATGGTTTGAAATTGTTGGTGACCTGTCTTCATGGCCTATTCGGCCTGTCAAATGGCCTATTCGGTCAAACGCCTTTTTTGGCCAAGCGATATTTTTGGCCAAGGGAACAGTTCAGCCAAATGATTTGTTAGGGCAAATGGCTTTTTTGGCCACATTACCAGCCGTGCATCCTTTTCCACCGTATGTGGCTTTCAACCAGGTGACAATCTCGGCCTAACCATTTTCGATCTAATAACAGTTTCGACCAAATGGAAGTCAGATTGATTAAAAACCATTTGATTGAAGGCCTCTCTGCCAAAAGTTGTTTGGTCGAATGTGTGATTCGGTCGATCGAATCAATAAGCCGAAACCCATCTGTCCAAAAATGTCGTTTGGTCGAAAAAGTTATCTTACCGTAAAGGTTGTTTGGTCGGAAAGATCATTTGCTAGACAAAAAGACCTTTACTTATTTATGTGTCCTGTACACTCCCTATGGTCAGTGATGAACTCTGTCAAACTTAAAACTCACTCTAATAAAGCCCAAAAAAAAAAAAAAAAAACTCACTATGGTGCAAAGGGCCGAGAGATGTCCGGCTATCGCTTTAACCTGTTGCTAGGTAAGATTTCGGTCGATATCTTTTAGTTTGTTATTGAGGCTGCCCTGCTATGAGCCTGAAGGGACTCTTTAAATTCGTTGACCTGCTCCTGAATGATACGGAGCGTGACAATATCAGGAGCTGCCTGTACGGAATCCAGCTTAGTGTCCACAGGAGAGTCGTATCGATATTCTCCTGAATCCGGGCTTTAATAATGAACTTTGAGAACGGTACACAGCTTTTTAGCAGCTCGGTTGATATCCACCTGGGGCTTTATTCGATTTCATGCTTTGAATGGCTACCACCCAAAGTTTACGTCTTCATTCTCGCCAACAACATCCTATTGATCCGATTGATATTAGCATGACAGACAGCAAATGCATACGCGGTCAAGTATGTCGAAGGAGGTATTAACTGTCAGGAACATGCATTAAGTTGGGGGATTACTCCCCAACTGCAAAAATTGTTAAAGTACTCGGCGTGATCTCACATTTCTGCCTAATTTCCTCACGGGTACCTCAACCCAGGTGTAAGTCCCACCCCCGAGTTGTCGTATTGTAAATTAATTAATCAAATATCTAGGGTCGTCCAAAGATGCCAGGAACGGTTGTCAGTTAATTATGAGCTAGGAAAGGAACTGGACGAACATCGGAAACAATGCGCAAAAAAACAAGAAAGCGCTAATAGCTCATTTTAGCGAAACCTGAACTATTTACACGTGCGATACGGCCAAAAAACTTGATGTTTTTTTTAACCACCCAGTCAACGCAAAATCGTATATGATGCAACATAAGATGCTAAAGTGGAGGCGATATACGTACATATTGTATGGGGAAGTACCTATATGGCCTCCACTATAGCATCTTATGTGACGTCATATACGATCTTGTGTTGACTGGGCAGTTCATTTATTTGGTAGGCTCAGTCGTGCGTGACACTTTGCGGAGCCGCAATTCTCAAGTATGATATTTTTTACATGGTATATTATCTTATCTTAACAGTTAGTTGTGAGGGGATATAGACCATAATACTCGTGACCAGGGAATCAATTTTTTTGGAATGCGCCTGCGAAACAAGCGACAAAAGAGAACCAACGACAAAGCTTTGTTTTTGTCGGAGATAATAATGACAAAGATCCGAAAAATTTTGTCAGCAACAAAAAAGAAGACAATCTTTTTGCTAACTTTTCATTCCGTTATTTTGCACTATTTCTCGAGCAAATTTCGGTTTTATGCTATCATAGTTTCTGCTTTTATGGAAATATTCGAGAATCGAACAATGATTACAAAATTAGCAGCGTATTTTCGGAGATATCAGAGCATGCAATGCAAAGGATTCTTGTCATATTGTGTTCAATTTCTGATAAAGGTTTGTCGCTAGGTGCGTTTGTCAGTAACAAACTCTGTTGATGACAAAGAGTATATTGTTAGGCGTTGCTCGAATATTGATTCCCTGCTCGTGACGACTCAAGGTTAAAAATTACTTAATACAGGACGGACGGGGTAAGGATTTGGGTTTAGGTTATTTCTGCTGCCCATTCTAGCGAAAACTTGATGTTATGCAAAGTTTCGTTCAGAAAGCCAAAGCGCGCTTCGGATTGAAAAGTGCAAAATTTCGCCAGCAAAGTGTTTCCAAAACGCGCGCCTGGAAAGGGGGCTGTCTATATACCCAGTGGACATCTTAGGGAGGAGGGGATGTATGTCCACGGTTCATACAAATTTTTAAAAATGTATTTGATCAGTTTTCCACACTGGGGGAGGCGCGGTAGGTGTGGTATATGGACAACCCCAACTTATACACGGACCTAACGAAACATTGGTGCTGCATCATGGATGCTGCTGATGATGACCATTTCAAAAGGAAGGATTTCACTTCGAAGTAGCAGATTTTTCAGGCCATATGTACTTGTGGTAAACGGAGTGAATCATTCGTGGTCAAAGGCGCCTTTAACGGTGATATATACTTAGGTGAGTGTCTTTAAAAACGGCTTTTGCTGTTGTTTGGGCCCAATTTAGCTTCATCACTACTACTTCGTCACTACTTCACAACTATGCAAGAGTGATTCTGTGGACTTTGTGCTGAAAGACATGAACCTACCTAACTGTCCAGCACTCCGTCCAATTGGACTGTCCAGAACTCCGTCTAATATGAAGCACGAAAAACGAAACGGAAGAGATGAATAGGTGAAAAAAAAATACCGGAAACGACTGTACGATATATTTCATTTGTTTAAAATACATATACCTACTGAACTAGAAAATTGGAAAGAAATTTGGCTTCATTTCGATAACTGTAGCCAATTTGTCAATCTGTCTAAAGTGGTACATTAATTAACGACTCACCCTTTAAACGATGACCCTTTGAAAGAAAATGTTTTATGCTTTACTCTATTCGTTTAAACATTCTTGATTTTTTATGAGGCGATGAAGATCATAATGATGCCTATACTCTGTTCAGATTATGAGCTTTCAGGGGTGAACAATAAATGAATATAAAATCTCCACAAACAGTTAGGGATTTTCCACAAAACAAAAATAAATTAGCACTTTTAAAAGCAAAAATTGTAATTATAAAAAACCCTGATTCATCCACCTTGCGGTGTTTGTGCCATTCTCGTACATTATATATACTAAAAAGACTTGAGTGAGATTTTCTTAGCGTATTTTGTATAGAAATCGTATTTTGGCCATAACAATAACAATAGAAAACAACGAAACAAGATTCCCCATCGAATGCAACTTGTCGGATCAAGATAAGTGCCTAATTGATGAGTGAGTTTTATTTTGCGCACATACATACACACACGCACACACACACATACAGACAGGCATCATCTCAATTAGTCGAGCTGAGTCTATCACAAAATCGTCTTGGAAGCGAATATATAGCCTTTTCGTTGCACCTTGGTGTACGAGAAAGGCAAAAATAATCGTCCATAAAGAAATCAAAATGTTCCACGGAAAAAATACTGAATTTCCATAAATAAATCAATATTACCAATAAACAATCACATGATTTTCCACCAAATAAAAAAATAGACCTGTTCACCGATTGAAAATTGTCGGCGGCGGCGCGATAGATCATTTTCAGCAAGCGGCGTGGGTCGGTGTGAGCTTATTTAAAGCAATGGAAATTTTCCGAAATACTTCCACAAATTCCTCCGTTAATTCTACCAGGAAGTGCATTGAAAGCTGCTCCAAGAAGTTCTCCGAAGGTAGTTCCTCTAGGAATTTCTCCGGAAGTTCCTCTAGGGCAGCGGGTACATGTACCCCTGGGGGTACCTCGGACAAAAATGCGTAATGGCGGACGTATTACAGTTTTACAATTTCAATCGAAACTTATTGATAAAGTTTTGATAATTGTGTATTTTTTATACTTTCGAATGATGTATTTTTCATTTCGAAACTTTGTCTTGTACATAATGTACATGGCATCCAGTCAATCAAAGCCAATTGAATCGAACAAGCAGCACAGTGTATGAAGGACAGAAGAACAAAAGATCAAACGGATAAAACGTCGAATGAGTCAATTTCAAAAATCTCCGATGAAATATACCTGATCTAAATAAAATGTTGAATAATATGTTAAGAACATACTTTTGACCAAATCTAGAATCTAGAGATTCCGTGAGAGGTGAGGTGAGAGGCATGAAGCCTTTTTTTCAGAAAAGCTCTATGCTTTGTTGCAATGGGATTAAAAGCATCATTCTACGCTCGGAAGACTTCAAGAAAGCAGCTCAAAGGTTTCTTTTTAATATGTTCAGAAGCTTTCTTTCAAAAGGTTCGGAAGCCTCCTTTTAAGATGCTTGGAAACCTCCTTTCAAGGTTGGTCATTCTGCAGAATCAAATTCGAAACCGTTACGAAAAGTGGTCAGGAAGTATGGGCTAATAACTCAGCCATCTTCCAACCGATTTTGATGATTTTATCTCTATTCCTACTCATTAAGATTCTGAACAACTATCAAAACAATTGAATAAAGATGCTAAACAATCAAAAAATTGAATTTCGTCAGTCTTTGTTGAAAACTTGTTATACACAGTTAATTGCATACATTTCAGCTATTAGCCATCTGGCGCATGTTAAAAATCATTTTCAGAAAATGATTAAAGGCAAGAAACCTATAATTTCTGTTTTAAGTCGCTGCACTCTAATACGTAATTCTACGTTGATTTTGCGATTGTGTCTCTGATACAACCCTCTACTTTTTATTCAAGAAGCCCGGAAGCCCGGAGGTTTGTCCAGGAATTCTTTTGGAGAAGAACCTCCAACCGGAAGTTCCTCCGAAAGTTTCTCCATAAATTTCTTTAAAAGTTTCTCCAGGAGTTCCTTCGTTCTTTCAGGAATTTCACCGGTAGTTCTTCCCAAAATTCCTATGGAAGTTCCTCCTGAAATTCCTCCAGAATCTCCAAGAATTCGATTCGAAGATCCCCCGTGAATTCGTCCAGAGATTTCTCCAGGAATTTCTTTGGAAGCGCCTCCAGGAATTCTACCGGTAATTCCTTCAAAAAGTTCTCAGGAATTCGTCCGGGAATTCGACCAATATGAATGCTTTTGGACGTTTGTACAAGAAATCCCCGAGAAGTCCTGTAACTTCTTGAATAATTACTCATAGAATTTCTCCTGAAAGTCTCTCTGGAGTTCCTCAAAAAACTCCTCCAAGAACACTTTGTAAATTACTTTGAATACTCTACATAAATTTCCACGTGTGCTCTTCAAATATTTCTTCTGTATTCCTTCTGAAATTCAGAAAATTGTCCAGGAATTCTTGAAGAATTTCGAATGAAAATTAGAATGCGAAATCTACATCTTATACCCAATTGGGATTTTTTCAGAAATTTCTACCCAAAAATTCCTCCAGGGATCATCCCGGAGACTCGTTCACAAATAAATTATTCTGGAAATTATTTCTCCGGTAATTTGTTTGGGAATTCTTTCACAACCTTCAAAAATCTCCCAGCCAATTCCCACGGAAACTTCTCCAAAATTTCTCCAAGAATTCGACCAGAAGACCTAAGGGTCTGTTCATTACGTAACGCAAAAAAAAAAAACATTTCAAAGAACCCCCCACCCCCTCGCGGGAATTCCTCTTTAATGAAGAATTCTCGACGGAGTTTTTGTGGGAATATCCAGAGGAGCTCATAAAAGATTTTGATTAATATACATGCAGTACATATTTCTTGAAGAAATTCGAAAGGAATTCCTGATTTGAAATTAAGAAGATATTTTTATATGAATTCGTGAATGAATTTCGTGTGGATTTCCCGATGGGCTTACAGGAGAAATTTCCGAAGGAATTCCTTTATTTATTTATTTATTTATTTATTTATTTATTTATTTATTTTATTGTTACCTCCATCTGACTTATAGTCTTAATGAAGTTTACTAACAGCTATTCACACATGTCTACAAAATAGTCACAGAAACTTACAAAACAGTCAATTACTATAAAAAAATCTGCATATATATTCTACAGCATCTGTTGTTTTCCACGCGACTTCACATTCGCAGCCTTAACTGGTTAGCAAATATAGAAGCTCCCTCATCAAACTCGAAAAACCTAAATGCATCGTTGAAACGCGAAGCCATAAACCTTATCGGATCATGCTGACCATAACGGCTATTACGAGGAGCGAGATACAGGAAATTTCTGCGTCGTAGAGGTCGTTCTGGAACATAAATATACAATTCAGCTAGAATAGCAGGGGCATCGATCCCGCCGGTCAGTATTTTTGCAACGAAGACTGCTTGTATCGTGGTCCTCCTTTTCTCCAATGTTTCGATTCCGAGCAGCATGCAGCGATGTTCGTATGGCGGTAGAACGGGTGCATCACGCCACGGCAGATTTCTCAGAGCTATGCGAACGAATTTTCGTTGAACCGCCTCGATTCGTTCGATCCAGCTCCTAGCATGAGGACACCAGACCACCACTGCTGATTCCAAAATTGATCGTACCAATGCGAAGGAATTCCTAAAAGGGTTCATGTGGAAATTCATGAAGTAGACGTATTAGCTCATTAAGAATTTCGAAAAATGATTATCGAGTTTCCAAATAATTTTTGAATGAAGTTCTGAAATATTTTCATACTAAAATATTCTAGTACATACTGCCGAAGAAGTTCTAGGAGCAATTCCTCTAATTCCTGGAGAACAAATTCCTTATGGGTGATTCAAATATGACGTCCACTACTTTTTGAGATTTCTAGACCCCTCCTCCTCTGTCACGCTTTTTTGCATACCTTGTATATGTACTGTCAGAAAAATTTTAAACTCCTCCACCTAAAACCTATGACGTCATTTTTAACGACCTCTTATTTTTCTGACAAATTTAATGTCAGCTGCATTTTGTTTGAACAAATATCGTTTTGTTTGACCGAGCATACGTTGGACAACTAGATCCCTGTAGTAGTTCCCCAACAAATAATTCAGGCTGAAAAAGCTACTTTTTCAGCTAAAAGAGTCTATTTTCAATTAAATAAGTCCTCCATCAACTTTCAATTTGGTAGGGTCTAGATTTTATTGGAAATGAGAATAAATGCTGCGTAATTGACAAGCAAATTATTTTAAAATTTTAGTGGAATGTCTTTACTTGTCATAAGACGAGTTTGTACTATTTCATTTAATTCCACTACTTTATTGTACCTACGACAGATACGTATTACGACCTCAACAGTAAGGCCGTCTTCAGTGTCGCGTACTTGACTCGACTTTACTCGAAGTAAGTCGAGTCAAGTACGAGACACTGAAGACGGCCTTACTGTTGAGGTCGTAACACGAATCTGTCGTAGGTACAATAAAGTAGTGGAATTAAATGGAATCGTATAAACTCTTATTATGGCAAGCTGCATAATTGTAAAGAAGATAATTGTTATGTATGAACGTGGCTGAAAATATGTCTAATACGAGTTTAGGCTCTGTCTTATTTGGAGAATTAAACTTAAAAGTGACAGCTCGAAAATTAAAAAATCACCCGGCAATAAAAATTGCTGGTGCTAACTAGCAATTCCAATAGGACATCGATGAAAATGATTCGATAGCTATCAACAGTAATCTTGCTCTGCGAGCAGGGTTATTTGATAATTATTGAACTGTCACTTCTAAGTTTAATTTGAGTTAAATTCTCCAAATGAGACAGACCCTACTTTCCATTTAATTCCACCGCGTTTTGTTATCTTTTCAAATATGTATTTCGAATTCAACTGTGAGGCCGTCTTCAGTATCTCGTACTTGACTCGACTCGAGATAAGTACGAGACACTGAAGACGGCCTCACAGTTGAGGTCAAAATACGTATCTGGAAAGATAACAAAACGTGGTGGAATTAAATGGAAAGCAATAAGCTCGTCTTAGATAGTTGAAGACATTTCACTAAAAGAGCTTAAATTATTTTTCTGAAAATAGGATTTCTTATCCCATTCCCGGCCTAACATGCATACGACTGCTTTATTTAATTGATATTTATGACAGGAAGCAACTTTTCCTGAATTTCGTGGGCCGTGCAATACCGCAAACGGGCACGTAGTCAGAATGTCGGACAGTAATCCGGTGAAAATGGTTCTCGACAACGATCCGACGGGAACAAGAAGGCTAGGTGCACAGTGGGCAAGGTGGATCGATCAGGTGGAGGACGATTTGCGAACCCTCCGCAGACTGCGTGGTTGGCGAAGTGCAGCCATGGACCGAGCTGAATGGAGAAGTCTTTTATGTGCAGCACAGGCCACTCCGGCATTAGTCTGATAATAAATAAATAGCAATACCGCAAAGGGGTTCGCTTCTGCTTAAAAATAGATTTTCTTGGTAAACATCGTTTGAAAAAGCTTTTATTTGATCTAAATTAACGAGGTCCAGCACTAATTTCAGTCATAGCGATTGCATATCCGGCCCACTTCCAAACCAGTTCCTGGCCTAAGCAAAATTTCGCTCAATCTCTCAACATCTTACTCTCATTCTCTCTAGGGACGGTAGAAAATGCGACATAAACAAAAATATGCACGTTCAACGCCGACATGACGCCAGATGCTATTATTTATAATCATTTTTATTTGGTTGAAAAGATATATTCACTCACCCAAATTACTTCCAAACGCTTAAAAACTATATTTTTTTCAGTTATTGGAATCGAGAGAATTATAAATAACATGATAGCGTCAACTAATTAGATAGTTTTCCTATGAACGATGAAGGATTTTTTCATACTAAAAAAGACTCCTGGCCTTCTGGCAGCACGGTGCGGCTAGAAGTTCTTAGGCCGAGGTGAATTTTTGTTCGGTTTGAGGATACATTTTTAAATGTATTCTAATATGTTTATATTAGTTCTAGTGAAACGAACAAATAGAAAGGATTAAAGTGCGTGAGTTTAGAATTATTGTGTGGTGATTAACAGATTGAAGCAATGATTGTATCGAGAACTGTGACGATTTTCAGGTAGGTGTTTATATGAAAATACCGTTTTGTAAAAGTGGAAAGATTCACTCCGGCTCAGTGGTGTAGCAACGGAGAGCGAATGTTCGGAATCTACATTTTTATTTTCTATAATTGGACCAATTAGGAGTGAAATAAATAGTTGGAAAATATTGAGTATTGTGCGAAATAAATGGGAGACTTTTTAAAAATTATCAATCATAAACCTATGGCTTCCAAAAAGTATAAACTCTTAGTTTTCTGTGCAGTGAGCCGGGAATCGGGTCCATAGGCCCAAGTAGTGATTTACCCTATGTATTTCCTGTAGGGAATAGAACAACAACTTTCAATTAGTTGCAATGTACTGTCCAAGACAATATTAGCTGAATCCAATCGTGTCATGCATGTATTTCAGTATAAAGTATTTCATATTTCAAAATGTGTGAGACAAATTATTAGAGTGTAATCAAAACACATTGAATGTCCGTGAACGCGAGATGTTAAGGTGATTATAGAATGAAGCCCGTGGTGAATTTCAAATTCACCACACGTTTATCTACATACATTTCCAAAAGCCCAAATTTGGCGTAATAGGTTTCGTACAGTGCCGAAACTCAAATTATGATTGTTCAGCATAACTAAGCAAATGTTCTACCATTATTTCAGCCCCATACGCGTTATGGTTCTTTCATCTCGTGCGCTTGAAAAAAATATTTGAAAAGCACGTGGTTTACAAAATGGCCGATTTCTGGCTTTATTCTATAATCACCTTAAGATCCATTATGCTATTCGAGCGAAGAGCGAAGAGAGTAACCCCCTGGAGGACTTCAGTGAGTTTGAAGGTAGCGGTTTTGTGACGAACGTTGCTGAGAACGGGTGTGATGGAGGATTGAAGAAAAAAATTGAAAAAAAAGAGAAAAAAAATAAGCAAAAAAAGTTGAAATTGATTTATTGTTTGTCAGTTTCATTTAATTACATTATTAAAGAAATCTCGCTTAACTTTTCAAAATTACCTAAGTAACATTTTTTTCATGAATTAATTTGAATGTCGCAATCAACAGAAAAACATGAAAGCTTTTGATTGCAGTACTCAAATTAATTCATGAAAAAATGTTACTTAGGTCCTTTTGAAAAGCGAGAAATCTATATAAATCTAGAATTAACAGTTAAAAAGCCATCGGCTGGTGCCAATTTCCATACGACGGCGCGCCTATTCATTTTTCACGGCGGCGGTGGCGTAAGAAAATCGTCGGCGGCGACGGCCCACAGATCTAAAAAAAAAAATTAAAACTTTCCACGAAAAAATAATAAAGAGCAATAAAAAAATATGTAAATTACCATAAAAAAATATGAAAAGCAATTAAACTGAATATTTTTCCATAGATTACGCCTTCTTTAAAAACGTTTCATTTTTTTGAATCTTTATTATTGTGTTTTAATGTTTCAAGTTTATACAGAATTTTATCAATTTTATTGCTTTTTTGTATTTGATATGGATTTTTTTTATTGCTCATTATAGATTCTTTTGTGGAACATTTTTATTTTTTATGGAAAAAACATATTTTGTGGAAAATATTTTATATTTGTCTTAACAAGGAGTCAATGGAAACTTTTTACCATCTAGGTTTATAACTTAGGGAATGGAAATTATTTTAATGTGTTTATGATATGCCCGGCTCATAGGTTAGTGACACATTGAAGATTCCATTCAGAACAGAGAACGAAGTCATATTTATCTTAATTAAACAATTTTCAAAAAAAAACAAGAAACTTGGTTCCACGGTCATGGCCTCGCTAACATGAGTCACAAATAGGTACGGATCGTAATCATAAACTTTTTACAGTTACATTGTCAATCCACTCAACATATGATTTATACGGAAGCAGTTTTCGAGACAAGAAACATTTTTACACAATGTACTGTACATATTTTTGAAAAATCACAAATTATTATAAAATATTTCACTATTCCGTGGCATGGTTAGCAAGGTCAGATTTCACTACTTAAGAATATTATTTTACGCATTTTTTAGTACACAGCAGCACATCACGTTCGACCCTTTTTCAATCATCCATGCAAAAGTTCTTCCCCTATTGCTCACCTTGAGTATTTCCGAGGTGCTTGCGTGCCCGGCTAATTTATACACTTGATGTGGTTAATAATCCAACTGTTTATGATTTATTTAACACGAAATTTCATTTCCAGCTCCACACACATCGAGAACGGGAAACATGCAAACAGTTTGTTTGTGATTTCCCTTTTGTTACTGAGCTCTGTGGCACTTAGCCGATGTTCTTTTTTTATTTTCACATTTAATTAACTATGCAGAGTAGATGCTAACTAAGCCAATCATGATTTAACCTGATCAATCTTTGACTCACAAATTCACACCATTTGGAATCGAACCGCCTAGTTGCTCGACGACTACTTCACGAATCTAAGAATCTTTACCGGAAACCGACGAATCCGAGACTAAATCTGTGGAAAATAGCAACCTGCGAGGAAGTCCCACCGTAGCCATTCGGAATATAGCAGCTTGAATCTATTAACTGTCGGAAGATAAACTCCAAAACGTCCGAATACTCCGAGCTGGAATATTTCAACGACTTCAATGCCGAAGTGTGTGTCGACGGCACGCAAGGAACCATAAATGATAACAATGATAGTAATTTTATTCCAACCTAAATTATTAAAATATTCAATTTTTGCAGAACCAGACCGTCGGCAACGTCTCGTCCTTCTGCTCAAAATCGGGAAAACGGCGGGGGTGGAGTGTGGCTAAAATGAGTTTTTGCAGCATCCTGGATGGCAGAGGGTCGCCAAACTAGGAGCCCGGAACGATTTTAATAATCATCCTCCTCCCCGTCGGATACTGCGGAGGAAGTTGGGACTTTTTTTTCTGGCAAGGCACCGGCCTCAATGTCAAGGTGAGAGAATTCAGGATGGAGTCGAGAGTGATTATTACCGGGAGGGCAAATTGTGGAAGCGGAACGTGTGGTTTTGGTGCTGAAGATCCTTGCTCCCGGGATCTGCGGTGGTCCAGCAAAAGCAGGAGGCATGTTGCGTAAATGAGATGCACCCTTGTTTCCTATTCAGACCGACCGACATTGGTACAAAGCGGCGGAAAATTATTTTAATTTGCGTTGTAATGTTGTGTAAATTTCATTGTAGTTGTTTGTTCTGAAAAATATGTTTTCAACCAATTATATTTCCGTGAGCAGCACAGGTGAAGTGAACGTGCCGCAGTAATATAATTTGAAAACGAATGTAGGTATATTATCAAACTTACTTTTGTTTACTATCCGAAGGGTAGCCTTTCGTTATTCTTGTTCCATATACTGTTTCTGTTTACGCGTGTAGATCTTAAGGCCTATTCCAGGGTTTTCTTGGATGGCCGTGAACCTATGCAATGGTTGCGTTCTATCCAATGTATCACAAAACACAGGTCCAAGCTCCAGGAGGTTTTTGTAAAACTTTAAATACGTGAAAACGATGATGAACGTCTTACTGTGCGTTATCAAGGATCTGCACCACTCATGACTTGTTGATTTTTTGGCGTACCAAGAACATCTTAAGGCCCCAGCATTCAAACAATTGGACGACCATGATAACGGAAACAATTTGGACGATCCTAATACCAAAATTGGTAAAAGACACATCTTAAGACTAAAAGTGAGTTAAATATCAAATTTTGCTTACCTAAAAGATTGCAAACTTTTTTACGTTCCAAATTCCAAATAACGCTCCCTCTTTTTACGCTCAAAATTCCAAATAACGCTCCCTCTTTTTACGCCCTAAATTCGAAATAACGCTCCCTCTTTTTACGCTCTGATTCCATTTACGCTCCCCCGTTTTGAGCGCAAAAAGAGGTTTTGCAGTAGCAGTGATGCCCAAAATGCGGCCCGCGGGCTTACATTTGCAGTGTTCGACGTTTCGGCCCGTTATTGAGTCTTTTTCCCGATGAGCATTTTCCTTGAAAAAAGATCAAATAAACGAGTCGACATGCCGGGCAATGCAGGTTTAATCCCGTTTGACTATCTCAGATAGAAAACTCTTAGAATCGGTCGACAGATGTTTAATTGGTAAAATAGTTTTGACAACTAAGCCGAGTAGATTTTGTTGCGAATGTAAGTCCGCTATCGCAGAAGTGTGTAATAATATGAACTAAAACTCAGCTTTGCTGTAGTATGTAATGTTTTACAAGTATGTTTTTTAAACAATTTTTTTGATTACTTTGTATTATACTTCAAAATTCAATTCGAAATGATAAACAAATATTGCAAATATACCGCGGCCCGCTTCAACAGTTTAAAATTGCTGTGTGGCCCTCGATAGTAAGCAGGCTGGGACCACTGCATATAGCATCACACCAAATTTGCGATAGGGAAGTCCGAAGTTCAGATTTTTACTTTTGTTACTAAGTATTAATACATTTTTCTTCAAAGTAGAAGATATTTTTAGTACCGTTCTTGTTTGTGCCGAAGGTTCTGTTATTTCAATAAAAATTTTATGAAAGAAAAAGTTTTATTTTTTCAAAATACTGATAAAATTGGCTTCCGTTTTCAATTGAAAACTTTATTTCTACTATGCTTTGTTCTTGAGTTATTATTTTTCATAGTTGGTGGTGCCTAGGGGGCTTCTTTACCGGACATCGAAATAACAAAATCACTGCAACAGCACATCTTCAAATTATTCAACTCGAGCCAAACAATTGAAATTCCTTCGGTATCTCACAAAACTTTTAAAAAAGGTCAATTTTTATCTTCTTCTTCTATGGCTCTACATTCCAACTGAAACTTCCACGGTTATTAAAAATTAAAGTTAAAAAATCCACAGTTATTATTTTAAAGCTTTCTATGCTCGCCAATGCACGAGTATGTATTTGGTGTGGCAAGTACAATGGACATCCTGGACCGGACCGAGATTAGAACTTACCATCTCCGGGTTGGCCGGGTTGGTTACCTCAGTCGTTCATTGGCTTATAGTCAAACAAAGGTCAGTTTAATTTAAAATGAATACTCTTATCTCAATATAGAACAAAAACAACATATATGCAAGCTTATGTAAATATTAACGGAAAGCAAATTAAAACAGTTTTGATTTATAATATCCAGCGAAGCAGCTAAAAACTATTTGATGAAGATAAATTTATTTAATGGCTATTGCGGAAAATCTCGGACGATTAAACTAACGCAAAGCTGCCTTCCATACTGCAGTTAATGTATGATTCATGCTTGTAAAATCCCTCAACACTGTTGCATCGCAGCTACAAAGCCGAAAGCAGCGGCAGAATGCGTGAAAAGTGAAAGGCAAGTAACGCAGATTTCCCCGGACCGTTTATTTTTTTTTCTCTGTTATTGAAGACCACGTGTTCATCAACCAGCAAGTGTCCGTTCGTTTGCAGACTTGCTACTGACTGGTCCGGCGATCCTCGATTTTCCGCTAAATAATCGGCCACAAAGGAGCAATAAAAACTGTAAAACGTTTTCCATTTCTGACGGGTACCGCTCACCGAGCAAGCTCTCCAAATCCGCCCATCATCGGATGCCGACGAGGCTCCCTTTATCAGTCTCATAAAATCAGTCACAAGTCACACTAACCTTAATCATTGTTGCCATTTTTTATTGTTCATTCGCTTAAATTTTTTTTATTTGTTTTATGTAGTGGCTTACAACATTTTACGATCCAGTCGACCGTCTCCGTGATTTGCCGTAGAGTAATACAACTGCGGACTAACTCATCGTCGAAATGAAGCGCTGAAAGATAGCGGATCGGATGCTTGTTGCTGGTCAAACCCGTCGCTGGCCAACCTGTCATGAACTATCTTCAACCCATCAGTCAAGTACGGAAGTTTGCCCAAGTAAAAGATAACAAAAGATAGTATTTATAAGAGCGAAGCGAAAGCACCATTTTTTTGCAGTTCGCCGTAGTTCATAGTCGAGAAAATCGAGTACCAAACAGCTCAGAGAAAAAACTTTTCAACACTCCCGAATTGAATTATCATTTTCTTTTCCAACGGACGAGTGTACCAAAATTTATGATGATTGTATGTTGATGAAATTCTCTAATAAATAATGTATAAGATCAAAGAGCTTAAAGTGTACTGAATTTTATATTTTAGGAGTTTAACAGCTCCATCGCCGGACGGCTGCTCGCCCAAATAAAACATGCGGATTATGACACTTTAAGATACAGTTTGACGAACGTCCAGGATGGAAAAACTGGGACAATCACCTGCACTAAGTTTGCTGAAGATAATTATTCAACCGCTGATAGCTATATAACTCACTATGAGGGGCAGCTTCGTTTTGAAATAATGACTGGGTCTCCATTGAGTATAATGCGACATTAAGGAAACTTATGGGTCTGTGATTAGCAAATATAGTTAAACTGTTAAGTGACAGGGCAGGAATGTTGCCGAAATCGAGATTTGATATCATGTTATCTTTGTTTTAGTTAATGCATTATTCGTTGCAATCCCCTGTTCGGCAACATGTGCTTATCAACTCGGCCCTACAGTTAAGGTCGAAATATGTATCTGTAAAGATTGCAAAACATGGTGGAATTAAATGATATGGTACTAGACTCGTTTTATGAAAGGCTTATCAATTAATTTATTCCCTAAATCGATTTTCGTGGATTCCTCATCAATTTCAGTAAAAATCAATAAATTGACATTGTTGTTTCATAAGTGCGAAAGTTGCAAATGTAATCATTGCCTGTCGTAAGACGAGTACTATTCTACTTAATTCCATTTAATACTGATAACGAATTACGGCTTCAACTTTAAAGGCGTCTTCAGTGTCTCGCACTTGACTCGACTCGACGACTAAGTCCAATCCATTCTGAAAAAAATGAGCGCTATCCTTTCATTTTCACCTAAATTGGGTTAGTCGTTAGTGGTATTGAGATTACTACATATCTTGAATCTATTATAGAAACTGAGCCTAAATCCAATATTTCATGAGTTTTGCTGCACGGGAACTGTTTTAAATCAAATTCGAAAAACCTAATAATTTCGCATATTGAACACCCCTAATTTGATCTTACTATGAGCGAGCTGTCAGCCTGTGAGCTAGCTGCCAAGCAGTCAAATTTCCGAAAAACTTTTAAAATGGATTTTAAACATCAAATTTAAAGTTTATGAGTGTGAAAAAAATATGTTGTAGCTCAGAAAAGGAGTTCTATACTATTCCCCAGAAAACCCATCCCTAGAATCTACCGATCCCCAGAAAACCATTCCTCAGAATGTACCGTTCCCCAGGAAACAGGATATATATTTAGATGAAAATGATTTCATTTCTTGTTTTTGCCTTTCGCGTATACTAAGTACCCGTAAAGGCTATATTAACACTCCAAAACCGAACTTTTGATAGAAGGCTCGGAGACCTATAGTGTTATATACCAATCGACTCAGCTCGACGAATTGAGGTGATGTCTGTATGTGTGCATGTATGTATGTTTGTGTACAGAAAAATGTGAGACACACTTTTTTGTACTTAGCCTTATCCGATTTGCAACAGGTTTCAATCGACGCGGAATCCTTCCTAATTTTTCGCTAATGAAAATTGGCCCAATCGGCAATGATCGATTCCTGAGTTATTAAAAAAACATCGTTTTTTTTCCTTATTTTGCCCAAAGGCCCACCCTTGGAATTTGTTTTTCAAAAACTGTTGCAATGCATTCAAATGAATGCAATTTTGACCTCTCTTATCTGCATTTCTTGTTATTCTTATGTGTTTTCTTGTTTTATAATTCATGAGAAAGGCACCATCACCGCTAGGTGGACTATTCTGGATTTTTTTAAACATCATCGCAAAATCATACAATAATACACAAATAATGCATACACTTGTATATAAAAGCAATTATTTTGATGGGTTGGAAGTGCAAGGGCAATTATGATAATTGTTAGAAACTATAGTTTCAAATACGATGGGCCTTATGGCATAATGACCATGGTTAAAACAGACAGTGAATTTCTGCTTTCACAAAACAAATACCACCCACGCATTTGCCCGGAATAAGTCAACCCAAGCAGCACTAGTCAAGTGAAACTGGTTTCAGCAACCTAATTTTGACTTAATCTGGTCACATATCGGTTACTATGATCTATATGTAGCATTGTAGCATGTGTGCTACTCGGGAAATAAGTCGATGATTCCTTCTTTTAAGAAGCGAATTTTCCCTGAATAAGGAAAATGAGTATATATTTTGACGATCCCTCCTCAGGCCATCTGCGAGTTGAGGTGCCTGGTTAGGATGTGGTGGGGTTCGTAGGCTCCGCCAGAGCGTCTGTGTGCCGCCGAAAGCGCACAAGCCCAAGTCCTGGTGTTAGGTGGGATGCTAAACAGACCTGACACGACAGCCTTCCGACAAGACAAGAGATTTGTGCAGGTTCAACAATCCGCCTTTAAAAACAACCATTACGAACGACATAGAAGATAATACGACTCGATACAATCGGCAACGACCTAGGCGACGAATAAAGGATCACGATTGGAAGCTTGGATGCACTGGGAGTTTTCGAAAGAAAAGTACTGCGTACCATCTATGATGGGGTGCAGATGGCGGACGGTACGTGGAGGAGGCGAATGAACCACGAGTTGCATCAGCTGTTGGGAGAAACATCCATCGTTCACACCGCGAAAATCGGAAGACTGCGGTGGGCCGGGCACGTGGCCAGAATGTCGGATAGTAATCCGGTGAAAATGGTTCTCGACAACGATCCGACGGGAAGAAGAAGGCGAGGTGCACAGCAAGCAAGGTGAATCGATCAAGTGTATGACGATTTGCGGCCCCTCCGCATACTCCGCAGCCATGAACCGAGCTGAATGGAAAAGACTTATGCACTGCACAGGCCAGCCCGGCCTTAGTGTGATAATAAATAAATAAGAAAATGTGCACACGAACTTTTTCTTTTTACGGTATACATTGGCGTATAATAAGGTAATAAAGTAGATTATTCCTTCTTTTGGAGCACGCGTCTGTTCGGAAAAAGAAAAATGAGAAAATGATTCCATCTTAAAAAGCACAAATTTGCCTGAAATAAGGTTAACCAATAGTTGATTCCTTCTTCTAAAATACGCATTTACTCGGAAAAAGGCAAATTAGTGGAACCTTCTTTTGACTCAAGCATATTCATGGAATACGCCTTCTTTCAAAACACAAGTTCAAATCAAAACAAGTTTTATGTGTGTGGTCATAACCACCCGCTGTACTGCCGCATAACTGACCCATGTACATAAGAATCCCAACAAACATGGGACAAACAACCCGAAGTTTGCTTCAAGTGCCTGGAACCGGGGCACAAGCAATGGGACTGCAAAGGCCCTGACGAAGCAATCTCTGCCGACGCTGCGGATTAAAGGGACATAAGGCACAATGCTGCACGAGCCCTCCCAACTGTTTGATCTGTTCCAGCAAAGACAGTTGCTGAATGGGGGACGGATATCGCCATCATAGCAGATCCTTATCGGGTACCCGCCAGGAACGGTAATTGGGTCACCGATGGGTCTAAAATGGCGGCAATATGGACAACGGGGAAATACCTAATTCAAGAGTTGGTGTCTTCGACACACGAGGGCTTCGTCATTGCCAAAATCAACGGGGTCTTCTTCTGGAGCTGCTATACGCCTCCTCGATGGTCGATCGAGCAGTTCGGTCGAATGCTAGATTGTTTGACGGCTAACTTGATGGGGCGTAGGCCGGTGGTGATAGCGGGGGACTTCAACGCTTGGGCCGTGGAATGGGGAAGCCGATCCACGAATCAACGGGGGCAGATCCTGCTGGAATCACTGGCCATGTTGGATGTGGACTTGGCTAATGTCGGTACCAAAAGTACCTACAGCTGGAACGGGGCCGAGTCGATTATCGACGTTACGTTCTGGAGCCCTGGCCAAACGAGTAGTTCGAACTGGAGGGTAGATGATGGCTACAGTCACAGCGACCACCTGGCGATTCGCTACAGTATCGACTATACGACCAGCATTCAGCGGACGGAAGAAGGGGCGAGGCCTAGCCCTCGTATGTGGAAGACATCATACTTCGACGACGAGGTGTTTGAGGAAGCGCTCCGCCGCGAGCACAATACTCTCGGTCTGAGCGGCGAGCAGCTGGTAACAGTACTCTCGCGTGCATGCGATGCCACCATGCCTAGGAAAGTCCACCCTAGGAATGGGAGGCCACCGGCTGGTGGACTCAAGCAATTGCGAACCTGCCTGCCTACGGGCAAGGAGGCGGATGCAGCGAGCACGCACAGAAGAGGAGCGTGTTGAACGACGGGTGGCGGCCGCTCTGAAGACTGAGATTAGATCAAGCAAAAAAGCCTGCTTCGAGGGCCTGTGTCAAAGTGCCAACGCGAATCCATGGGGTGACGCCTATAGGGTCGTAATGGCCAAGACACGTGGGGCGATGGCCCCTACAGAGCGGTCTCCAGAGATGCTGGAGAGGATCATCGCGGGGCTCTTCCCATGTCACGACCCAAGTCCCTGGCCTCCCTTTGTGGAGCTGCCAGGGGTCAGGGTGGCCGACGAGGGAAGAGTAACTGTGGCGGAACTTGCGGGGATTGCACAGTCCCTTAGTGTAGGTAAGGCGCCAGGACTGGATGGTATTCCGAACCTGGCCATCAAAGCGGCCATTGCTGAGGCTCCCGAGATGTTCAGATCTGTCATGCAGAGATGCCTGGACGAGGAAAAAGCAGAGCTTGGGCTTATTGCCAAAGGCGGGAAAACCACCGGGGGATCCGTCGGCATATAGACCAATATGCCTGCTTGATACGGCGGGGAAGGTGCTCGAGAAGATCATCCTCAACAGGTTGTTGATACGTACGGAGGGTGCGGATGGTCTATCGAGCAACCAGTTTGGCTTCCGAAAGGGTAAGTCGACCGTAGACGCTATCTTGTCGGTTACCAAATCCGCGGAGATAGCTATCCAGCGTAAGAGGAGGGGAGTTCGCTATTGTGCAGTAGTGACTCTCGACGTGAGGAATGCTTTCAATAGTGCCAGTTGGGCAGCTGTTGCAGATGCGCTCCTGCGTCTTGGATTTCCCGAGTACCTGTACAAGATTCTCGGAAGCTACTTCCAGAATCGAGTACTGGTATACGACACGGAGGCGGGTCGGAAGTGCGTTGACATAACCTCAGGGGTTCCGCAAGGTTCCATACTGGGTCCGGTGTTATGGAACGTCATGTACGACGGTGTCTTGAGGTTGAAGTTCCCGGTGGGCGTGGTAATCGTCGGCTTCGCTGACGATATTACGCTGGAGGTTTACGGCGAATCGATCGAAGAGGTGGAGTTGACTGCAGCCCACTCGATCGCAATTGTGGAGGAGTGGATGGATTCCAGGAAGTTAGAACTGGCTCACCACAAGACTGAGGTGGTTGTTGTTAACAACCGGAAGTCGGAGCAACAAGCGGTGATAAGGGCAGCTTTGGTAGCCACGTCAATTACGCCTGCAAGCGTGCCTCCACAGCTATAGTGGCATTGTCCCGGATGATGTCCAATAGCCCTACCCTCTGGTAAAATCCTACCCCTCTGGTAAAATCGGTTGCTCATCACCCGCCATTGCTTGTGACGATCGCTCATAATGCGGCGCATGATTTCAATGCTTCAGATGTAACTGTTTCATACAATTTCTCAAGAGCCGATAATCGAAGTATCGACGAGTTATTGTCTTCATTAGATTTGAAGAGTATTTTAGAACAAGAGGATGTCGAAACCGCAGCCCAAATTTGCTCAAACATTTTGACTTACGTTATTGATCGACATGTTCCAAAGACTATGAGAGATAGGAAAACCGGCTGTCCCTGGCAAACGACTTCTTTACTGAAATCATCTAAACGAGCTGCGTAAGTTGACTAGTCACCGTACAGTACCGCTCAGAAATCATAACGTCAGACTCAATCACGACTCACGAGTACTAGCGAGCCAATCAGATGTTTTTTGTTTTCAATATGAGCAAGATATTTAGCGTAAGCTACGCTCGCACTCAAAACGTTTTTGGAAATATGTCAATGAACAGCGAAAGGAGTCTGGGTTTCCATCCTCGATGCACCTGGATGACGAAATAGCCACTTCCACCCAAGAAACGTGTCGTCTTTTCGCAGAGAAATTCTCTAGCGTATTTAGCAATGAAGCTGTAAGTGATAATCAAGCCACCCTCGCTGCTAGTAATGTGCCATTGGTTGGACAAACGCTTGGTACATTCGATGTGGACGCGGATGCAATTTCCAGGGCTGCGTCTCAACTGAAATCATCGAACAGTCCCGGTCCAGATGGGATTCCAGCATCGTTCTTGAAGAAACATATCTCCTGCTTATTAGTACCGCTTCAGCGCTTATTTCGTTCGTCTTTATCCAGCGGCGAATTTCCATCCTGCTGGAAACACGCCCACATGTTTCCTGTACACAAAAAAGGCAGTAAGCGTGACGTTAACAATTACCGAGGCATATCTTCGCTGAGTGCGTTGTCGAAACTCTTCGAGCTGATTATCATGGAACCGTTGCTCTCGCATTGCAAACAACACCTCTGCTCAGATCAGCACGGTTTTACTGCTGGACGTTCAACGACCACCAACCTTTTGTGCCTGACATCGTTTATCACCGATAGCATGATTGAACGGGCTCAGACAGATGTCATTTACACCGACCTATCCGCCGCATTTGATAAGATAGACCATGTCATCGTGATAGCAAAACTTGATAGATTCGGTATATGCGGCAACCTTCTTCGCTGGTTTAGATCGTATTTGTCGAACCGACAACTGATGGTAGCGATTGGAGACTTCAGATCTGATTGCTTCTTTGCAACATCCGGTATACCTCAAGGAAGTCATCTAGGTCCCCTGATTTTTCTACTCTACTTCAACGATGCGCATTTGATCATAAAGAGCCCCCGGTTATCGTACGCTGACGACCTAAAAATCTTCCTTTTGATCCAATCAATCGCCGACTGCTACTATCTGCAAGAGCAACTAGATCTCTTTGCCAGTTGGTGCCTGCTAAACCGCTTGACACTGAATCCTACCAAGTGTTCCGTCATCACCTTTTCGCGAAAGAGGCAACCGATCACATTCGCCTACAACCTGCACGGTACCACAATCGGGCGCGTAAATCAAGTGAAGGATCTGGGAGTTATTTTAGACTCGCAATTAACATTCAAGCAGCATGTCTCGTATATCGTCGAGAAAGCTTCAAAGACGCTGGGATTTATTTTCAGAACAGCGAAAATTTTTACCGATATATATTGTCTGAAGTCTCTGTATTGTGCCCTCGTTCGCTCCACACTGGAATATTGCGCAGCAGTCTGGAGCCCGGCCTACAACAATGGCTCTGATAGAGTAGAATCCGTCCAGCGCCGCTTCCTTCGTTTTGCGCTTCGAAAGCTTCCTTGGAGGAATCCGTTCCAGTTGCCGAGCTACGAGAGCAGATGTCGTTTAATAGATCTTGAGCTGCTCCGCACCAGAAGAGATACAGCAAGAGCAATGACGATTGCTGATACGCTTCAAGGTCGAATCGATTGTGAAGCCATCTTGGAGCGAATCGATATTAACGTTCAACAACGCACGCTTCGCAACAGTGTAATGCTTCGGTTGCCTCTACGACGTACCAATTATGGCCTGCAAGGAGGAGTTAGTGGCTTACAACGGATCTTTAATAGAGTGGCACCGTTGTTCGACTTCAACAGTACACGTGATATGCTTCGTCATAAGTTTTCGTCATTCTTTTCTAACAGGTGTCCGTAACAGTATTAGTTGATGAATGTAGATTATTGATTGTTATTTTTTATTCTATTTTTATTTTGTTTTACTTCTATTTGCCGACCTGATTTGTATCTCTGTTTTTGTTTTATATTATTACCAACATCATTGGGGCTATTTTAAGCCTGTTGATGGATAAATAAATAAATAGAAATAGAAATAGCTCTGCGGTTTATGCCAGCAAGCGCAAGCTTCTGGCTAGCGTTGCTCTGTCCATACTGAGGTATGGGGGGCCAGCTTCGGGTACGGCCCTGCGTATGAACTGCTACAGAACAAAGTTAGAAAGTACGTATAGGCTCATGTGCCTAAGAGTTGCGAGCGCGTACCGTACCGTGTCGCACGATGCACTTTATGTCATCACCGGTATGATGCCTATTGACATCGTTATCGGTGAAGACATAGAGTGCTTCGAAATGCGCGGCACGAGAGGCATCCGTAGGACTGTCAGGTTGGCCTCAATGGTCAAATGGCAGCGTGCGTGGGACTGTTCCACTAAGGGAGATAAGGAGATAGGTACGTGGGTCAAGCGGCGCCATGGGGAAATCACTTTCCACCTGACCCAGGTCCTGACATGCCATGGTTGCTTCAGACAGTACCTACACCGGTTCGGACACTCTTCCTCGCCCGAGTGTCCGGTGTGCGCAGGTTTAGAGGAAACGGCGGAACACGTGTTGTTCGTGTGCCCGCGTTTTCGCACAATGCGTGACCACATGCTTGCCACATGTGGTCTGGACACTACCCCGGACAACCTAGTCCGGAGGATGTGTAAAGACGAAGTTGGCTGGAACGCCGTTTTATCGGCTATCGTCCAAATCGTCTCGGAGCTACACAGAAGGTGGCGCGTGGACTCGAGGAATGGCTAGTTCAGGCGCAAATAAGAGGTGGTCCAAGGGTTCGGAGTCGGCTTCATGGGTCATACCGGTGCCCTGTGGTCGAACTCGATCCTTTTATCAAACAAGTGGCCGCGTGAAGAATAGCATGGTATCGTCGCTTTCGCGGCGTCGGTCAACCGGGCGGGTTCCGAGCCCGAGGACGGAAAGGGGTCCTCGTCAAGGCTGGGGCAGGCGTAGGCACCGCGTCGGCAAGTCCCTCTGTGTGCTGGCGAATAGGCCCTATCGCAGAGAGGTCAATTTGGGGTGCACACGGCATCATCATTCTTGATACCAGTCGTGCAGAGGGAAGCTGGCGCGAAGTCGACCCTTCCCACCTTCCGAGAAAATAGGGCGTGGTAAGGCCACCTGAAAGCCGGCAATGCGCTGGCACGATACCATGGTGTTCTTCTAAAAAAGCGAGTCACGATGATCGATGCTGCAAGGACACGCAGCTAACCTCGAGGGTGCGTTATGCACTGGCCCCCCTTTGAAGCATTACTTTCTGGTTGTACCGAAGGGACGATGGACTTGGCGGCAATGGAAACGGTTTAGCGGGTCGGGGATGCAGTCCTGCCCTTTCCTCGTTTGCTGTTGGAAGTGGCCCCTAACCCCGCACTTCCTGGACAACCCAGGATGTCTGTTGAGCAGATTCCCCCGCCATTGCTTAGGAAAAAAAAAAACTTGGTACAAATATGCGAATGATGGCACGACTGTTGATGACTGTTACGACTTAAAAGCTTGAAAAATAAAAAAGTTATACAGATATTTTTTGGAAAAGATGTTTAATTTTGATATACATAGTTAAGTTTGCCATTTTAGGGTGTTTTTATGAGATATTGCGAAAATAGATTCGGCTGCCGGTGAGACTTGAACCCACACTATTCCATTTAGTACACGTATTACCAATTATACAACAGCTGCCCTTGCGAGAAGTTGTTCCATAACCAGCTAATAACGATGGGATATCAGTCAATTCCCCGTATCTATCGAATCTGTTTTGGCAACATTCAACGCTCTACCCAACTATGTGTATCAGAATTGAACAACAGCAAACTTAACTATCCGATTTCGTCACGCTCCGATTTCGTCAACAAAATTACGTTTTCATCAATAAAAAATTCAATCATTTTTTAAAAGGAATTTAGCTTTTAAAATAAAATAGCTTGGGTTAGATTTTGGCCAAATGTTATATTTATTATAATTCAAGAACTAGCGGTAATAAGGCCGTAACTAACAAGTGAGGATTCTCCTCACCGTTTGCCTCTTATCGAAATAAAGTGACAATATGCGGGTTTGTTTACACTTTATTACTACAGGACGAAGGATTACATTGTTATCTGGCCTTCTGATATGACTGAAAAATCGTTAAAATTATTATTTTCAGATGATCTAGGCGGTCCAAACTGTTGAGTTCAGTGCGTGTTGGCTCTTGTTTCGGACGCAGAACGATCGCGCGATTTGCCGAAATTTTGTGTTTTGCATTGCGCGGCCGGTAATAAAGTTAATTAGTTCAGTGCGTGTTGGCTCTTGTTTCGGACGCAGAACGATCGCGCGATTTGCCGAAATTTTGTGTTTTGTTTTGTTTTTCCCTTAGGACGGTTCGTAAGTAAATTGATGAATATATTTTATTATTTTTACAGCATATACTGTTATTGACAAACGCTCTATATTGTCGAATAGAGCTCCCTATTATTCACCTTTCCCACTAACACAAATTTTCCTTCCCGAGACATCTATGAAGGTAGTATGGGTTCCCTGCATCTTCATTAGTAGATGTTGAACTAACATTCCTTCCCTTCCTTCCGTGATTGTCAAGACGTGGTCAGGTGTACAACTGCTACTGTATAGGAAAAGGTACTAATCCCAAGTACCAATTTGCGACAATATACAGTAGATTGCTCAATTCAAGCTCTGTCTGGTGAGGGGGCGGGTGTCGCGGGAGAGAGTTCTCTTCGTCGACTTCCCCTCATTTGATTGGAGGTGAAGGGCAGGGAATTTCTTTGCGGTTTATCACCTCAGAATGCAAGTTCGCATTGTTTTCTTTCGTTTTGAGGTGATAAACCACAGAGAGATCTGCTTCTTGTCACTTTTGTTTAAGGGAGGGGGGGTCGACGGGGAGAGTCCTCTCTTGCGACATTCGTCCTTATTCCGGATGGAGCTTGAATTGAGCATTGTATAGCCACCCACGATTTGTACAATCACATATGCTATGCTATGCTATGCTATCTAGGCGGTCCAAACTGTTCTGGAGTACACATCCTCGTATGCATCAGGACATATGTCTACACACAAAATATCATAATCTGAGATATATGTCCAAAAATATCTATGTGATCACAAGAATTGATCAAGTTTTGAATAAACGTAAACTATTTCAAGGTCTCCAAAACGTGCTGGAGTTCAGAACATGTGATAAACCCGATCAACCAAGCCTTAAAAGACGTATTCGTGCATTGTTGAACATTTAAGCAGGTACATTGAATCGATAGGATTTCACTCATTACTTTTATACGCAACTACAGGCCTTTTTGTTTCTCCAAAACGTCCTTGAGTTCAAAACAGTTTAGAATATGTGATCTACCCGATCAACCAAGTCCTGAACGATGTATCCATTGAATATTCCAGCAGGTCTGTTCTCGTAGAACTACACAGGCAAACACTTTCTCGATAGCAATTTTATTCAAGGGGCTTCAAGCTGCAATTATAATAACAGTCAGTCATGCGCTACACGATAGTAAATTATTCACGACTTACAAAATAGTGTTCCCTTGATTCTAAAAGTTCTGGCTCTTTCGAGAACTATTCCTTGGGTAGCAAACACTGTAGCAGACAGAACCAATTAGCTAATGCAAAATAGGGACAAGTATAACCTACCACAAGTGTACTGTAGCGAGAAATTCCCGTAGCTTAAACCTGAGTTCACAAATTCACGGAGGGCTGGTAGATTTAAAGATACTTTTAGCAACAAGTTTATCATAAGCATGCCTTTTAAATAATACCTTTTCGTAACGAAATTGATTTGGATAGCTTAAAACCTTCAAAATTCACAACCACGTTGAGTATAGGATTTGTTGTTATGACAAGTTGTTTGATGTGACGTATTCATGACGATGGTTGTCACCGTGGAAGCGTTGCCAGGCGCGATGATTCGCCTTCGGTAGCAACAGGTCTATTGAGCCGAAAGGATTTCACTAATTACTACCATAAGCCACTACAGGCCTTTTCGGTTCTCCAAAACGTCCTGGAGTTCCGAACATGCGATCTACCCGATCAACCAAGTCCTAAGTGATACATCCGTGCATCACTAAACATCCCAGCAGTTTCATCGAGCTGGTAGAATATCACTCAATTATTTTATAAGCTGCAGTGGACCCTCCATGAGTTGATGTTCTAAGACTCGATATCGAATCGTTGGAAAAAATAATGCCATACTGAAATATTTTCACGGTTACTCTGATATTCCTTCCAAACAATTTTCCAAGAACTTCTGTTCCACATCTCGATACTGATTGTTTGACATCTCTTCAAAACGTCCTAGATCTCAGATCATTTTAAAACAAAATTTTCCAAATGACTTTGACCTATCCAATGATCTAACTTATGAATGATGTTAGATATGATATCCCAGTGAGTCCACTTATATGATTAATTCAATCATCACTTGTACTAGCCATTGCAGGCTTTTACGGGTGGTTAAAATATCCTGAAAGTCGTATTGTTTGATGTAATCATACAAATCGGCTATACTCCTCAACAAAAAAGTCCGCAGCCAAATTGCTCGACACAAACACTTCCTTAGTTATTGTGCATCTAGTAGATATCTAGATCTTAGCTCAAGATCATTATGGAGGACCTTAGACAATTTCTTCTTTTTCTTTGGCTCTATATTCCCACTGGAACTTAGCCGGCTTTTCAACTTAGTATTCTTTTAGCATTTTTTCAGTTATTATTTGAAAGCTTTTCTATGCCCGCCATTGCATGAGTATGTATCTTGTGGGGTATGTACAAAGGAAACGCTATGTCCAGGGAATTAAGAATGTTTCCCACCCGAAAACATCCTAGACCGGACAAGATCTAACTCACTATCACCGGATTGGCAATCCTACGCATATGCTCGCAAGGCCAACGGGAGACCTCTCGGACATCTTATGTTCATGGAAATTATGATCCTATGCTTTTTTGACGTAAACTACGTCTAAGGGGAAGACTCAGATACGGGTGTAAAACCGAAATTTCCAAATTCGAGACCGTCACGAAATTAGGATAGATTTCAAACGCTAATGGCGTCTTTATCTTTCGATGGATTTTCGACATTTGCTTATCAATCGATTCAGAAACTCTCCAGCAATTTGCCAATTCTATTGATACTATTGATTATCAACCTTAAACTATTGAAAATGTTGTTGCTTTCCAAACCGGGTGAAAAATTCAATTCCGTTCATAAATCCCCAACACGGACATCAGATTGCAGTAAGGTACGGGCCTTTTGATCCACTGCTTCGTTTTCCCTGTGTATAAAAAGCCCCGTGTTTCGCGTGCGCGCGTCATTTTCATTCTGGATGTCACGGCGAGCGGACCAGGGCGTCCAGAAGCGGTCCCAGTGACAACGGCTGTCTCAGCGGTGTGGTGGTACGGATGAAATTTTTTCGGTCGGTGGTGGTGGCGGTCGTGGAAGCAGCAGCACATCATTTTCATCCGTGTCCCATCTTCGGCGGATCTGGCAATCGACGGCGTTCGTTGAGCCGAATCATCGGATGGCGGTCGCGCAGCCCAGTGGCTGCTGATAAGGCACATAAGTGTCAATTAATCGTTTTTTTCAGGACCATCATTATATTTGGGAGGAAGGTTAAGTTGAAATAATTTTCCTAAAGTGCAACCGTTAGGAACTAGAAATTTTTTCGGTGAAATTTTCTAGCGTAATTCGGAGTTGTATGTGAGAATGTTGATATTAGACGAACTTTTTTCATTGAACAAAGCATAATTGTTTGGTATCGGTAGCGGAATCATAGCATTAGTGCCGGTCCGAGCATAGGCTGTCATCGGAAGATTGCTACAGAAATTTGTTCACTAATGTGTCGTTTGCAACGATTTGGAAGTCGTCGGCACAACATGAAATTTTCCCGCGAGACTCTAATTTTGTATTTTTCGGGTTGATAATTGAAAAAGAAATCGGTTCCGAGATGAACTTTATTCAAAGCGCAACGCTAACGTCGGTAGTTGAATCCCAAGCAAGTATCGGAAGGAGACCATGCAAACAATTGATTCGCATTATGACTGAAAAAAATTGTATGGCGTCAGTATTGATGTTTGCTACAGTTTTTTTGACGTAAACTTCGTCTAAGGGGAAGACTCAGATACATGGTTTAAAACGGACATTTCCAAATTCGAGACTGTCACAAAAATTAGGATAGATTTCAAACGCTAATAGCGTCTTTATCTTTCGATGGATTTGCTTATCAATCGATTCGGAACCCTATTGATTACTATTGACTATTGATTATCATGCTTAGTTTTTTTTCTACAACAAATATGATTTTGAAAAAGTATCTACATGCTGATACATTTACCAATTGTGGCCAAATTTGATAAAATTGGAAAAAGTTGGACCTGTAGCCACGCCCCTTTGGTGAGTGTGTGACGGTTACACAATATTTGCAGTCATACCGGAGAACAAAGAGGCGGGACTAATGAGCCATCTTTATTGATTATAAGAAAACTGCTCTCCCGCGCGCGCGTGGCCCATTCCAGTTCGAGACAGCAGCACGTACGGACGTGTTTTTTGTTCGCGCATTTTGACGTTAACTACGTCTAAGGGGAAGCCTCGGATACAGGGTGCAAAATGAAAATTTCCATATTGGGGGCCGTCACGAAATCATGTAAGATTTCAAACGGCAATAGCGACTTTATCTTTCGATTTCCGAGATTTTCTTATTAATAAATTCGGAAACTTTCCACCAATTTGCTAATTGTATTAAAACTATTCATTATCAACGGCAAACTATTGAAAATGTTATTTCTTTCCAAACCGGGTGAAAAATTCAAAAATAGTCAATCCCGTTCATAAATCCCCAACACGGACATCAGATTGCAGTACGGTACGGGCCTTTTGATCCACTGCTTCGTTTTTCCTGTGTATAAAAAGCCCCGTGTTTCGCGTGCGCGCGTCATTTTCATTCTGGATTCTGGATGGAAAGCGGACCAAGGCGTTCTGAAGCGGTCCTAGCGACAACGGCTGTGGTGGTGCGGATGAAAATTTTTCGTTCGATAGTGGTGGCGGTCGTGGCAACAGCAGTACATCTTTACATCCGTGTTACAAGCAGCATTTTTGGATCTGGCAATTAACGGCGTGCGTAGAGCCGAATTATCAGATGGCTGTCGCGCAGTCCAGTAGTTGTTGTTGGTGAGGCACATAATTGGGAATGAATCAGATCTTTTCAGAACCACCATTATGTTTGGGAGGAAGGTTAAATTGAAATAATTTGTCTATAGTGCAACCGCTAGGAACTAGAAAATTTTTCAGTGAATATTCTAGCGTGATTCTGAGCTCAATTATATGGTGTTTGTCTAGCACTTTACTACTCTTCTTGCTGTGGATTTAATTTTGAACAATGATTCAGTGATTGATAAATGATTGAGAAAGTTGATATAAGACGAACTTTTTTCATAGAACGAGGCATAATTGTTTGGTATCGGTAGCGGAATCATAGCATTACTGCCGGTCCGAGCGCGCGTCAGAAGGAGAAGCTGCAAATATGTATTCGCATGGATGGAAATAAAACCTTAAACAAGTAGCAGGCTACCTACTAGAATTATAATCGTCTTTTTATAACGCGCGCTTGTGATTCTGCTACCGATGGAAAACAATGTGCCATCACCAAGCAATTAAGTTTTACATATGGGATATGGGAAAAATCGGTTCTCTACAGGGCTTCCATTCTATACAAAGGAAGATTGAGGCGAGGCGAACTTTTTTCAAAGTGCAAATTAACCGCTTGGAGACGCCATAAAGTTGCCTGGCGTCCGTAGCAGAATCACGAGCGCGCGTCGGAGGGAGATGCTACAAATATGTATTCGCATGGATGGCTTCAGTGGTTGACTGCCAAGTTTAATTCTTTCAAGATTCTTATTTGGTTTTGTTATTCCCGCCTATGGCGTGGGTCGTGTGGTCGTTAGTGATTCGAAATATGCATTATTGGGAATTATTCGATTCTTCTCATGGACACCATTTTAAACATAGGAAGATTGAGGCGAGACGAATTTGTTCAAAGTACGACGTCGTAGCAGAATTACGTTGCCGTTTGTAGCAGAATAACGAGCACGTATTGTAGAGAGCTGCTACAAATATATATTCTTGCACTGGCACTAGATTCTACATTTCACCAAACTGTTTTACGTAGTAATTCGAAAACGTTTCGGAGTACTATGAACACCTCGTTTTCCAGAAAATTGGGTTTACATTATTCTTATTAGATATATTGAGTATATGCCAAAGATAAGAACATTGCAAACTCCTTGAATGGTTGACTTGGTTCATACCTTGAGCTGAACTCGAGAATGTTTTAGAGTTCTTTGAACATCTCGAATTCATGGAAATTGGGTTTGCATGGTGCGCATATTCTTATTGAACCAGGTTGGGTACATATCGATGGTGAGGACATTGCAGAAAGCTTTGGTTGTCCTGTAGATACTTTCGGTTTTATCTTGGGGGCATTTTGGAGTACCTTTAACATCACGTATTCCAGAAAATTTGATTTACATGACGCGCATGTCCATATTGGACTAGATTACGTATATCCCGATGATAAAGACATTGCATAAGCCTAGGTTGATCTGGTAGATACCGTGGGCTGAAATCGAGAAAGTTTTGGAGAACCTTGAGCATCTCGTATTCCAGAAACTTTATCACTGTCTCAACGATCAAGATAACTAAACTTGATTGAGTGTTCAGATTAATTAAACAATGTGGTACAAGATCCTAATATTTCAGATTCATTTGCATGCTGTCAGAAGCAAAACCTTCACAAGGTTTTTGATATCTAGGTCTTCAGGGTATAGCCAAACTAGACCTCTAGTATTCCGAGGTAGCCGACATCCTGATAAACATTTTTGCTGAAGAAACTGGGGGTCTAGCTCTCTTCTGTGATTTTTTTACAGCCAATCTAAAACGCTGGGCATATATGACCCATCCTGCAAAAAGGGTTAAGGAAGTCAACTATTTTCAAATTTATTTTTATGTTATTAACGGATGCCACAGTATCTTAGGGAACGTTCATAAATTGCGTCACGCTTTTAGTGGAAGGGAGAGGGTTTCTAGAAGTGTGACTACTCACATATTTTTTTTTTGGAAATTTCATAAAAAAGTGGGACAATGAAAATGGTTTATGGACGTTCTCTTGATGCAAAGAATCTCAACCAGTCACCATTGATGATCAAAATACACTTCCTATATATAATAACTTTGGTCTCTTTTCACCAACCCTTGCCTCCCACTAGCGTGTTCACCTGGTTTATGGACAGTCCCTTAGCATTTAAAAATGCTAGACCCTTAAAATCTAACATTTGCCCAGCAATATAACATTTTTACTCAAACTTTCGCTTAAAAAAATGTCAAAAAAAATTATTCCGATTTTGTCACTGTTCCGTTTTATCAACTCACGGACCGTTGATAAAAGCGGAACATATTTGTAACAGTATTTATGGATTTTTTTATGCATATTTGATAGAACTGCTTGACAAGGGGCAAATCTCATACGTATTTCAAAGTACAAAAAATTGCCTATGATTTAATATCTGAACTGACGAGTTGTAAGCGGATGTAATGTATATTCAATCAAAAACCATTTCCAACTGTTCAAAGCAGAAATCAATCTTTTGCCATTACTCTTGTGGAACTAGTTTTTTGATCATAACTTCATGCAAATATGCTCTAACTGGTATGGAAAATATTATAAAGCTTTAATTTTTGCACAAAAAGTTTAGTTCCAAAGAGTTGATGAAACAATACATCACTGCCGTAATCTGGAAAAGTGACGTAACAGCCATTTTACAACATGCATGTTTTCCATTTTTCTGTTAAAGAGCTCGATGAGTAGTACTCGTTAACACCATTTTTGGAAAATGGCGTATACGTCACTTTTTCAGATTACGGCAGATCATGCGTCTCCATATGCTTGTATGCTTATATGACGAACATGTTTAAACTTGTAGGCATAAATAGTAATTGTCTCCAAAAGTAATGAAATCACGAACTTGGCGTCTTCGACAAAGTTTTGCATAAGAAGTTTAGCAACAACTTTTGTGAAGACACAAACCTCGTATGTTGTAAAGTGAAAAAAAATATTTTTTTTCGTCTCACTTTTAGGAGGGGTCGATCATTAAGCTGAATACCTCCTAAGTAGCGCATTCACGGTGCCCCGGTAGACCGTTATTATAAAATAAAAATGTCCATCAAAACCAAGTACAGGGCTCGATTCCAGTGGTAATTCTGCACCTCTGGACCAATTTTTAAAAAAATCCCTAGGAGGAATCTCGAGAAATCTTGATTTGAAGTTTTTAGTTAAGAAATTTCAAAAGAATCCATATAAGAATCCATAATTATCACCAAAAACCCTGATTAATCCACCTAGATAGATGACCTTCAATTCTTCTTGAACCTGACAGTCGGAAGTAACCACCAGTTTTGTAGGGTTGCTGTCCGGCATTCTTAAAATATGCCCTGCCCATCGTGCCCTTCCAGCTTTAGCTACCTTCTGGGTACTGGGTTCGCCGTAGAGCTGGGCGAGCTCTTGTTTCAACCTTCGCCGCCACACACCATTCTCTTGCACAACGCCAAAGATGGCCCTAAGCACGCGTTGCCGTTATTAGAACTATAAATATTTACAACTGACTTATCTTACCAAACTGGTTTAAGTATGTTTTTGTATGGCTAACTTGCTCGGGTTTAGTATAAGTGTTGCTTTCAATGTTTAATAGAATGAAAGGTAAATATTAATTTTAATTTAGTGTTTATGTTCATAATGGAGAGAAGTAAGACCAGAGTTCGTGTGGAATAATAGTAGTTAGAAATTGTTATACTCGATCACAGCACTTATTAACCGATCTTTGGTGCCACATCTCGTCAAAGTTCTAATCAACGGACTAGAAAAAGCATGTTTTATATGTAAGCCAAAACCTATTCCGGTACCTCTACAGAACTCAGAAACATGATAATTCAAGATATGGTACTTTGACGTGAATGGAAGCTGCGGCTTTTTACAGCTGCTAGCAAAGCCATCAATTGCTTCCTCGAAACCATGCTCGAGTCAGGGATGGAATGCTCCTCAGAGCGAATCAGGAGAAGAAAAAAAATGCTCACTGCTCTCGACACACGAATCTTTGCTCTTCTCTTTTGCACTTTTGCGTTTCTCTCTTTTTTCGGGTAGCTCCGAAATAATATTCATTTCTCAATGATAACTAAATGGTTTGACTCAATGAGGTGAGGAAAAAGTTGCTCATTGAGTATCTTTGAGCCTCTTTTCTCGAAGGACGGAATTGGTGATGGGGAATAAATTTATGATAATTAGTTGGCTAATCTGAAGGGTAGCCAGTAGGTTATTGTATTTATCGTGTTTGTTTGGAAAACAATTCAATCACTGTCATAATGCGGGTTAAGGACATTTTATTTTTACACGTTGAAGACATTCTCTTAAAAGAGCTTAGTATATTTTAATCAAAAATGAAGTAGTCGAACGAATCTTGTATTTATCGGTCAAAACGGTATATACGGCAGTAAATAGTTAATGTAAAGATAGAATGGTGTTCATTTCTACCCGTTCATGGATGCTATACACGGTCCCTATTCTCATGCTGGTCTCATAAAAGTACGAATGTGTAAGACTGTTGTGCGGGTAGCGATGGTATGACAGAAGTGTGCTTTCATTTATCTATACGTTCAGTTGGAAAGAACAACAAAAATGATGCTCCTCAAAGAGGCTCATTGAGACAAACGGTTTCTCTCAATGAGAGCCGCTCCTCATTTTTCCCACAACGAAGAGCATTTTTGTTGGTTTGATCATACCCGTGATATTTTGTTGCTCACTTTTGATGAACTTTTTTTTGCTCATTGAGCTCATTGTGCGAGCAAATGCCAAGCCTGGCTCGAGTTTCAAAGATCTGTATCTTGCGTACACTTTTTTGAAAATATTCAGAAACCGCTGATTGAAATATTTATTAGAAAATTGTTAATGTTTAAGCAGAGTAATGCCGTATTCCGAAAGATCTGGATTCTAGTGATTTGTTGATACCTAATCTGTATTTGGTTCACCCTTAAATTTACTCAACATGGCGCTTCTCGAGCAACTTTAAAATCGTATTACAATTCCGAACTAGATGTGTAGTGACGGAGATAAGCAAAGGTTCATTTTGTTTCTTTTTTAAAGTGTTTTTAAAAGTTCAAAATTGAATATTGTACGTGGATTGGACCCGACCGTTCGAAATAGTCGCTCCTTGAACGGTCGTTGAAATCGCCGTTTTCACCTTCACATCCGTCTTCATAGTAAAATCTGTCAAAACTGACAAGTCTGCCACGTGGTTTTTGCTGTTTCCCTCGGACTTCGCTTTCTTTTTCCGATGTTTTGACATCTGTTTTGATAGACAAGGAGCAAAAAACAAGGTAATCTACCAAACATTTATTAAGTTTGGCAAACCGTGCAGGAAAAGGGAACGTTTGAAATAAGCAAGTGAACCGACCTTAGAATCCATTGGTCAAGTAAATCCACAATATTTCTTCGTCCAAAGAATATGCACAAAGCTTGACATTTTTTTTCTTTCTCTTGTGCATTTTTCCTGATATATTCCTTGGTTCTCGAGATCGCATTCTATATGCCGAGCTCACTCATAGCTTTTCCTTACCGCCATCTTTGGATTCATTACCAGTCCGATGCTTCTTTTGGGGGGAAATCTCAGAATATGATAAAGCTCCGTCAATTCAATTGGTACAGCATCTGCCGAAGATCTAACCTTTTATGTAATGCTAAACAACTACACTACTTTAAACAAATATTTAAGCTGTTGGTTTTTTTCATCAATTTTTTCCATACTTCAATCTTTACTTCTGATGCTCGAATACATTTGTGAATACAATAAAAAAATACAAACTTTAATCTGAATGGCATTCAACAAAGAATCTGCAGTCTGCACGTGAATTCATGAATGGTTTTGAACATAGCATTTTTGAAGATAGACGGCTTCAAGCTATACAAAAAACATACCTAAGTCAGTTTGGTGAGCTTAATCAGTTGTAAAAATTTATAATTGTAATAAAGGCAACATATGCAAACTGGTTGAAATCAACTTGGACCACTTTTTGGACGGCTTTGAAAGTATTTTGGGGATATTATTGAATTAAAATATGGATTCTTTTGAAATTTCTTAATTAAAAACTTCAAATCAAGATTTCTCGAGATTCCTCCTAGGGATTTTTTTTAAAATTGGTCCAGAAGTGCAGAATTACCACAGGAATCGAGCCCTGTACTTGGTTTTGATGGACATTTTTATTTTATAATAACGGTCTACCGGGGCACCGTGGCATTATCTTACTGATGAAATCTGGATCAATATTTGTAAAGGGCGTAACAGCCAAAATTTATTCTAGATTGCTTTGTGAATAGGTCGTATGTGCAAAAGATTGATTCTTTTTGATCACGCTCTCTTTCGCTAATATATCGGCTAGTTTTGCATGTTTTGCTACATTTCCACTTCAGCATGATAGACAAAGCTATTGTCTTTGGATATCTGACAAGAAATTCGAAGTAAACTTTTGTATAGTTTCGTAATAATCGAAAGAGAATAGATCCAAAGAGAGACTCTCTTTTGCACATCAAAGCACTCTAGCCCCATTTTTAAAACTAATTTTAAACTAGCGAAAGAAACCCTGCTCAGCCCGGGTGTTGCAAATTTATTATTTGGAATTATATATTGATTTTCTAAATGCAAGCTGCTCCACGGCATTACCTTTCACCGCTAGGTGGATTAATTAGGGTTTTAAATTTTTCTTCTTTTTTAGCTTATTTAGGACATCTGAATTGGTTATCACACTTCTTAAGGAAATGCCTAAATTATTACATTTATTTATTTTAGTCGCAGGATTTCTTGTCGACACCTATTTTTTGTTCATAATTATGCAGCTTTACATTTGAAGAGTTGCAGAATATTTTAGAAGAAATTTATTTTGATTACTACAGAATCGACGAATTATTAGGAGTATGAGTCGGATCGTGACGATTTTTTTCATCTAAGATTGCGAAACTATAAAACAAACAAAAAAAATATTTGAACGTAACAAAGTCGGATCTTATTCACTCGACTTCGATCTAAGCTATTTGATTTCCACGATATTCTTTTATATTTTGCATGTTTTTTTTTTAATTTTTATGATTTTTGCACCGGAAATTGTTTAGGATTTCAACAACATTTTCTTTTTTTATGCATGAAAAGTTGTTCTGAATTTTCAAGAATAATTATTCTGGTGTTCCGAGCGAAACTATTGAAAATATTCTCAAGAATTCTTCGGAGTCTCCATGGAAAAAAATCTTAAGAATTTGTATTTTGCAGGCATTTTTTTAAAAAATAAATGAAAATTTGGTAGTTCCTCTGGAAATTCCATAATATTTCTGAATCATTTCCTGTGCAACTTTCCCAAGAAAATTGGAAGGAAATTTGCAGGAAAATTTCAGTCAAGATGCAGTCAAGCAATGCTCAGCTAGAACCTGAAAAATCCAAATGACTTTCCGAAGATGATTGAATTCTCGATTAACTTTCGGAAGAATTCGTAGCGAAAATACAAAAAAAATTGTTTGTATTCTAAATATTATTTTTTGAAATTCCAAAGAATTTCCTGAGGATAATTCCAAGGCTCCTCCGTGGAAATTCTGAATAATGGCCCGAAGAAAAAAATCCTTGTAAAATTCGAATAATTTGTGATAGAATTCCCAAAGAACGGGAAATGGGATTTCCGAATAATTTCCATTGACAAATTATAATATATTTCTGGTTGAAATAAAAAAAAATCTGAAAAAAGTGAACTATTTTTTCCCACCGAATTTTATTTGTATTTCCAACGGAATTGCTTTGAATTCTCAAATAGAATTACCGAATATTTTTTTGTAAAATCTGAACGAAATGATGCAAAAGTTTCAGCGGCGTGATTCCAAAAACCATCGGCGGCGGTGGCGTGGCACGGCGGAAATTGGTTGTTTTATATCGTGTGTTACGTATTACATTCAAAAATTCTTTGTAGAAATTATGAATAATGTCGTAATCGTTTAACTTTTTTTTATAAAAATAGGATCTAAAGATCCGCTTTGCGTTCATTGATTTATTTATGTGTACTTTTTACACCGCTATTGTAATTCACCAAGATTTCGGGTAAAAAAAAAATTAAAAAAACCACGTGGTTCGGGAGCTAAACCTTTCCCTTCCCCAATGTGGCTTATTCGGATCATTTTCCACAGAGAATGAAGTGGTTACTTTTTGTGTGTTTCCAAACCGCAGATTGCGACTCTTGGAATTTAATGATTTATTGATTTTGCAAGACAACTGCGAAACAATGGAATATCATTAGGGCACATTGGGTTCTTCCGGAGGTTCCCGGGAAACATGGATTTCTATTGAAAATGGGCTCAAAAGCTTTGGCTATTTTTTTATTTTACAGGATGTGAAAGACGCTATTTCGACTAGATGGTTTATTATTGCTTTTTTATAATTACCAATAAAGCTAGGATTTAAAATTGTAGGGTCTATTGCTCTACTGTTATAAAGAAACAGTTTTCATCATAATTCAATATTGGGGTACAACCGTAACGGTTGAATTGGAAAAGGTAGATACTGCATATTTTTATTTACTACCACACTCCCGGGGATGGAGGCCCCGAAGACACATCTCATTGCTGAATGTTTATTTTCTTTCCTGAATGTTTCCCTTGATGTTCGATTCCGATATTGTTTCAAACTTGCGAATCATGCTGCCCAGTGGTCAAATCGATGCCACCATCAAAAAGGGTGCGGTTTTGTTTGTTCAACTTAAACCCGGAATCCATTTGACCGTGGAGGAAAATATCCGAAAGGATATAAAAGAAATGATTTATGATGGAAACCGCTCCAACTGACCGATAACAAGCTGGTTCTTATTTTCTTAAGTGAATCCTGGGGAATATCAACACAACATTATCACATCATCACATCCACCGCCATCGCCACCATCATCAGCAGCATCAACATCAACATCAGAAGGATCAGGATGGAGAAACGAAACCGCAGTGGTCGATGGTGATGCTGGGCTGAGAGATAAAAGTTTCCAAGTGCGAGAACGGGATTGTGACAGGAAAACTCTTCACTTTGAGATCACTCGTCCTGACTCGAGCGCCGAATGAGAGACGAACTCGCTTTCTCCCTTTTCCATAACAAAGAAAAATAAATATCTTTCTACTGCTGAATAATTCATGAAATTTTTATTGCATAGAAGCTGTTTCTGTATTTTTTTGTCGGTCTACTCCGAGGAATGATTTTTTGCTCCTTGACTTTGCTCCGTACAACTGTGAATCTAGAACTCTTTGCCTTATCTCGCAATTGGGATGTCTCTTCTTTCTCTCGGTGGCGTTGCACCGCGGAACACATTTCCTGGATTCGGAACGGGACCCAAGCACGGCGTTTGCTACACTTGCAGCGCACAAGGACTTCGCCACATACATTACATTAATGATCATTGAAAGTCTGATAATGTGCGGCTTCCGAATCCTTCCTTCTGGTACCGAGGGAAGTGCTGGCTGGTGGATGTCATCCGATACTGTAGGTGTACAGATTTTCCTTGTTTGGCTCTAACGAAGGCAATGGCGATGATGACGACGATTGTCCAATGAGATGGAAGAGTGAGCTCGGTGCAACATCTGGAAAGCACTTCAATTGGAATAGCTTTCAGAATACTTAGCTAATTGTTCCGGCTGAAAGCAATCAGTAGGTGGATTTGTTATGTTTAGTAAAAAAGGTAGGGGAGAACAATGCATAACGCACCCACGGGGCAAAATGGCCGCACTCTTAAAATCATTCCTTAAATCTTTTGTAGAAAAACTATGAACGAATATTACCATTAGGGGAAACTGGACACACATGATCCCCGGGGACACAAGAACCCCCCCCCCCCCAATTTTCTCAAAAACCAATCACATTTTTATACCACTGGTATGATCAAACGGATCCAGGTGAACTGCTTTAGTCGTAAACCACACGAACAAACAAATGTAGATGGCGCAGCTCTTTTGTGGATGACCTTAAGGTAAAGAAGCCCTGCATATGTAGTCTACGCCAGTAACGTCGAACGGAATGCTAACGTTAACTCTCTGGGCTGGAAGCTGCCCAATCTGTTCATATGCCGGAACGGGATTGGCTCGGACACACTGGATGCAATTTCTGATGATACTTCGTACAAGTCGTCGTCCTTTTATCGGCCAATATTCCTCACGCATGATGGATAGGATCAGGTGGCCGCCACCGTGAACGAGTTTGTGGTGTAAAGATTTGGCAATGAGCTTGACAAGGGGATGGAAACTAGGAAGCAGGGCTGGGTGCTTGGAAAGATATGTCTGATCCGATAGTTTTAACCGCCCCCCACTCTAAGAACCCCATTCTGCGTCAACAAACGGACTTATCAGTCGTATAGAAGATTTTTTTTGGTGAGCTCTCGATTCTTTTTCAGGTCACGCAGTTCTTCTTGAAAGCAATCGGCCTACCCCAGCTGAACCAGAGTGGTTTTAGCTTGGAATGTTCCGCTATTGAAAGCGAATAAGATACCTTAGGCTCTGCGTTGGATGGTTGAGTTCGAGATTTGTGGCGAAGTTTGTACAGGAATCTATGACAAAGGGCAACAATTCTTGTCAAATGAGAAAAGGACGAGTATCTCAAGAATATCGGGTTGTAGCACGGGGTGATATTTGTAACGGTAACAACTACACCCTTACGTTCAACTTCAGCTTCAGAGGTGCGAGTCGGACAATCAGATTTCGGATGATGCAACCACTCAGGACCATGTTTCCACAACTTACTTTCCACGAATTCTCTGACTTCCATTCCTCTGGATACGAGGTCGGCCGGATTATCAATTCCGGAAACGTGATGCCACCGTGATCCATGGGTTATTGTTTGAACTTCAGATACACGGTTAGCGACAAAAGTTTTCCATGCGTTGGGGGGAGAACTAAGCCACTGTAGGGTCACAGTCGAGTCGGACAAGAAGAAGGATCCATCGATGTTCATTTGCAGGGCTTCTCGAATCCGGGCGTTGAGATGCAATTACGGCGGCACATAATTCGAGTCTGGGTAAGGAAAGTCTTTTTAAAGGTGCAACACGAGACTTAGCTGCCAAAAGCTGAACTCGAACACGACCTTCGGCATTTTCACTCCTGGCGTATATACATGCACCATAGCATCCGCGAAACAATGTAACTGAATGGTACATTGTGCTTGAAAGGCGTACCTATCGATGTGGAAACTGGATAAGATAGGGAGTTGCTCGTACAAGTTGTGCCATTTTCGTTTGATCTGATTAGGAACTTCTTTATCCCAGGAACAACATACCAACCACAACTCCTGGATCAAATTTTTTTCTTGAACGATGACCGGTGCAGTTAAGCCGAGTGGATCAATTAATCGAGATATTGCGGAAAGAATTGTTCGCTTTGTCGGCTTTCGATCACTCTGGTCGGAGTGGATGTCAAATAGTGGATATATAATAGGATGTTCCCAAATGGTCGGGGTTCAGCCAAACCGAACCAAGCGGCTTTTAGACTGACTTGTGATATTTTGTTCGTAAAATGAAAACGGAAAGTATTTTATGTCAATTCATGCATACATTTGAAGGGGAGCGGGCCATTTGGCATAAAGTCATTTGGCATAACGCCATTTGGCATAAGGTCATTTGGCATTTGACATAACGGTCATTTGGCATAACGGACATTTGGCATAATTGGAACCAACGTCAAAAGTTAGGGTCTTTTGGCATAACGGACATTTGGCATAATTTTTCTTTGCGTTCGCTAAATGGTGACTAATTGGTGCGGGAAACACCCCGGAATAGTAAATATAACACCCGTCGATAACAATATTAAAACACATTGTCCTCTCGTGGAAAGAATACATTTGCAATGCAATGCATGCCCGGATTAGAGCAGTGGTGGATATAATCCTCTCTTTAAAAGAAGGCGTGTTGACGGATTATGACAATGAAGGATGTGATCCATTCTTTAAAAGTAGGTACTTGCCCGGATTATGGTAATGGAGGATATGATCTCTTCTTTAAAACTAGGCGCTTGCCCGGATTAAGGTCATGGTGGATCCGATTCCTTCTTTAAAGGTAGGCGCTTGCATGGATTATGGCAATTGATGAAGTGATCCCTTCTTTAAAATTAGGCGCTTGGCCGGATTATTATAATGGTGGATGTGATTCCTTCTTTAAAGTAGGTGCTTGACCGGATCATGGCGATGGAGGATATGATCTCTTCTTTAAAAGTAAGCGCTTGCCCGGATTAAGGTCATGGTGGATGCGATCCCTTCTTTAAAGGTAGGCGCTTGCATAGATTATGGCAATGGAGGATGTGATCCCTTTTTTAAAAGTATGCGCTTGCCCGGATTATGACAATGTTGGATGTGATTCCTTCTTTAAAAAAAGGCGTTTTCCCAGATTGAGGCAATGGTGGAAGTGATACCTTCTTTAAAAATAGGCGCATGCCCGGATTAAGGACATGGTGGATGCAATCCCTTCTTTAAAAGTAGGCGGTTGCATGGACTATGGCAATGGAGGATGTGATCCCTTCTTTAAAAGTAGGCACTTTCCCGGATTATGACAATGGTGGAGGTGATTCCTTCTTTAAAAGAAGGCGCTTGCCCCGATTGAGGCAATGGTGGATGTGATTCCTAATTTCAAAGAAGGCGCTTGCTTGGATTGAGGCAATGGTGGATGTGATCCCTTCTCTAAAAGTAGGCACTTGTCCTGATTATGACAATGGTTGATGTGATTCCTTCTTTAAACGAAGGTGCTTGCCGGATTGAGGCAATGGTGGATGTGATCCCTTCTTTAAAAATAGGCGCTTGCACGGATTATGGCAATGGAGGATTTGATTTGTTCTTCAAAAATAGGCACTTGTCCGGATTGAAGCAATGGTGGATGTAATCCCTTCTCTAAAAGTAGATGTGTGGCCTGAATTGTGGCAATGCAATGCCAAATGACCTTATGCCAAATGGCGTTATGCCAAATGACTTTATGCCAAATGACCCAGATCCCATTTGAAGTAGGTTATCCTCAGTTGTGGCATTGAACGGTGTCCGATGCGATTTATGATTAATTGAATCTGTTTCACGAAAACTTTGGTAAAGAAATCAGAAATTTTTCATTGGCTCTTGGTGTCATTTGGCTGAACCCCAACCAAATGATCCCAGCGTTTTCACCGTCTCTCCTGTGTCGAATCGGTACGTGGATTGAGTTCCAATCAGATCATCAGCAGGAAGCCCTTGAAGAACTTCTATTCTGTTAGAAGTCCACTTCCTCAAGGGAAATCCTACTTTAGCTAACAGCTCTGCAGTAGCAATAGAATCAGCGCCACCAATGAAATCATCTACGTAGAATGACTTTCTTACGATTGGAGCAGCAGTTGGATGCATGCGAGCTTCATTTTCGGTAAGGTGCTGCAGGGCACGGGTGGCCAGGAAAGACGAAGGTGCAAGCCCACAGGTGACGGTAAGAAGCTCGTTAGATTGAAGACGCTCGGTGGGTTTGAATCAATATTTAATCTTTTGCAGAGGGGTATCGTTCGGGTTTACCAGAACCTGACGGTACATTTTTACTATGTCTGCTGTCATAGCCATAGGAAATTTGCGATTCCGTACAACAAGATCCAGCAGCTCATCCTGCACAGTCGGTCCTACACATAGGGCCTGCAGGCCATGGTTTAAAGAGAATCCGGTTGTAGATTTACTCGAGCCGTCGAAAACGACTCTGGTTTTAGTGGTACTACTGGATTCTTTTATAACAGGATGATGGGGAAGGAAGCATTCGATGGCAACCATGGTTTCTGGAACAAGTTTCATGTGACCAAGTGACAAGTATTCCATCATGAACTTATCATTATCTTCCTTCAGCTTAAAATCCTTAGCAAATCTGCGTTCTAGTAACTCAAAACGGCGAATCATTGCATCGAAGTTTGGCTGCTTGGGCAGCTCAACAATGTACCTGCCGTCGTCGGTTAACGGTGGATCGAAACAACTCCTCACAGGCCTTTTTTCACCTACAAGGCGGAACGAAACCCGAGGTCCTCTATTTTCCAGAATCGCTCCATACATTCATCCAATGAGGACAGAGAAGTAGTAATGGTTTTACAACAGACAAGATTCTCGATTCGTTGGAAAAATATGCGTACCGCCAGCGACAGTCCAGCCAAATACGCTGTCAACCAATTCCGGAAGGTTTTCGGAAAGTTTAACTCGTGCTGCTGTTGGGAAGCAGTCGAAAAAGTGTTGGGTTCCAATCACCAAGTCAATCTTACTGCCAATCATCAATCGGTATGTCCTCCGAAGGGAGGTTTGATATCATCCGCTTCAACACTAAGAAGGATACTTCTTTTGTGAAGTTTCCCTTGCGAGAAAGAATATTTGTGGTGACTGAATCAGTAGCATGATCAGGTTTCTCACCGATTCCATGGACGAGCACGTTTACCTTCTCGCGTTTTAGTCTTAGGAGCTGGGCTAACCTGCCCGACATCAAGTTGGGTTGTGAAGCACTATCCAGTTCCTTATGTTCCTTTCCATAAGCGTCAACGATATGAAGGACGATCGTCAACATAAAAATGGTTGGTGTGGGATTTCGTAGTACGCTGCTGCACTGAACGATGCGATGGCCGATTCATTCAAATTCGATACCATTTGTATTAAAACTCTTGATTGGGTTCTGGAGCTGGATGCTGACTGCTGGGTTGACCTTGAGCTGGATTTCGAAGCTACTTGGGAACTTTCGCCGACTGATTTACTATAAGTGGGAAACTGGCCAGGGTGTAGAAGAGTGTGATGGTTTTTCTTACAGACTCGACACGTGAACTTGGAGGGACAGTCACGTGCGAAATGGTCATGGCGGAAACAATTAAGACACAACCGCTTGGAATTCACTATTCGCAGTCCATCGGCGAGGGACATCCTTTCGAAAGCTTGGCATTTGACTAGAAGATGTTCCTGATCGCAGGCATGGCACTTGGGACTGAAGTGTTCAATGGTGGAATACGATGACATTTTTATAGGTGTCTGTCTTCGGTGGCTTGCATTGGAAAACTCTGATTGTGTAGAATTGGAGGAATGGTTGACGGAAAGAGATTAGAGCACTCGGATCTGCTTCTCCGGAAACTCAACAAGGCACGCATAGGATTGGTTGTTAACTGTCTCTGCGTGGTCCTCCCATGCCCGAATCGTGTCGTCGTGAAATCGCATACATAATAGGTGCTCCATCAAAGTGCTCCAAGACTCAGTTGGCTCTCCTAACTGCTGAAGGATTTTGATGTGCATTTGGAACTCGTCTACAGTTGAAAGAAGAGAAGAAGCGGATTCTTTCTTCATGCGAGGGATATCCAGTAGATCATGCAGATGCTGCAGTGCCTCCCATGCCACAGGATAGTTGGCGGCACTGATGGCGATGGTCTCGATGATCTGTGCTGCTTCTCCCTTAACTGCAGCACGTAAGTAGTGGAATTTCTGTATCGGAGGAAGGTCCGGGTTGTCGTGGATCAATGCTTGGAAAGTGTCGAAGAATGTTAACCACTGCATATAATCTCCATCAAACTCCGGTATGAAGATAGTCGGCAACTTCAAACCAATTTCAAATTCAATTTTACCTAATTGGATTAGGGTGTACCTCAAAAAAACAGTATTTTTGATCTACTTTTTTTTGTTTTAGATTTCTCGAAAAAGTCGTTTGCGGGTGACTTTTAGAGCTCAAAAAATGCAACTTTTGATGGGTAAATCTGCTGAATATGTTTTTCCGATCAAAAGTTATAATCGTTTTTCTGTTAAAATTACATTTTTTTCATATGTTGATATTTCCGGTTAGGGCAGACCAAAAAAATATGTTTACACGGCATTTGAAAGAGCAATTAATATTCTTTATTATGTCAAAAAATTGGAGATATTTTTTTATCTCAAGTTTTACCAATTTTACTGAAGTCATGTTTTTTCAAGTAAATTGATATAACTTGACAACGGAAGAAGATACAGACGATATTATAATAGCAAAACACGCGTTTCGAAAAGCCCCAAAAGTCTTCAAAAGGTGACATTTGTGAAAAATGAAAAATAATCTACAGCATCAACACGAAGAAAAAATGAAAAAATAAAGATTAAAAAGGAAGCAGGAAGAATGAAGGTGGAAGAAGGAATACAGAAGAAGAAATAATGAGGAAAAAGGATAAAGTCTATTTTGGAAACTTAGGTGGGCTTTGACACTATGAAGATGTAAAACTGTTGCATAATAAGAACATTCTATGTACTAAAAAAAGCTTCTAACGACTCTTATAAAACAATGACATTGTTATAAAGTAAACGATGTGATCGGAATTTAAATCAACGGTGGAGTATTCTTTATGGCAGTGCTTTTTCCTTCTTAACTTGAAGCTCAACAGGTTCCATAATAAATTCATTAAATACTCGTTTATTACTCAAGCAACACAAATGCGCTTCTGTTATAAATTCTATTTCAAAAGAACAGATGTGCACTTCACTAAGATATTGAACTTTTTGTTGCAATCTTGAAAAGTTTAATCCACAACCCTCCTCAACAGCATTCAATCATAAAAGACACTGTAGATGATACGCAAATGCCTGCGTATTTATGGCTCGCTCCTCGGTAGCAACTGCAAAGTCAAAAGAAACATTTCGGAAAACATTATTAGCTATTCAAAACACATTCTCGAAAAGTTTTTTTCCTTACTCTTTGCTTTAATACGGATTTCAGCCCAAGATTGGAACATTTGACTTTTGTCGTGTCAATCATCGAGTGCGCGTGCAAATCCGAGTGTCTGCCAGCCAAATAGACAAGGTTCTTTTTCTTTCAACGTGGATTTGCGACTGGTGCGGTGTTGGGTCGTCACATGTTGAATGTGCTGTAGCCATCAAATCCCACGGCGACGCGACAACAATGCGATAGGATCAACAGTTGAGAGTACGTAGCTAGGTCCACCAGAACTTTGACGATGAAGACGCGTTGGAATGTGGCAAATAAACAAACAAAATAGTAGTTTCAAGTAGTTTTCATATTTCTTTTTTGGCAATTGATTTAATATTGCACAAATTCCTACTACTTATAAAGCCTATTTACCAAAATAACATAAACAAAAATATTATATTACCAGATAATATTTTTTTTTTTTTTTTTTTTGGTAAATAGGCTTTAATAGTTTTAAATAAAACCGTTATAAATCATGATTTAATATCGACATAAAGTTCTTCATTCGTTTTTAAAACATGTAATTTTTGTTCGAGTTACGACTTATGTTTGCGTAATGCTCAAATAATATTTCTGTATTATTTATATTATAACTATTTATTTGGGGTCTCCAGTAGCTTTACGAGCAAAGGCGTAGGATTGCTAATACGGAAATAGCGAGTACGATTCTCTGTCTGGTCTTGAATGTTTTCGGGTTGGAAACTCTCTCGACACCTTGGTAAGATCCACTTTAGAATATTCATCTGTAGTTTGGGCATCTTACTATCAGAATAATATTTCCCGTATTGAATCAGTTCAGCGTAAATTCGTACGGTTCGCTCTACGTCACCTCCCGTGGAGAAACCCTGACATTTTGCCTAGTTATGAGAACCGCTGTAGGTTAATTGAGCTAGATTCACTAAGCGTCCGTCGTGATACTGCCCGTGCGTTATTTGTAGCAGACCTTTTACTTCTGAACTATGACTCGCCTCCTCTTTTGTCCCAGCTGAATTTCAACGTCAGCCAACAAAACCTTCGTTCTAGACAATTCTTTTTCCTCCGCGGTGCCCGAACGAATTACGGGCACAACGAACCATTTTTGAGCATGTGCAGAATTTTCAATCGCTGCTCAAATGAATTCGATTTTTACTTGAGTCGTAACACTCTTCGGAAAAGGTTTTCCCTCACCCTGTCACACTTTTAGAAAGGTTAGCTCAAATTGTTGATACTAGATCTAGACTAAGTTAATTATTGTTAATTGTTGTAAGAAATAATTGTATTATGTATCATTTGGAGTTAAATTGTATTCTGTTGGTACGAAAAGACGAAGAGGTTTTGCGCCCATTTGAGAGAGAACAAAAAGAGTTCAACTCAAACGGGCTTTTCCCTTTTCCTAAAAAATAAACAAAATAAACAAAAATAGTGTATTCATTGTAGGCCACACCAGGTAATTGTATGAGCTTTAGAATGGTATGCAAAAACTAATGGGTACACCGTGAATTTTTTTTAAGTACGAATGCATTAAAATTTCTCAAAAACAACGCTAATTTCAACTTTGATAGTGAAGAACTTTTTTTTTCCTCAACGATGCTTCGACTAAAATCGCGGTCGCGTGCTTACGTAAAGGCAATCAAACTCATCAAATGCTTTAGCCAAGCAAGCCTTTGGAACAGCAGAGTGCGATTTAATTCGCATTCTATACCGTCCCGCCCAGTCCGTTACTGGGGGGCATGGAGTGCGATCCTCTCGTTTAATAAACAATGTGCACTCGCTTGGCTGTGGATATACAACAGTAAAGCACATGTGGAGATTGGGCAAATCAAGCATCCGAAAGATATTCAATTTGCAAAAAAGAGAGCCAACCGCGGTGGAGGTTGGTACTCGGATTCTGATGGCTTTTCCGCAAACGTGACCTTTAAGTGGTCTTGTTGTGTAGGGGTTATCACGCCTATCTAGAGAGTAGGAGGTTGAGGGTTCGAGTCCCTCCAAGACACGTGGATTCTTTTTCGCAAATTTCATATCAATTTGTCAATTTCGAAACATATGCTGTGCATATGCACAGCCAAGATATTTAACAAAAAAATGGTTTTCGTACGGCCGAGTTGCCGAATAATATGCAATTAATTAACAGAGTTAAGTCAATTTGAATATTTTTTATTTGTTTTTGCCTTTCTCGTACTGTAAGTACGAGTTTAGCTCACTTTTGTTGCAATTACCCTAAACCAATTTGCTTACCAATAGGTTCCATTCAACGCGGAATCCTGTTCTATTGTTTTCTATCGAAAATGAGCCAGATCGGACTATGGGATCAACGATTATGGCCAAAATACTATTTCTAAAATGCATGAGAAAGACCCCACACCGCTAGGTGGATTAATCTGGGATTTTTACCGTGTTTTAGCCTCTCTCGTACTCCAACGTCAATGTTCACTCCAAAAACGAATGTTTGATAGAAGGCTCGAAGACCCCTAGTGTTATATACCAATCAACTCAGCTCGACATGTTGGGGTGATGTCTGTATGTGTGTGCGCAAAAAAATCTCAATCGCCATTTAGACTTTTTTTTATCCGATTTTCTCGCAACAAGTTACATTCGACGGGGAATCCAGTTACATCGTTTCTTATTCAAATTGGTCCTGCTTGGATAATGTCTGGCTCAACTCATTTTTGATACCCATTTTCAAATCTGGAAAAAAATCAGACATACGTAATTATCGTGGAATAGCCATTATCTCGTGCATTCCAAAACTTTTTGAGGCCATAGTAAACGAAAAATTATTCAAACAAGTAAAAAACCGAATAACAGACGCACAGCATGGCTTCTTTAAAGGGCGTTCAAGTTCAACTAATCTTCTTGAATTTGTTGACTATACCCTGAATGCAATGGATAAAGGAAACCATGTAGAAGCTCTTTATACTGACTTCAGTAAAGCATTTGATCGCATAGATATACCCATGCTTCTATTCAAATTGAAAAAAAACTGGAATTGAGCCGGGACTACTCAAATGGCTTGAATCCTACTTAACTGATCGCCAATTGATTATAAAATTTAACAACAATAGATCAAAACCCATTCAAGCCACTTCCGGTGTTCCCCAGGGCTCTCATTTGGGGCCTCTATTATTCAATTGGGGCTCTCCTTAGCCGTGCGGTAAGACGCGGGGCTACAGAGCAAGACCATGCTGAGGGTTACTGGGTTCGATTCCCGGTGCCGGTCTAGGCAATTTTCGGCTTGGAAATTGTCTCGACTTCCCTGGGCATAAAAGTATCATCGTGTTAGCCTCATGATATACGAATGCAAAAATGGTAACTTGGCTTAGAAACCTCGCAGTTAATAACTGTGGAAGTGCTTAATAAACACTAAGCTGCGAGGCGACTTTGTCCCAGTGTGGGGATGTCATGCCAATAAGAAGAAGAAGATTATTTATAATATATGTGAACGACATTTCCTTCATTCTTGACAAACTTAAAGTGTTAATCTATGCAGATGACATGAAGCTCTTTTTGGAAATAGGGAATAAAAATGACCTCAACATATTCCAGAACGAAATATGCACATTCTACGAATGGTGCAATAAAAGCCTATTGCAACTGAATGTAAAAAAATGTAACCTTATATCATTCAGCAGAAAAAGAACAGCATCAAATCTCTCAATTACATTAGGAAACCAGGTTGTAGAGAAATGCGATAGAGTTAGGGATTTAGGAATTCTCGCTTAACTTTTCAAAAGGACCTAAGTAACATTTTTTTCATGAATTAATTTGAATAGCGCAATTAACAGAAAAGCATGAAAACTTTCGATTGCAGTACTCAAATTTATTCATGAAAAAAATGTTACTTAGGTCCTTTTGAAAAGTTAAGCGAGAATTATCTTAGACTCCAAACTAACGTTCATCGACCATTACAACACCATTATTCATAAAGCAAATAATATGATGGGTTTTATAAATCGTTTCTGCTATAACTTTCATGACCCATACACAATTAAAACATTATATATTGCTTATGTAAGGTCGATACTGGAATATTGCAGCATTGTATGGTCTCCATTTTCAATAGCACACGAAGAAAGATTAGAATCAGTACAAAAACAATTCCTATTATTTGCTCTTCGTAAATTAGGTTGGACAACATTCCCACTTCCATCATATGAGGCACGCTGCAAGCTTATAAACATTCAATCTTTGAAAGAGCGTCGTGAAACTGCAATGGTTTCATTTATTAACGATATAGTTTCGCAGCGTATTGATTCAACAAACATTTTATCAAAATTAAATTTCTACACACCATTTCGACAACTGCGTCATCGACATACATTTTTAATTAATCACTGCCGTACAAATTATGCAAAATTCGGACCTCTCAATCAGATGATGGCCATCTATAATCAACACTGCGAAATTTTTGACTTTACAATGTCTCGGCAGAACCTAAAAAAATATTTTGTCACAATTCGAAACCTACACATCTGAATTTACATTAAATCGCAAAATTAAACACTACTTAACCAAACTATTTTTATTTTTATACACTATAATACCGTATTTATAGCATTAAGAAAATAAAGAAAAACATGTATATTGTATATGTACTAGTCTACGTCGGTTGACGAAATAAATAAATAAAAATAAATAAATAAATAAAATACATTTATTGGTAATAATGTCGACTTTATTCAGAATCATCAATTAATTAACTTTTCAAAGGGGTAAATGAATAAAACTCAAAATACAATGCAGCACAACGGCGGTAACAGCAGGATTTGACAGTTCGCTCATATATTTCCTGCCAAATTTTATCGTTTACGTCGGGGCTTAAGTGGTTTGAGGCATTCTCTAATCATAACTTTCTGAACTATTCATTAGATACTAATGAGGAACTAAATATGAGATTTCATAATATTTGGATCTCCTGGAATCAATAATTGCAAAAGTAAAGACGAACATTATCTTAGTTACTACGGAGTGTACGAAATTCCTACTAGTGTTCATGAATGCTTGGTTAATGGTATGGAAATATATATTCACTCACCTACACATAGGTTCACTGGCTGAAGAACCAGCGGAGAGTCAATTTGTTGAAGTTGAAGTTGAAGAAATTTAGAACTCATAATGCAAGAAAATAATCAAGAGAGGCAAACGTTGACATTTTACTTCGTGCCTTACATAAATCAGACCTATTTTTAATCTCGATTTGGATAACGAAAAAAAATCACACACCTATTCTTATGCCATGCCTAATTTTATATTATTTGAAGATTTGAAAAGTTTTTTTTATCCTCTGATACTTTAGATGACTTCATGGATGTCATTGATGGAATTGAAGAAAATTTCATTATAGACATAAACCTTGTAATAATCATGAAAACAAATCAAAAATAATTTAAATAGTGTTGTTATTCAAATTGAAAGGAATCTGCTTTTCGGAACAATGGAGCATCCTTCCACAATGAATATTCACATTTTTCGAGAATATACTATTCTTATATTTTTGAATAACCGATACACGTAAAAAATGTCATGGGATTGCGATTACTAATTTGCTAATAACCTAGCCGTTAGACGCATAACTGTGTAATGTACATAGGAAATCCCAGCAAACATGAGGCAAATATGTATGATGGTAGTGCATGTTTAAAAAAAAAAAACAATTGTAAACAACTTGTGAAAAAACTTGTGAACCATCCCATAACCACTTATTTATTTTGAATGCCTCTTCTTTGTGGTCGTCCATTAACCACGAAAAGTTTTATGGGTAGGAGGAGGTGTTTTGTTACTTTCTTCCAACAAAAATGGTGACTTTCCGCAAAAAAAAACATACAAAAATATAGGACGATAGTCCACAATGAGGATATGGGGGAGAATCAATGATGCACTTAAATCGCTGTACTTAGTTTTTTCACAACCTTTTTCCTTTTCCATAAGAAAGCATTAGCATTAAATCTACCAAATTGGTTTGCTTTGTCACGTTATTCGAATTTATGAAGAAAAAAAACGTGATTTATGGACGATCCCTAAAGGGAGGGGGTGCTTGAAATTAAATATTCATGCTTTTTCGACCATACCCAGCTAAAACTAAGTGGAAAATCACTTTAAAAGTCCAATTTAATTTTTGACCGCTCGCTTGTATGGGAGAGACGGAGAGATGGAGCAACTGTACCGCACTAATAACACACGAAAGTTCTATGAGAAGTTGAACCGTTCACGTAAGGACCACGTGCCACAGCCTGATATGTGCAAGGACATAAGCGGGAACCTTCTTACGAACGAGCGTGAGGTGATCCAAAGGTGGCAGCAGCATTACGAAGAGCACCTGAATGGCGATGTGGCAGACGAAGATGGCGGTATGGTGATGGACCTAGGGGAACGCGCGCAGGACATACTTCTACCGGCCCCGGATCTCCAGGAAATCCAGGAGGAGATTGGCCGGCTGAAGAACAACAAAGCCCCTGGGGTTGACCAACTACCAGGAGAGCTATTTAAACACGAAGGTGAGGCACTGGCTAGAGCGCTGCACTGGGTCATTACCAAGATTTGGGAGGAGGAAGTTTTGCCGCAGGAGTGGGTGGAAGGTGTCGTGTGTCCCATCTACAAAAAGGGCGATAAGCTGGATTGTAGCAACTACCGCGCAATCACATTGCTGAACGCCGCCTACAAGGTACTCTCCCAAATTTTATGCCGTCGACTAGCACCAATTGCAAGGGAGTTCGTGGGGCAGTACCAGGCGGGTTTTATGGGCGAACGCTCAACCACGGACCAGGTGTTCGCCATTCGCCAAGTACTGCAGAAGTGCCGCGAATACAACGTGCCCACACATCATCTATTCATCGACTTCAAAGCCGCATATGATACAATCGATCGGGACCAGCTATGGCAGCTAATGCACGAAAACGGATTTCCGGATAAACTGACACGGTTGATCAAAGCGACGATGGATCGGGTGATGTGCGTAGTTCGAGTTTCAGGGCATTCTCGAGTCCATTCGAAACCCGCAGAGGGTTACGGCAAGGTGATGGTCTTTCGTGTCTGCTATTCAACATCGCTTTGGAAGGGTAATACGAAGAGCAGGGATTAACACGAGTGGCACAATTTTCAATAAGTCCGTCCAGCTATTTGGCTTCGCCGACGACATAGATATTATGGCACGTAACTTTGAGAAGATGGAGGAAGCCTACATCAGACTGAAGAGGGAAGCCAAGCGGATCGGACTAGTCATCAACACGTCGAAGACGAAGTACATGATAGGAAGAGGTTCAAGAGAAGACAATGTGAGCCACCCACCGCGAGTTGGCATCGGTGGTGATGAAATCGAGGTGGTAGAAGAATTTGTGTACTTGGGCTCACTGGTGACTGCCGAAAATGATACCAGCAGAGAAATTCGGAGGCGTATAGTGGCTGGAAATCGTGCATACTTTGGACTCCGCAAGACGCTTCGATCGAATAGAGTTCGCCGCCGTACCAAACTGACCATCTACAAAACGCTCATTAGACCGGTAGTCCTCTACGGACACGAGACCTGGACGATGCTCGTGGAGGACCAACGCGCACTCGGAGTATTCGAAAGGAAAGTGCTGCGTACCATCTATGGTGGGGTGCAGATGGCGGACGGTACATGGAGGAGGCGAATGAACCACGAGTTGCATCAGCTGTTGGGAGAACCATCCATCGTTCACACCGCGAAAATCGGACGACTGCGGTGGGCCGGGCACGTAGCCAGAATGTCGGACAATAACCCGGTGAAAATGGTTCTCGACAACGATCCGACGGGCACAAGAAGGCGAGGTGCGCAGCGGGCAAGGTGGATCGATCAGGTGGAAGATGACTTGCGGACCCTCCGTAGACTGCGTGGCTGGCGACGTGTTGCCATGGACCGAGCCGAATGGAGAAGACTCTTACATACCGCACAGGCCACTTCGGCCTTAGTCTGAATAAATATAATAATATTGTATGGGGATCCCCCATAGTGCAAGTTCCAGTTGGAATGTAGATCCATTGAATATCCTAGTGGATATTTTTTAGAGCGAATATGTATATAATATAGCCTTTACGTACACGTATACGAAAAAGGCCAAACAATATTCAGTTCTTCCAGGAATTCTTCCGAAAGTTGCAATTCTTCCGGAAGCTCGTCCAGAATTCGTCTAAGAATTCGTATAGAAACTCATCCAAGAACTCCCGCGGAAGTTTGCTTAGACATTCCTCCGAAAGTTTGTCCAGAAATTCCTTCAAACGATCTGCCAGTAATTCCAGTTTATTTAGTAACTACTCCGGGAATTCCTCCAAATGTTTCTACAGAAGTTCTTCCAGGAATTCCTGAGGACGATCCTCCAAGAATTCTTCCGGAAGTTCCTTCAGGAATTCCTCTGCATGTTCCTCCGGAAGCAATCTCAGGATTTCCTTTGAAAGTTCATACAGGAATTCGTACGGTAGCTTGTTTAGTAATTCCTTAAAAAGTTCCTCCAAAAATTCCTCCGAGTGATTGTCCAGAAATTCCTCGGAAAGTTCGTCTGCAGAAGATCATCCAAGAATTCCTACGAAAGTTCCTCCAGAAATTCTTCTGGATGGTCCTCCGGAAATTATCCCAGGATTTGGTTCGCAAGTTTATTCAGGAATTTCTACGGAAGTTTGTCCAGGATTTCCTGAAAAATCGTCCAGAAATTAATCCAGAATTTCTTGCAGAAATTCCTTCAAACATTTCGCCAGAAATTTCACAAAGAGCTTCTCTAGAAAATGAGAATGCCTTCAGATTTTTTCACAAATACTCCTCTAGAGAGTGCGCCAGTAAGTTCTTAAGGGATTCCGCCATAAAATCTCCCTGGTGTTCCGAAAGAAATTCATCCAGGAATTTTCCATAAATTGCTTTGAGAACTGTATGGAATTTATTTATTATTTATTCAGACTACGGTCGAAGTGGCTTGTGCAGTACATAAGAGTTTTCTCCATTCGGTTCGGTCCATGGCTACACGTCGCCAACCACGCAGTCTACGGAGGGTCCGCAAGTCTTCTACGCGGATCGTTGTCGAGAACCATTTTCACCGAGTTACTGTCCGACATTCTGGCTACGTGCCTGGCCCATCGTCGTCCGATTTTCGCGGTGTGAACGATGGATGTTTCCCCCAGCAGCTCATGCAACTCGTGGTTCATTTGCCTCCTCCACATACCGTCCGCCATCTGCACCCCACCATATATGGTACGCAGCACTTTCCTTTCGAAAACTCCAAGTGCGCGTTGGTCCTCCATGAGCATCGTCCAGGTCTCGTGTCCGTAGAGAACTATCGGTCTAATTAGCGTTTTGTAGATTGTCAGTTTGGTACGACGGCGCGCTTTATTCGACCGAAGCGTCTTGCGGAGTCCATAGTATGTGCGATTTCCAGCCACTATGCGTCTCCGAATTTCTCTGCAGGTATCATTTTCGGCAGCTACCAGTGAGTCCAAGTACACAAATTCTTCTACCACCTCGGTTTTTTCACCACCGATGCAAACTCGCGGTGGGTGGCTCACATTGTCTTCTCTTGAACCTCTTCCTATCATGTACTTCGTCTTCGACGTGTTGATGACTAGTCCGATCCGCTTAGCTTCCCTTTTCAGTCTGATCTAGTCTTCCTCTATCTTCTCAAAGTTACGTGCTATAATATTTATGTCGTCGGCGAAGCCAAATAGCTGGATGAACTTATTGAAAATTGTACCACTTGTGTTAATCCCTGCTCTTCGTATTACCCCTTCCAAAGCGATGTGGAATAGCAGACACGAAAGACCATTACCAAGCCGTAACCCTCTGTGCATTACAAAGGGACTCGAGAATGCCCCTGAAACTCGAACTACGCACATCACTCGATCCATCGTCGCTTTGATCAACCGTGTCAGTTTATCCGGAAATCCGTTTTCGTGCATTCGCTGGCATAGCTGGTCCCGATCGATTGTATCGTATGCAGCTTTGAAGTCGATAAATAGATGATGTGTGGACACGTTACATTCGCGGCATTTCTGCAATACCTGACGTACGGCGATCAATTGGTCTGTGTTAGAGCGTGTAGCAGTAGCATAGGATAAATTGTAAGAAAGGCAATCTATAAATCGCCAATAGTTTAGTCGATAACATATTCCTTAACATAGGCAAGCGGGCATTCATCAATTAGCCAGGCTCTCCAAGGTCGAGGCCATTTGTTTTCTGGATAAGGTGGGAGAGGGAAAGCAGCACAACTTTCGTGTTAGATTATCGATCGTACCAATAAGGTCACGATCATAAACGAAGGGAGTCGGGAAATGACGTATTTCCGGTTGTGTCCGAGCCAGCACTTTCCTTGATCTGAGGATTCACGGACTCAATCATTTCGTCCGTGATCAGCCAATGAGTTGGAAGTGTCCGCGTTTGATTATTTATTTTTCGATCGTGTTCGTTTTCTAGTAGTTAGATCCTAAAAAGTGTGCGTAAAGTTTTGTGTGCGGTGTTTAGGAAAAAGCCGCAGTCTTAATAGGTAAAATGTGCTCTAAATGTGATATAATGTGCTTATGCTCAATGTGTTGTTCACCCAGATTGACTTGATTTCCCGCCCGCAGAAAACAATTGCACCCAAGCGCGACACTATCAACGCCAGAATCCCCCCCCCCCTCTTCCCAACGGACGGAATACTCCTGGGAATCATCAGCCAGCCAGAAGCGGACCGATCCCTTACCATATCGGTCTGGGAAGGCAAGGGGACTTCCACATGGACGAAGTCCACTAGCCGGTCCGTCAAACCGCCGGCAAGCAACCGCCATTCTGTTTCGTCGGCTTCATTAAGGAGCGTCATCACCGGCGTCAACAAGCCGGGAGCGTCGACCCCAGCGGCAGGTCATCGACTGGGTTAGGTTAAGTAAAGCCCAAACAAACCGGCGAGTCAAACCTTTTTTGATTGGAGTGCGGCGTCCGAGGAGGGCGCCGCGGAGGAAACGTTTTTTGTGCCAGTCTTAGACTGAAGAGCCATCTAATGTGCTAATAGAAAGCCGCAACAATCTTTCGCGAAAGTCGTAGTCGAAAAATCCACTGACGATCGCGAGGGTCCGCTATCACGGATCCGTGAAATATGCGTGCGTGAACCCGATTCACGACCACCGAAATTTGCCGTCAGTTACCAGGAGTACAGACCCTTGAGCAACTGAATAATGATGGCACGTTAGATAGAATGCACAGAGCAAGAGATCGAGAGAGTGCTAGGGAAGAGAAACTGCATACAAGATAGGAGATAGACATGAATGAAGACAAACGCTAAAACGAACAAATGACAAAGTACTCCTAATATTCATGTCAGAGACACATATATAAAAAATAAAGTGTCTTTGCTAGTTAAATAAAATGTTACCTGTTGTTCCTCTAGCCCTAGCCATGCGAATTTAATTAATTAATATGTTTAAGGGGATACGGGAAGCACGAACAATCATCAAATCGTCATCATTTTCATCATTGAATGCTTATTTTTTTTCTACGTGTTTACTCGCAATTTACATGCTAATACATTTACAGTTACATCAAACAAATGAAAACCGAAATACGCCGCTCTAAAGTTACGAGGTGATAATGCTAGAAAGAGACAAAATATAGGAAAAATAACACGGTGTGTAGTGCAGGGGGGTAATATGCGGTGCATCGCGCCTCCTCTGCATGTTGTATGAAGCAAATGTAAATAAACAATCCCACAATGTTTTTGTTAGTCAGCAGTAGTGTAGGTTAACCAATATCCTACAAGATTCCAGTTCGAAAAATGTTACACTTGCCGAGCGGGGTGGCCCGCCTTTTCCAAGCGGCGAGGCCCGGATAATACATCTTAGGTAGGCTTGATTTGTTCGTGGATGACAGGCTTACTCCCCCCCTGGTGTAGTGCTTCCCAGAGTCACCTTAACGTCACAGCGCGATATTGTTTGTTTATTTCGAGTCCCGTCCTCTTAGCGAGTTTGACTGTGGTGGGTATGTTGCTTCCAACTCAGTGATGGTTGTTGGTGAGAGGAGAGAGTCTGCCAATGATGAGAGGCACACTCCCACTTTGAGTGTATTAGGTTCTGGTTGGCTCTCACCGACTCTTTGAGTGTATGGTGTAGCTGTAAGGTATGGATGGAAGATAGGGTGGACCCAACTTGGCACTTATCGTTGTTGCTGGCTGGACCGATCCATAAATCCTTAACGGGAAAATTTAAATGGACTCGCCTTGAGAGAGTTTCATCCGGGCAAATTAACTTGGGCCGTGGTCTCCCTTGTGGAGTGGCTCTTAAGCCACATGCTTTTTGGTACGGATCGCTCCGTGCCGGCTGTATTTGAATAATTGTATAGTTTAGATTTTTTCAATCGAACGGATTTTTCGAGATCGCCCCACGTTGGGCGCCCCACGTGTAAATTTATGACAAATGTCCAGCTTCTGATTTTTAAGAATTTAATGATACATCGCACACTGGTTATTATATTACTCAAAGGTCCAGAAAAAGAAGAGGAATACTACAATGAATTAACAATGATTTCTAATAAATTCAAGAATTTTGTAATACAACGATTTCTAGCGGATACTGTGTTTTTATGCACTTAGAAGCTTGAAAATCACTTTACCATGGTCAGTAACCATTGGTCACGGTGAGCGGAACGAATCGCATTGTTCACAAAACTTGTAGAGCACATCAAAAGCTTCCGTTTAGAGGTTGTTGCGATGATTTTTGGCGTTTATATCTCTTGTCAGATTTTTTTTTTCAAACTGAAAATAGCCCAAAAACACTAAATCGACTTGAGCCATCTCGAAATTTAATCCGATTTGTTGAATTTTAGATACTGTTTGAAAACATGAAGAGGGATACTACACAAATATATGGTCACTATTCCGTGATTGACTAGAATCAGTGAGATTGCATAAAGAACCAGCCGAATGATTTACTGGGATTTTTAGGGCATTATCAGCGTGCAAGTCTCAGTGACTCAAATATTCAAATGGTCAATAACGGCGCCGCCCACGTTCTTGTAGTTCGTTTGGAAGAGGGAACGAATATTAGTATTGCGTCTCAGCAAAAACCACAGGAAGGATTTATCAGTTATTCGGTGGGCATCGTTGGATCTGGATTAACTCTGATAAACTATTATTCGGCCGCACAAAGCAGAACTAACCAACTAGGGTAAAGTGCCCAATAGTGGACCTTCCAGCCATGTTTGCATTATTGCAGCACAATGTAAACATTTTGCTATGAAATTCCATCGGATGAACCTACCTTACAGTCCTATGATTTGATTACATGCAATAAAATGCAGTAAAATTAGATGATTTTTTACAATTCTATAAAAAATAAACACGAGAGTGTCCATTATAGTAATATTTCGGGGGATCCATAATAGGGAAGAAAAACGTCCCGAAACGGAACATGAAGATCAAATGAAGTGTCGACTATAGGGAAGCAATTTCCTATTTTGGCCCCCAGGGGATCTACTATAGGGCGAATTCAGTCAGACTTTAAAATGTTAATTTCAACGAATAACGTCGTGTATTTGAGTGTTTTATGTATGCATCGTGAAAAGGAGATGCAGAACTTTGTTATTAGATATCAAGCAGAATTAATATGTTGAACATTTCTACTCCTTATGCCAGGAAGAGCAAAATACTGCTACTAGAGGGTCCACTATTGGGCATTTTACCTTACCTGCACACTTCTCGACCGAACAAAGCACAACGATACCAGATCGTTCGAAGTGTCTATGAACTAAAAATGTGTATTTTCGACAAAACTTTTGAAAAAAAAAGAAACCCTACTGCTTCAATAGCCTTCGGCGATGTAAAAAAACACTCGGCGGCGTGGTCAATCTTTATACGGCGGTGGCGTGAAAAATCGTCATCGGCGACGGAGTGGCGTGGTGGTGCACATGTCTTATCCGTAGTACATAGATGGAACAAGGGATGCAATGATTTACTGTTTAAGATTTTTTTAAAGTAAATATATTGGGGAGCATCCATAAATTACGTAACGCTCAAAGGGGGGAGGGGGGGTTGCCCGAAGTGTGACAATCCATACAAAAATTTTCAATGATTCATACAAAAAGTGTGACATAGGGGGGAGGGGGGGTTGAAAATGGCCAATTTTTGCGTTACGTAATTAATGGATCTTCCCTTGAGCATTATCATAGTGGCTTACATTACGATCACGAAAAAGCTTATCGACATTTGAATCATTTGTTTGGGAAACTGTATAAGTCCATTTTACACTATTTCGAGAAAATAACAAAAAACTGTTTTTTAACAAATTTGCACCGTTTTTGGCAAAACTCAACTCCCTGGGACACTTTCAGTGCAAAACATGTAAGCAGTACTCCACAATTGCTCTTCAAAGTACGTGGACATATGTAGTTTTTCAAACAAACGAAAAAAATTTCATACATTCCTGAACAAAATTTTTTTTTTCGTATTTTTTGCCAGAATATGTATTTTTGGACGAGGATTCAGAATATATAAAAATCTCATTTTGGCCAAAAATGTTACATATGCAGTTTCTTAAACAAACGGTTCATTTAAGTTTAAATCTTAAGAACACATATTTACAGGACCACTGAATATGTACATACGCGCACTGCTTACCTGTCGGATGGGTGACAGGATTGAGTGGTATAGATGAACAGTCCATCGAATATTTTTATTGGCAATTTAATATTTTCGAAGCTTACATAATTTAGTCATGAGCCATGGTTTGTAATGAGATTAAACAACACAGAAGCAGTCAAAGTACTTAATACTAATTTCAATCCTTGTCTAATAATTGACTCTTTGTAATACGACACCGCTGAGAAGTAGCCTTGCATATTACCCTTGCGTCAAACGCACGGTCGTTTTATTTAATTATTCTTTAATGTCTTAATTTGCAAAACAGTTGTCATTTATTATGTTTAAATCTGACATTATTATTCATTGACTCAAATCAACCTTTACTACCAATCGTGTTGTATATTGCTCTTAATTTAAGTTATATGCCAAGTTTTTTTTACTGCAAATTGAATAAAAAGAACTGAGCCAAACGAGGCTTTTATTGAGAGACTATATGAGAAACAGTCCACTTTTTTATTGTCAAACCGAATGGATATGAGTCACAATAAAACTCAAATTAGTTGGATAATATGCTCACCATAAACTTTTCGATGGCGTTGTAATCCGGGGATGTAAATTTAACCGCAAACAATTACGCCTCGGCAAACTGAGTCGAGTCCCCATCGCCGTTTCGATCTACTTCCTCTGCGGCTGTGATTGACGACGACAGCCGGCAACCCTGTCACGAGATTAATAAAAAAATATTCTTTTTCCGCTTTACGATGGCAACTGACAATAAAAATTGTGGCAACCAGCCAGTGGGGTATAAAAGCATGAAAATAAGCACAAATTAATTAAAGTCGAATTGCTTGCCGAAAGACGGGAGCATAACCTTCATCCTACCCAATTTGGAGCATCCCAGCAGGGAGCTGTAAAACAGAAGCAAAACTATCAACGCGTCGCCATTGTGTCGATCTGTTTACAAGTAATCTCCTAAAAGCTTTTTATTCGCTCGTATCCATAAAACTCACTTTTGATAGTTTCTAATTCAATAAAGATAACAACATAAATTTTCGTTTAATTTATTGGCGATTTCACTCGCAAGATTTGTTTCGCCAACCGCAATTCTTCTCGACCAATGAGAAACGAGCGCAAGATGTATGGGGGAAAAAAAATCACAGGGCGGAGAGACCACAACAACTCAGCCATAAATCTGTGCCAGATAGAAATAAAGTTTTCCCAGATCCTTCGCCAACATACGACCGCGGTCGACGGTTGCAACTGAGAGACCAGATAAGGATGGAAAATGATTTCCACTTTGGCGCTGAAGACAATTTCGTTCATCTCACGTTAGGTTTACGTTTTGTGCCGGCTAGGAGATTATAAATATTTATGAACAGCCAGCTAAACATACGAATACTTAGCGAAATGAACGTAACTGTGGTTTTTGGAAGAGAATGCAAGGATTTATGCACTCCATTGTTATTGGGGTCTTCCTTGGTTCAGTGGCCGCGAGGTTGAAGCTCAATTTTTGATCCTTCATGGCTCTGAAAAACTAAGATGCAAGACAATCACCCCACCCCAAGTTGAGCTGTGTATTGTCATTTGATAGGAATGTTGTAACAATTGTTTTATTTCAATAACAGTAGTGAAAATTAATTTTAAAAAAATCGGTGGCGTTATACTTTGTTGGAGTAATGAATCTTTCAATGGTGAACTATTGTTCGAAGAAGACTATTTGCAAAACGCTAGAGCAATAAACTCATAAAGGAACATCGACACATGGCTTTTCGAAGGAATCAAGCATTTCGTCAGCATCGACCGAGCATGTAAACAGAATGTCAGACAGCATTCTCGTACGAAATGGATTTCGATAGTACCAGACATCGAGGCGAGCAGAAAACAAGATGGATCAATTGGTTGGAAGAAATTTTGCAGTCCTTTCATAGACTGCGTGATTGGCGACATGTGGCTACGAAGCAAACGGGAATGAGAGTACTACAAGGGCACTTTGTTCTAAGTTCGATAAAATAGTCGCTTCTTACGCATGTGAGCATGAGCATGAGCATGAGCATGAGATGACCGTACAATTCGTAGTTGCTACTCCGTGATTGACCAGAACTAGCGGAATTGCACAGGGAACCAACAGATGGGACTTGGGGTTAGTACTCCATCCTCAATGTGCACGTTCCGAAAGCTCAACTTTTAATGGGTCAATAACGGCGCCGGCCACGTCCTTACGATCATCGAGGGAAGGGAAGGAATGTTAGTGTAACAACCGTTGTTTTAGAGACCGACGAATCGTCTGCATCTCTACGGTTGTTACGGGAAGGAGTATTGTAAATAGGGAGAGGAAGTGTCATTACTTAGATCAGGATTCACCTTGGTAAGTGATGTAATCTAAGTAACTAGCATGTTAATGTTGACGCGAGAACAAAGTATAGATCAGTTACGACGTATTTTGTTATGTAATTGGTCACCCAACGTAAGGGCAGACAATCAATCGCTCCGGTAGAGCTATTGTTAATTTATCTTTTAACTGTTCGCGATAATCAGTTAGCGTGTTTGTTTTATATTCATCTAACGCAAGGTAAAATAATCAATATCTTAGCGATATACTTGTTTATTTGTACATTTGGTTGTTTCTTTTCCTCATTGTTTTTCGAAATTTCATACCTATAGTAAACAATTTGTGATCTGAGTTAACGTGTGTCTAATTTCCAGTTATATATGTGATTCTGTAGTCGGTCATAATGGGTGTTAAAACATGATCTATCTGACTTTGTCTGCTGCCACTTCTCCATGTGATTGTAGCACCTTTTCCTTTCTTTGAAGATACATTTTTTCTGTCTAGCAGTAGTGTGAAGGAAGGTTTTAAAAATCTCTCCATTGTCATTACAATTATTATGACTTAGGAGTTTACCTATCCATTTCATATCTTCCTGGTTCAGATCTTTTGATCCTAACTGAGTATTAAAGTCTCCAACTACTATGAGATGCTTTCGGTCTTTGCTGTTAGCTATCCATTCACTTAATTTACTAAGAAAAGTACTCTGTTTTACATTTGGCCAATGTATATTGATAATAATCTTCTATATATATAAAAACCAATCTATGTATGTATGTTCGCTAACTACTTCTGAACCACTTGGCCGATTTCAACCAAATTTGGTACAGACATTCTCTATCCTCAGGGGAAGTTAACAAAGGGGTGGGATGGTCATGTAGAAAAGGGGAGGGTGGTGGGAGGGTTTTGTTCAGAAAACGAACAATTCTGTGTAACTTTCAACTCCCAGGACCGATTTCAACCAAATTTTGTACACATATTCACTACGAGGAGGTAATCATATGGGAGGGATTTGGGAAAGGGGAGGGTCTGGAGGAGGGGTTTTGTTTAGAAAACGGGCAATTCAAAGTAAATCATGAACCCCTGTACCGATTTCAACCAAATTTGGTACACATTCTACATCATAAGGAAAAGATAACAAAGGGGATGGGATGGTCATTGGAAAAAGGGAGGGTATAGGGGAGGTGTTGTCTTTGGAAAACGAGCAACTCAGTGTAACTCCCAACCCCAGGACCGATTTCAATCAAATTTTGTACACATATTCACTATGAGGAGCCGATCGTACGGGAGGGAAATTTGGATAAGGGGTAGGGGTCTGAAGGGAGGGTATTGTTCAGAAAACGGGCAATTTAGTGTAACTTCTGAATTCCTGGACCGATTTCAACCAAAATTGGTACACACATTTTCTATCCCTAGGAGAAGATAACAAAGGGGTGAAATGGCCGTTGAGAAAAGAGGAAGGGTAAAGGGAAAGCGGTTGTCTTTAGAAAACGGGCAATTCAGTGTAACTCCTGACCCCAGGACCAATTCTAAGCAGATTAAATGATTAAATCATTCAACTCTATGATTAAAGATTATGATTAATGAATTATAATTTTTGAAAATGATGACTGATAATGATTAATGATTAAATTCATTTTTGACAATAATTAACGATTATGAATAATGAAAAACCGTTGGATTATGATTAACGATTACCGATCGTGATTAAATGTTGACACACTATGTGTATGGTTAATGATTAACGATCGATATGATTAATGATTGATGATTATGAATGATCAAATTGCATAGTGATCCATAATCGAGTAACCTTTATTCAAAATTTTAAAAGGTATGATAATTATATGATAATGATTCAAGATTAATAAATAAAAGCAAGGTATGCAATGATCCAATGTTCCAGCATAACTTCTGTACCCTTGCCCGATTTCAACCAAATTTGGAACAAACATTCTTTTCTTAAGAAGGCGAAGATGACAGGGATCGATCAACTCAACACTTCATCGAAATCATGGTTTGCCCAGAGAAAAGCAATGATTAAAGTGTTTCCTTCTGGACGGCAAATGTGATCATTTCTTTAAAAATAGACGTTTTTCCGGAATAAGGCATCGGTGTATGTTTTTCCTTCTTTAGAAATAGACGTTTGCCCGGAATAAAGCGATTTTGGGTTTGATCCCATTTTCAAAATCAGTCAATGTTTTCAAATGTAATCTACCTTCTTTTAATCAAATGATGAAATATCAATAAGAAAACACAATTATCCTTTTGACCTATTCCAATTCCGATGGTGAAAAAAACTGCGAATTAAACTGGCAACTCCGAGCAAGGCCGGGTACATACAGCTAGTCAGGATATAATTGTTAATTCTGATTGTACACCACAGAATTCTTTTTCTAATTTGTTCCATACTCAGTATTTTAATATTTGTATTTTTTTTTCCTCCTCCAATTCTCTAGTTTTGTTCGAATGATTGTCGCTCACTTTCCATATATAATTTGTTGAATCAATTTCATCAGGATCCTGATATATCAACAATGTGGACTTTGAGTATTTCATTTCTTTTTTCTAAATTTCTACAACCTTTGGCGTTCCAGCTAGCTATTTTCAGTAACTTTTCACTTGGTTTCCTTTCGTTATTCTTATTTCTCTTCCAATATTAAATTACTTGAGTTTGACATACACCCGATTATTTTCATAAACGGATTATTTTCAAAGGGATTTTTACACGGATTTTTCTCATTGATAATTACGTTTACCAACTTCTTTACAAATTGTTTAGATTGCTTCTATTGATCTTGGTAAAATGGAAAATATGTTGAAAAAATTGAACCACTCAACATGTGGAAATACATATTATCAATTCAGTATTCCGAATTAGGCGCCAGCGGAGTTAGATTCCTCTCACAATCCATACGTCAAATCCAACTTCGGAAGTGGTGTGCTGTATAGCACATCACCAAATAAATCAACGCACCACTTCCGAAGTCAGGTCTAGCAAAAGATATTTCAGTTACCAGACAAAGACTGTCGCCTCGGTTCCCTTTGTTCTGCTGTCCAATAGTCGCTTCTTACGCATGTAAAACATAAAGTATTTGATCCTTCAGTAGAAAACTTTCAATAAGTTTATATAGTGGTGTACAATCTCGTCCGAATTTTCTGGTGCCTTTATAGTTATGTTTCGGTTAGTGCAGAATATATTTCTGAGTCAAATAATCAGAACATTATCGTGCATGAAGTCATATTTTAAAACGTTCTCACCATTTTTTCAAGTCTCAATACAAAAATAAAAAACAGTCACTATACTGTCGATTCAGACAAAGCAACAAAACTGCCAATTACGAAGATGATGGATCCAAAATAGCGTAATTCATTCTCAACGCCAGAGTCAAATGGACAAGTCAAGGGCTTCCCGGCGCAGAATGAGGCATATCAAGATAAGGATCAGCTGCACTTCTTACTTTCGCTCTCGCTCGCTGTAAGTGCCTAAGGTCATCAATTACCGAGCCTTCACGGTGGTTCCGGTCCGTTCGGTAGCCGGCTTCGGAAATGTTCTCCATCGTCAATTGTATCGTCATCTAATGGGCAGCGAAGCAGAGGAAGAAAAAGGGCGACACCTCAGACGGATCCTTTTTAGTGCCCTCTGCCCAGGGACTGATACCGCTAAGATCCAGGTCGACGATCGCGCTGCGATCGCTATCTTGGAAAATAACCGAAACCCAAATATTACACAGCATTCACGGGGAAGCGGGTAATTTATGAGCGTAATTATATGGAGCGAAAAAGGACTCGCAGTATCGAGAGAAACAGTGCGACTGAAGCATTGGAAAGAAGGGACGCATCGTTATTAATTAAAAAATATAGTACAATGATCGAGGAGGAATGTTGCACCTGCCTGGCGGTGGCTCGTGCCGAAAGGGGTCCCTCTTTTCTAAACGGTCAAACGCGGTTCGTCTCACACGAGATGTTATTAAAAACATATAAGTCAAATATATTTTTCATCCACACAACCCAAAATATGGGTCTGAATCTCCAAGTATCTGAACAAATATACTGCCTGTCGAGTTAAAATTTCTTTCTATTGTTCTTGTACTGGAATGACGCGTGGTAATGATGATAATCTTGATGATGCGTATCCAGTTTAGTCAGGGCTACGGTATTCTGTCCATTCATCCTTTGATCCGTTTGGTGAGGACTTTATAAGTTTCCATTAGACAGTCTTGTTGTCTTATTTCAGTTTTTTTTTTCGAACTACGTGGTGTTCGGTCTTTTGGATTCTCAAAGAACTGAAGTTAACCAAGGGCCATTCACCTGTTTTCGGGTTTCGCTTTTGATTTCCATACTCATAGATTATTGACCTGTGGAATGAAAGGATAGGGGCCCTCCTTAGCCGTGCGGTAAGACGTGGGACTACAAAGCAAGACCATGCTGAGGGTGGCTGGGTTCGATTACCGGTACCGGTCTAGGCAATTTTCGGATTGGAGATTGTCTCGACTTTCTTGGGCATAAGAGTATCATCATGCTAGCCTCATGATATACGAATGCAAAAATGGTAACCTGGCTTATAAACCTCAGTTAATAGTGGAAGTAAATGGAAGAATAACAGTCTTTTAACCTTGTAGCATTTCCCCTAAGACGCTCTAAAATAATTAATCATTATAAACCTCGCAGTTAATAACTGTGGAAGTGCCTAAGCTGCGAGGTGGCTCTGTCCCAGTGTGGGGATGTAATGCCCAGAAGAAGAAGAATGAATTTTCAAAGCTAATATTAAATTTATGAAATATCACCTGAAGCAACCTAAGTCAAATGTAAAGTTCCTCAGGTAGTGAAAATCTAAGAATCGATCGACGATAGATCTCCTTGTCTTGGAATTCGCAATGGTGCACATTTGCTCACAACGCCAATAGCCATTCTTATTTTATAGCCCACCGTTCCTACTGGAACTTGACCTGCGTTTCAACAAAGTTTTCTTTTAGCATTTCCACATTTAGGACATATTGAAATATTTCTTTCGTTACATAAACCATTTCGTTTCTGATCAGATAGTTTCATTCTAGCAATAAAATATCAGTTGTTTTTGATTATAAAATAACCAGGCCTTTGAAGAAATCGTTCCGTAACTTTTCGTATTTATACTTTCGAATCAATTTACCAGCCGTACCACCGACACATGTAGTCCTAGAATTGAAAAGAGTAACGCTGACGTAAAATAATTGCATCTAACTTTAAACTTCAACTTTAAAAGACGATGCCTAATTTGATAAGTCTTTTGTAATTTAAATCGCCAATTTCCAGGCACACTGCAATCTGCACCAGTTTATCGGAGGATATGATTGAAACTTTTTGAAATTTTAGGAAATTTTACAAAGGACAGGTCTGTGAATTTATATCAGGATTTGTTCCATAGTCAATCCATGAACTACTTCGGAAGATTTCCAAATGAAGTATTAGAGGGAAGATTGGATTCAGACTCTGAGTCCCATGATTCTAAAAATAACTCCAATTCTCAAGTCGAATCCCGAAACCCAAACCCAAAAAACTTCGGGTTAAAAGAAAAATAAGCAGACTGTATTATGTAAACTTCAACTGCACCGTTCAAAAAATATTGGTACCGATTTGATTCATATTCCGAACGCTAAAGCACATTTTTCACTTCGGAGGGCTTTATGGCACATGAATTTCGAACACTTTGATTCAAATTTCGAACACCACCCTAAATGCACTAAAATGCAAAATTTCTATCCGCAAATGACCGTTCTCCAAACATAACATACCTCGGACAAATTAAATTTTCCTAAAAATAACATTTCCCCGAAAACGATGTCACATCCCTCAAAATTCATATTTCCTAGAAAATGAAATTTTCTCGAAAAAGACATTTTCCTTAAAATGACTTTTCTCCAAAAGTAAATTTTCCCCGAGATTAACATTCTGTGAAAAACGAATTTCTGAAAAATATGTCATCGTGATATTTCACCGATTTTTTTTAGGCTTCTTCGATGCTCGGCTTACATTCTTATCCATGTAAAAATTAACAGAAATAGGGGGAAAGACGGCTTTGGCAGGTTTTGTTCTATTATTGGCAGGGTTTTTTTTATGACTGACTAGGCAAAATCCCTTCCTCAAGCAGGCGCAAAGCCTCCTCTTCTTTTATAATAACAAAAATTACAATACAATTACAACAATTATTATATTACAAATTACAACAGATACAATATTTCTAAGACTATTACAGTTTTACAAAAAAGAATTCTTGATTTCTATCTTGACTAACTATCTATCAAATGGTATTTGTGTTAGAAGCGGCAAGTATTCGGCAAAACTTTTTCCGACGGTTAGGACGAGAGAGGTGAAAGTCATATTCAGTGGCACATCGATTGAAGATACGGCTCATACTAGAGAATGGCTCGTTATGTCCATAATTTGTACTAGCACCCTGAAGGAACAAAAAACAATTGAACCTAAGCTGACGACGAGGCGCATTTGGGTTCAAAAGAGAGAGCAAATAGGAGCAAAAATTCTTGATTGTGAAAGTGTAAGGAGGCTCCTGTGGGGGGTTCTTAAATTATTGGCTTATGCGCCAGACGACACTGTCGTCTGCCAAAATCAAGTTTTGGGCTGCCCAGCTAGCGTTGTTTACGCCCACCAACAGAATCCTTCTCCCCGTGTCTTTCCAACTCAAACTAACTAAATTCCCAAGAATTCCAATAAATTTATTCGCGGTTATTCGAGATATTCATTCCTCCAATTTAGAGTAAGAAATTATTTAGTAGTGCCTAGAGAAAAATTTATTAGAAAACTTCTAAATAAAAATTTTGTAAATAATAAAAAAGTCGAAGCATTTAACATTTTAAGTTTCGTTTTTTTTTTCAAATTTTTTTAACAATCCCCTATTCTGTCTCCTACTAGAGCTAACTGCTCACTGACTAACCATTGGCCGTTCTCCCGGAGCAGATGGCTGGCCAACGGTACCGAACGTGCCGATGGTCACTCAGTACCTGCTTGTGACGTCACTACCCGGTCGTGTCTTCTCTACGTGAGTCTTCCTATTCCCCTATACCTCGTTTCTTCCCCTACTATTTACAATCGTGATTCCCTACTCGTTTTGGTGTAGTGGTGTGTGTCAAGGTTCGCGTACTTACAGTTGGTCTGGTTGATGACGAGTCGATACCTGTTTACCACCCCCTGGGTGGTTTTGTACGTCGAAGTGATGACGACCGATGATGATCGAGCCAGGATAATTGTACAAGCACTCGTTGCAAATATTCCTCCGACTCTTCGGCATTCGATACAGTGCGCCTAGTGGGTGGCACACGGGAACACGCTAGCTTGGGAAGTGTGAGGTGGTGCGGGTGGGTGGCGATCGAAACGTCCGATGTCTATCGACGTAGTGTTGGTAATCGCTTTTCTGGGAGGGTATCCTACGGAGGGCCTCCGATTTTGAGTACGTGAGTCGGGCTGATTACTCGGGCGTTGGTAGTCTTTCCCCGATGGGACCTATCCACGAATGGGCAATCACAGGTAACGCGTGATGCATGTGGGCCGAGCGATTCGTACCGATGACCAACGCTCTCTGACGGTACCTATAGTTTAGTTTATTGAACGGCTACTCAGTCTTGCACTTATTACAACGAGTTTTTTATTTACCCGACGTTTCGACACGGGGATTGTGTCTTTTTCAAGGGGAAAATATTTTTGTTGATTGTCGTCGTATGTTTAGTCTAACAGCTGATATATCTCCACAGCTTCCACACTGATATTCTTCCCTCCCCCTTCATACGGGAGCTTGGCAGAAGGAAGGTCGTGCGATATGTGCCATCACAAATATTGCCCTCCGCTCGCTTTCAAATCGACTTCTATAAAAACATTCTTCATGCCTGCCGTATCCTAACGGAACTATCAATTCTATACTTTCGCCTCTAATGCTATCATGAACATGTACGTCCAAGTTTGGAAGATGATATTAGCATTTCCATATCATTGTAAATCGTTTAACTTCACGTAGAAGTAACACACACGAAATCATTAATTTAGAGTAATAGGAGTTGTTATGTAGATTCCAAATGTGCTACACACGATTACCAGAACCAGAGGCGCATCCACGTTCCGAGTCGTGGGTAGGACAAATAGGAAATGCCGATTTGGGCAACAGTTCTGGTATCAACAGTAGCATTGAGCGATTCTCAGGTGTTACAAAACTATTGTGTCACTTACATCCGTTAACACAAATAATGATTTTGGACTAATCACTGGAAGCAAAGCACTCTTCAACAGTCGAGATTTGTCTTGGTCACGTTCTTGTAAATGCTGGATGAAAAAGAATGGTTAGTTGGGACACCTATACTTAAGAAAGGAGCAGAGTACTCTTCATCCTCTCATCGGTGCCACGGGAGGTTTTGGAACTGTTAGTGTGAAAGTTTCGTTTTGGTAGAACATGAAACACAGGAAGAACTAAGGTATACAGAATAGGAAAGGGCGAGTCTGTGATCGAACCCATGATCTCCTGCTCATAGGCAGAAACGATAGCCACTAGACCACCGACCAATTTGGGCAACAGTTCTGGTATCAAAAAATCGATGCAAATTTTACCTATACTGCCCCTGAAAGCATAACTGTACCATGTTGATATAAAATCCATTTTAATATGGAGAAGTAAATTATGCTTTCAATATAATAAATTCTAAAAATAATCAGACCTTAAAAAGTTCTTGCAGCCAGAATATTTATATAATTTGAGAAAATTGCCTTTTGAGTAAAAATATTGCTTTTCCATTATTGATTATCGATCATATTTACCAGCTTCCAGAAGAAGTCACGGACTCACGGGTCACAGAAATTTAAAAATATATTCAATGGTTTCAATCATTTTTTTTCAACTGCTAGGATTTCATATTACCTTCAGGATCTAGCGATCCAGAGCAAACTACCAAAAAATCGCATGATTGTCGAAGAATCTGTTTTCGGAGCTCAGAATCCTTTACGGATCAGATTTAGAGCGGTCTTCGGAATGTTTCTGGTACCTCAGATTTCAATAGCTCTTTTGAGGTTTGAAGAAGACTTTTTCCGCGGGCTTCTAATAATCCATTCAATCGCATGATTGTTTGAAGTATTATCATAACTTCTAAAATATTTGATTAATCGCATTTGCAGATTTCAACAACTTCTATTTCAACTCTGCAAGACATCTTTGAGAGCTTTAGGAATTTTAAAGTGCCTGAAGTCCTAAACAAGAATCAGTAGTCTATTGCTTTATGAAAACATCTAAAACTATTGTTTGGACTCTGATTAACTTTAAAATCACCTTTTGCTAACACACAAATTCTTGCCATCCAATGACTTCATATGTTCTTACAACAATCATGGGTAGGACAATCCTTTGACTGTCCTACCCAGGAAAATTCATGCGTAGGACATGTCCTACCTGTCCCACCCACTCCCGGCGCCACTGACCAGAACCTATAAGAATAATTTATCTGTGAACAAAGGAGTAACAAGAAAGGGAGCTATTTTAATGTGGCATGTGGTTTTGGTGTGTGATCTCTATCCCCAGAGAGCTTCGTCGGTTCAGAGATCAGTTGGTCTGAGTAAAACAAGGTACGCTAGTTACAGTAGGTTGGATTTGGGAATCTGATAGGCTTGAGAACCTGACCTGAGTGTTAACCGGGCTCGTAAATACAGTGCTGACATCCTTGTTAATCGCAAGGTTGGCGCATAAGTCAGTGCCGGAAAAAAAGGCTCTATTTGGAAACCCCCTCGCTTACAAACTCTAATCCAATGAACTTGCAGTGGTCATGGTAACTTGGTAGGTTGTTTGGATCATGCCAGTGGAGATGCTGTAATGCGAAACGAACAAATTCGCGTTGGAAAACTGTGCCTTCAAACAATGGATATTATTGAAGTCTTTAGATATGCGGAAAATGAAACCAAGCATCTTAGAAGCTTTGGAGGACAAGAAAGCGAAATGATCGTTGAAAGACAGTTTTTTTCTTCTTTTTTTCCTTAACGACTTTTGCTTTTTAAGATTCGTTGTTCCAATTTTGTGGCAGTAGTCCAGTGGTCCTCAGAATGCTTACTATCAAGGGCCGCATAGCAATTTTGGATTGTTGAAGCGGGCCGCAGTACAGTTGCAAAGTTTGTTTTCCATTTCGTGTAGAGTTTTAAAACTATTTTTTAATACTTATTCACATTTGAATAATATTTGTTGTCATGAATCTTCTTAAAATAACATACAGTGACCTGCATAATAAAAAGCCCACTTGCCGTTTTTCATACAAAATGGTCAACTTTGGAGATCTAGATCTCGATTGGCGTATGAACCAATTTTGCTGAAAATTTGACCAGAGCTCAGATATAACTTGAATTTTACCACACCTGAATTTCGACAATATTGATTCATAGGGTAAAAAATTATCGCGGGTTTCATAGGGTAAAAACGATTTTTTTGGCCAAACATTGATTTTATAATATCTCGAAAACTACAACTCCGTATGAAAAACGGCTAGTGGGCTTTTTATTATCCCAGTCACTGCACTTGTAAGCACATTTTATTCGACGGGTTTTGTCGCAGTAGCTGACTTTCAGTTAATACTAACAGATACTTTTGTGGAAGCGGACTTGACACGAGAAACATCTTTTCGCAATAACATGTTTTCAGTATAGTTTGCAGAACATATGGTCGGGGTTCAGCGAAACCGCACCAAGCGCCTTTAGGACTAACTTGTGATATTTTGTTCGTAGAATGAAAACCGAAAGTTATTCACATCAATTCATTCATACATTTATTGAAGGATATTCACAGTTATAGGGTGGAAGGATACCCAATACGATTTGTGATCAATCTACACGAAAATTTGCGCAAGAAAATGGGTAATTTTTCATTGGCGCTTGGTGCGATTTGGCTGAACCCCGACCATATATTAAGCTATTTTTCCAAATGATCATAATGTCGTCCGATTCTAAGATTTTGAATTTTTGTCAAAGGATTATTTTTCAATACAAAACAGTAATAATTCCTTAACCTCATTCTCTATATGCAAAATTTGTGCATGGAATGAAGAGATTTTGGTTAGCTTTGATTTGACACTGATCCTTTTATTTCCTATTTGGGCAGTTGAAATATTTAAATCTCCCAATTATGTGTCATTGAACAAATAGAAAGCGAGATTTCGAGATCCCACGGATCGTAACTTGTCGTGTCATTATGCTACATTTCGGCTAGGCAGTCTCTGTAATCAAATGATAATTTTGATTTTGAGACTGCATAGCCGAAACGTAGCATAATTACCCTGATCAGCCGAACTCCTATCATAATCTTGTTGTGTCAAATAACGTCAAACATGTTTTCGGAGCCAGGTGAACTTGCCAGCAATTTTGAGTAGAAATTGAATAAATCTGAATTCCGCACTATTTACCATGTTTCCAGATTTTCGATCAATTGAAATTTACTGAAATCTTTTATTCATTAACTAATCGAAGCTTGAACAACAAAATCTTGACTTTATTGAATATTTTAGGTAGCGTAAAGTACGTTGATATTCAGCTTATTTTCTGGACTTAAAAAAGAAAGCAATTTGAATTTTGCCAAATCCTAACTTGTATTGAAAGATTCCTAGTTTCAGAGCAGTATATGACAACATTATTTTGACCTCAAGTTCAACATTTAGTTCGTTTGAATCTGTGATATAATGGACGAATTTACTATTTTCAAAGCACAGGGCAATACCATCGAAGTTGTTTGTTGTTGTCCTACGTAACATATATGAAGTGAAGAGTTTAATTCATCACGATGATTCCTTGAGTACAAAAAAAACTGGGCATGATGAAAAGCATTTCGTGACATCGAATGCTCATCAACGAGCCACATGTATATTCTGAAATCCTTCGCGGGCTGCAGCAAAAGGCTTCGAGGGCCACTTGCGGCCCGCGGGCCGCACTTTGGGGATCACTGCATTAGTCAATCGAGGAGCGTTTGCGCGAGAATGAGATCACTGAACATTTGTCAGCATTAAGTAGCATACGGTTTATCTCACACCAATCGATGAACACGTCAAGCTGAGTTTGCAAGAAATAGGCATCAGAAGCGTCATTAACAATCCAGTAAAGTTTGAAATCGTCGGCAAAGGACAACTTAAATGATCTTATAAGCTGGTGAACGTCGTTGAGGAAACTAGGAAAATTAACGGCCCTAGGTAGCTACCCTGTGATACACCTGAAGTAGCGGGAAAGTATGATGAGATAGAATCGCCAATCTTAATGGACATTTCACGACCGGATAGATAAGATTCAAGCCAGCAGAGGAAAGGTCCAGAGAAACCGAGACGTCCAAACATAGCAATAACAATCATTCTGACCAATGTGGCATATACGAAGGTGAAGTGAATTCAAGCCTTCTTGAACCCCCTTGCGTCTCAGGCACATATTCTTGTGATTGAGAAGGTTGAAGCTTTTTCGTAGTCAATGAATATCACGAAAAGGGACTCTTAGAATTCGCTGACCTGGTCTAAAACGATACGGAGCGTGACAATATGGTCTACACATGATCTTCCGACACGGAATCTGGCCGGCTGCCGCCGGAGAGTCGCATCGATCTTCTCCTGAATCAGTGCTCGGATAACTTTGCATAGAACTTTGAGTACGGTACACAGCAACATAATGCCTCACCAGTTATCGTATACAGCCACCCTTTTTTGGGCACCTTTATTAAGATACCCTGCATCCAGTCAACCAGACATTACGAAATAAACGATGGGGTGAGCTTTGAGCATCTGGGCTGATATGCAATCAACCCCTGAGGCTTCTTTCGAATTCATACTTTGGATGGCCGTTTAAATCTCAAGGTCAGTCACACTGGAGACCCTGTCAAGAATTTTGCCATCGATATGATAGTCGAACAATATTGGAGATACGGTACGGTGAAATGTTATCACTTGGCATTTTTCCACGCTGACAGTCAGTTTATTCCTACGGCACCAGTCGGCAAATAGAGTTAACGATATTTGTAGAGCCTGGCAATCATCCAACGTTCGTACAACAATGTAAAGCTTCATGTCATCAGCGTACACAAGTTTGAAACATTCACCAAGACCCAAAGCAGCATCATTGAAGAAAAGAACGAACAGTAGCGGTCCAAGATTGCAAGAAACAATAATGATTAAAACAATAATGGATTTAAAAATACGTGATTTATTGCTCATCAAATATTTTTAAATAAAGTGAAAAAAATATTAACGAACTTAGTATTCAGAAAGAATATAAAATCGGCTATAACAATTATTATAAAAATCTTGCATTCTTCCATAAGTTTAAGAAAACTAGAACCATACTTCTGAATTTCTAAACAAATCCTCTCTGAAATAATATTTATTATAAAATTGGCAGAAAAATCAATATGCAAGCTTTCTCCAGGAATTCCTTCGACAATTGCTCCTGGCATCCTATCCGAAATTCTATCAGGGATTCTTTAGGAATGCCTCCAGCAACTTCTTCGGCAGTGTTTTCAGGAATTCCACCATAAATTTTGCCGGGAATTGATCCGAAAATTCCACCATTATTTACTCCAAGAAAATCTTCACGAACTTCTTTATAAGTTCTGCAGAATTCCCTGCAATAATTCAAATAATTTCGTGCTGTTTCCCATAATTTTTAAGAATAAGAATATTCCGTGGAAATTCCGCAGAATTGCCAGTAAACATTCCTGAGAATTTCAAGAAAAATCTTCGATTTTCTTGTGTAAATTTCATAAAATTTCCCGTGAATTGTTTCGAATAATTTCTTGTTGAAATTTCAAAGAATTTCTCCAGGAATTCCACCGGAAATTTATACAGAAATTATACCAAAAATGAAATCAAAAATGGAATTTTCGGAGGAATTCCCAGATTAATTCGCAATGAAATCCTGAAAGAATTCCGGTGGAAACTTCAAGATTTCCACTGGGAGATCCTCCAGGAGTTTCTCCGAAAATTTCTCCTGGAATTCTTCCAGGAGTTCCACCGGCATTTCCACCAAGAATTTCTCTAAGATTTCCTTCGAGAATTAATCCGGTAGTTCTATCGGCAGTTCCTCTGAAAATTCTTCCGGGAATTTCGGCAGAATTGAAATTTATTTAGGCTTTTTCAGGAATTTATATAGATTTTCTACCAGAAGCTCCTCCGAGAATTTCTCTGCGAGCTCCTCAGGGAGTTCTCCAGGAGATCCTCTGATGATGATGATGGTCCAGCTACAAACCCCAACAAAGGTTTCAGCTAAACGAGATTTTTCTATAAGATGAATTCTCTTGTTTCCGAGAATGCTTCTGGTAGTTTTCCCGGAGTTCCTTTGAAAATTCCCCGGGAGTTTCTTCAGAAATTCTTCCAGAAAATTCCTTCGAGAGTTCCTCCGGGAATTTCACCAGCAATTCATCCGGGAGTTTCTCCGGAAATTCCTCCGGGAGTTCCACTAGAAGCTATTCCAGGAAATTATTCAGGCTTTTTTCAGGAAATCATTTAGGCTTTCTTCAGAAATTAAGCTGGAAATTCCTCCCGAAGTTCTTCCGATAGTTTCTCTGGGAGCTCATCCAGGAGGTCCTTTAGGAATTCTTCTAGGAGTTCCTCCTGAAATTCCTCCGGGAGTTCTTACGGGTGGTCTTACGGGAGCTAATCCGGCAGTTCCTTCGGGAATTCCTCCGGGAGATCAACCAGCAGTTTCTAAGAGAATCCCTCCGGGAGTTTCACCGGCAGTTTCTCCGGGTGTTTTTCTGAAAAGCAACTACCGGAGGAACTCCCAGAGTAATTTCCGCAGGAACTCCCGGGGGATTTTCTATAGGAACTTCCGGAGAAATTATCTGAGGAATTCTCGGAGGAACTGCCGGTGGAACTTCTGGAGGAATTTATTGAAGAACTACAGGAAGAATCTCCGGAAGAATCCTGGAGAAGCTCTCGTAAGAATTCTAGGATGAACTCCCAAAGGAACTTCCGTAAGAATTCTAGGAGGAGCTCCTGGAAGAATTCTTAAAAGAACCTCCCGGAGGAATTCCCGTAAGAACTCCCAGAGAAATTATCCGAGGAACTTCTAGAGGAATTTGTAGATAAATGCCTAAAGAAATGCTAAATGAATTTCTGGAAGAAAGCCTGATTGAATTTCCGAAGGAACTACTGGTGGAACTTCAGAGGAACATCCGGGGGAATACCCTAGAGGAAGAAAATAAATATTTCTGAAGGAACTTCTGAAATCCCTTTTCCCGTAAAATTCCTGCCAAATATCGTCCAGGAATTCCCTGTGAAGTTCCTGGAGGTATTACCGGAGAATTTCTTGGAAAAACTCCTGGAAGAACTCTCGGAGGAACTTCCACAAGCACTTCCGGAGGAATTCCCACATGGAAGTCCTGAAATAATTCTTAGAGAAGTTCCTAAAGGAATTTCCGAAAAATATCTGAAGGAATTCCCAGAAAAATACCAGGAGAAATTAATGCAGAAATTCCCAGATGAAATCCTGTATTCCCAGATGAATTGCTGAAGAAAATCCCTGCGGATTGTTCCGAAGAAATTTCTGGAAGAACTTGGCAGATATCCGAGTAAATTCCGAGTGAAGTCCGGAAGGAATTCTAGTACACTTCCGCAAAAAATCTCCCGGAGAAATTCCTGAAGGAATTCCAGGAGAAGTACCTGAAAAAACTCCCGAAAAAATACCTGTAAGAATTTCTGGGGAAATACTTGGACGAATTCCAGGAGAAATTTATGAAGATATTTCTAGAGGATTTCTTGGAGGATATTCTGAAGTAATTGCGAAAAGAATTCCAGATTGGAATGCTAGATGATTTCGCTATTGAATGTTTGGAGGTATTAAGAAATCCTGGAGGAATTAAAGGAAGAGTTCCGAGAGGAATGCCCGGAGAAGTTCCTAGAAGAATTTCCGAAGGAATTTCTTATAGATTTACAAGTGAAATTATGGAGCTAAATCGGAAGATTTCCATCATTATTTTTTGAAGAAACTTCTGGGAAGAAATTTCGTATGTATTCTTGATGGAACTCTCGAATGCATGCCTGAAGTAAATGCCGGATTCTTCCTGAAGAGAGAATAGCCGAAGAAATATCTAGAAGTAAATCTTGGAGAGAAGAAAAGAAATCTTCAAGGACTTTCCTCGTGAATTTCCTAAAAAAAAATTAGTGGGGGGTTTCTAGATAAGGAGGAATTACAATTACATGAGAAGGATTTTCGAACGATTTTCAGAGTAATTTGTGGATAACTTTCCGGAGGAATTCAGAAGTTCTAGAAGGATTTCAAGGAGAATTTTTGAGCCCGAAATGTTTCGAGTTGTTTTGACCTTACATATATTATGGATCCTGGATGCCCTAATAAGTTTTGGGAATCTTTTGAATTTCAACCACCTATTTCTGTATATGATTGGATCGTAAAGTGCACATGTTTGAGGGAATTCATTTCAGTACCCGTCCAATCTTTCCACAATTTAGGGGGAGCGACGGTCCCCCCTGCCCCCCTCTGGCTACGCCCTTGCGTTCCGTACATCAAGAAGCCTTCGTTACCATTTTCGGCTGATGCAGATGTGGTCGATTTGATTTTCTTATAAGTCATCACGGGAGACCCACATGACATTGTGAACGATGTGTCGATGGGGGAAGAACGATTTTCCTATAACCAAGTCTTTGTTACAACAGAATTCTGCGAACAGTTTGCCGTTTTTACTCACTTCTGCGAGGCCATGGCGTTCCATGATGCACTTATGGTTCGGATTGACGGATCCGGTCTTCGCATTGAAGTAGCCGTTTGAAGTCAAACCCCACCACATCTTAGGCAAGTCCCCAGGTCGCATCATTCTTTCTTGTAGATAATTTTTATAAGTGGGTTTCTGAAAATCCTTTAAAATTCTATCAGAACTGAAGTTGAAGTTATTAGCCCCCATATATGAAAATGAATTGATGGAGAGTTTACCTACATAATTATTAGTGAACCGGTTTTTAAACATGGATTAAGGTGCAGTTTATTTAGAGGACACTTTTACACGGCAATATAAAACAGACAGATTGGTCAATTTTAAGGGAGTTTGATTTATCGTATACCTATTACAATACACTGTCAATTAACTTTAATTTTTGAAAAGCGATAAAACAGTTTAAATCCAACAAAATGGCGCCATTTGTCAAAGTTTCTCAAATTTCGAGTAAACATAAGTTTCCCAACAGAATTTTCAAAAGCAAAATAAAATGTCTGTAAAATAAAAATTAAAGCAGTATGTTAACGAAATCATCAAGAAGATTAAATCAATGATATCCAGAAACAGTAAAGCCTGTGGCAGTTCTAAAACGGAATACAGTCCCATCCCGATTTTGGCAACACCCGTTTTTGTCTACCCCCGATTTTGGCAACATTTTCTTCCCGATTTTGGCAACAACCTCGAAATTTTTTTTTCTTACTTTTTAGAGCTAAAACCTTTTTATTAATGTGTAATAGGATAAACAAAACCATTACCGTTTAACCATTAAAGGTTTATATGCGTATTATGGGCTCTGTACGAATAGTGGGCACTTTCACTGAAATAATGAATCACCACTCGTATCACCGCTCATTGCAAACAATTTCTATTAAACTTTTCTGTTTTTTTTAATTCTCGTTTTTCATGTTCCTATTCACCCTCCCCTTATATAACCAGCCCACCGTAGATTGTCGTATTTTTTGGCATTCTCACTGATTTTGTCGTCAACAAGCTGACTCACACCGTTGTACATAGTACAACACCTATTAAGCGAAGCCCGCTGTTTACATCACAATGCAACCGATACTGCATGAGTGATCCAGGAGCAAGCAAACCCTAGTAGGTTTAATTGCTAGTGATTAATACATTCGATTTTCTAAATGCGCTTCATAGCCATCAAGTCGTTTTGCTCATTATGCGCCTCTTTTCTGATATCAGCCGAGAAACTGTCATTTTATCATTTTATCCGTCTTTCTGCTGCATTCCCGTTCAGATAATAAGCAACAATTTATTTCAAAGAGTCTTATTGTTTAAAATTGATGCAAATTTGCCTAGCGATTAATATCAGAACACTGTTGGCTTTTCCAGTTTCCAGATGTGTCAATTGCATAACGAGCCTTTTGATTCCAGCATGCTTGCCAACAGTAATGGTAAGAGTTTGGTAACATGTAAGGCTCTCGAGCAGGCATTGAAAAAATCAGATCATGAGAAAAAATCGGGTTAATCTAAGCCAACTTGATGTTCTGCCGCGGGGCAAGTTATGAGCTTCCTAAGAGCTTTGAAATTGGACGTTCGATGATTCACCGTTTAATGATCTTCAACGCTCACCAATGGAAGTCTATTGAGTGAAGTTTGGTAACACAATACCGTGGGGCATCGAAATCCGTACAATTAAGCACCTTAGTATATGAAAAAGTCATTAGAAAATAGGAATCGAATGTAAATAAAACGTTTGTCATTGACAGAGGCGCATGAAGGCTTCTAGTTTTGAAGTATTTCACATTTACTCATTAAAAACTACGAAAAACATGATAAAATAATGAATTAAAGCAACTACTCTTGACTCGAAATCCGTCCACCGTGGACAGATTTCGAATCAAAGAATCAAAATCCGTACAAACTCCGCATTTGGTGGGTGGAGATTTGTTTTTGATTTTTGTGGTTTTAATTTTAAAGCCTTTTTTCAAATTCTATGACCTAAAAACTTACTGTCAAGTATCTGAACAGGATAAGATTAATTATTCCTACATTAATTACCTTTAACATCCTTTAATTTATTGATATCTCATGAGGTGGACGGATTTCGGTGCTGTACGGATTTCGGTCCCGCACGGTAATGAGCGTCGTAACGGTGCGTTATTAGAAGAAGCCATTCAAGCATTCTAAAAATGAAGACCTCTTAGAGTCTGGAACTTTAGCACACTGAATGGGAGGCGTTGATACTTTCTCTCGACTATCTTATCACCTTGAAAAAAAAAACAGCAAATAAAGCAGAACGCATGATGTTGTTTGATTGTTTGGCTTCATTTGTACTAGAGCAAGCCGGGTACGAATGCAAAAATCGTAGCTTACTTGGATACCTCACCACGGCTTGGCTTGTTAGACGGTGTTGCTCATTGTTTATCACAGCAATGATCGCTCCAACTCGTGGTCTGGCATCCATCTGAGCGAGGCAGTTCACTCATTGGCTGTGGATGCTACGATTGCAATAGATCAATGCTCACAATGCTCACTCACACTTCTAATGCTTGCTCTCGAGTGCTCTGTTTGTGATGGCGAAGTATCAGAAGTGGAGTACCTCCTGTAAAGTTTCCATGAGATCGCTGGCGTAATTCTAGCTGCTTCGATAGGCGAGTGATGCGTCACATGTGGTTTTATTATTACATATTCAGCCTAAAGCCGGAGTGGCCTTTGCGGTACATAACAGTCGTCTCCGTCCATTGCTGTACGTTACCAGTCACGCAGTCTACGGAGTTCTTCTTCAACCTGATTGACCCACCTTGATCGCTGCACACCTCGCCTTCTTGTGCCTGTCGGATCGTTGTATAGAACAATTTTTACTCCAAGTGCGGGTTGGTCCTCCACAAGAATTGTCCAGGACTCGTGTCCAAGGAGGATTACCGCCACCTGTTTAATGAGGGAGTCTGTTTGGTACGACGGCGAACTATATTCGATCGGATTGTTTTTTGGAGTCCAAAGTACGTACGCTTTTCTGCCACGCTGCGTCTCCGAATTTGTCTGCTGGTATCGTTATCGGAGGTCAAGTGAGCCCAAGTACTCATAATAATGAAAGTGAACTGTAGTCGAGTGTAGTTAACCCATATTCACACTATATTGGATACACTTGGCTTGATCAATTTGCAGAATGCAGATTTCCGTTACCATTTTCTAGAACAATGGAATGTCTTATGCTTTGCGTTCATTTTTTCCATAATGTCAGCGAAAATTGTACAGAACTTTACTCTTAATCACACCGACCACAAGAAAGTTTGCCTACAACAGAAAGGTTTTTTTTATCACCACAAATTTATGTAAGGACGTGACCGAGGCTATTTTTAATTTCAAATATTATTAATTATTCAATTTGTATTATGAAATTGGCTAATTAGATACATTATCGTTTGATTACCATTCTTGAGTTTGTTTCAATTTTGTTTGAACTACAACCTCCGAGTTATGAATAATATCGCAAAAATGTCAATTATAATGCACGTGCATCACTCAAACACACTCCACATACTTTGTAGTGCATTTTCTACGTATTTAGCTTCAATCACGCAAACAAAAAAAAAAATGAAATTTTGTATGAAATTTTTTTCCCGTTTTTGGCAACATCCCCATTTTGGTAACATTAAAATCCGGTCGTGTTGCCAAAATCGGGAAGGGACTGTATAAACTGTTGGAACTGTTGAAAATTCAAAATATGCATATTATTAATATCGCAAATTTCTGAATTAGAATTGTTTCGTTGATACATAGTTGAATATCATTTCTAGAAGATCAGATAGGGGAATATATCGTATGTTTTCTATTATTTTGCATGTTTTTGCATTAATTATAATGCATTGCCACAAATCTTTGAAAAAAAAAATCAGTTTTAAATTTTTGTTGTTAAATTTTTACCTTTGGTAGAAAACAATGATTTTTCAATAATTCCAAAATGCAGTACAATTTTCAAAAGCAAACAATGGGACCGCATTCCCCGTCGGATGCAACTTATTGCAAGCAAATCGGGTAATGTTAAGTTCTATAAAGTGTGTCTACACACACATACAAACATGACCTATTCGTCGAACTGAGTCAATCGGTATATAACATTATGGGTTTCCGGGCCTTCTTTCAAAAGTTGTTTTTTGGAGGAAGGCAAAAGTATCAACAATACAAAGTGTCTTCTTTATAAACTGAACAGTCCTTATCATTACGATTGTCATAGTACATATAGTCAATTAAATGCATCCAATAAGACGAGCTAGTCAAAATAGTCAACAATCAATTTATCTGACAGCATCAGCAGGTGGAAGAGAAAGGCAGACATGTGCCACTTTACCCGGCCGCCATCAATGGCAAAATCAACAAAGCGAGTCACATTTTCCGTATTGTCTTTGCAGGGGACATAATCTTTCGCGCTTCCCACCGGGCGTCCATTATTATCGCGCCGGACTTTTGTGTTACAATAGAGATAATAAAAATATATAAAATTATTTAAAGTTTTTACTTGACTGCCCAAGCGCGGAAAGCAAAATGGCCCTACTGCTGGCCCCTCGGGCCTGTCGCTGCGATCGTCATAGTTATCATCATCATCATCGCCGTTTGGTTAGTGGTGGAAAACGGCGAAGGGAGGAACTACACAATACTGAAAAGCTGACACGCAACGCAGCCATCAACTAGTCAGCAGAGCGGCCTACCAGCAATGCATAGGGTAGATGTGCCAGTTGTAGCTGGAAAAGGAGAACGAACGCAGTTTAAGGCCATCTAAATGATAATATATTTGAAATATTGTTGAAAATATAATCAATTCTACTGCCGTAATCTGAGAAAGTGACGCATGCGTCAAATCACAACATACATGTTTTTCATTTTCCCTCAAAGAGCTCAATGAGTACTATTCGTTAACACTATTATTAGAAAATGGCGTATACGTAACTCTGTCAGATTACGACAGTATTGTCATAATTGGCATATCAACCCTACGTTTTCCACCTTCCAATGCAGTTGTGTCGTACACAGCTTTTGGTTTTGTTCTGCGGCGTGGTGCTAACAACAATATCTTTCATTCCTTTTTTCTATTGCTGCTTTATGGGCATTCAGCGTTTGGCTTTATTTGTAGCGAATTAACTGTAATGGAGCTCTTCACCGGCCGTAAACCACTTGAGCTGCGGTGCTGTATGAACGCTCAATTTGCCTCCCCCTCGTCGCGATTCCAACTGACATGCCGGAAGGTAGCAGTGGCGTGAAAATGGTGGAATTTCCCAACCGAGAACCGAGAGGAAACACGCAAATTTGTTGGCACAATGCCTTTATGCACTTCGAATGCAGTTATTAAGTTGTAAGTTATGGCTTATTCCTGTTCTCATATTGTTCAACGATCTAGTTTAGTGCTCTTCAGGGTTTCGAGTTTTTCATTCTCTATTCGTACTTGAACTGATAGCAACAATTGTTCGTAATTGATTGTTGCAGAGGTTGATTGGAAACACGAGTTTGAGATGTTAAAGCGGAGTAATACAAACTATCAGTAATTATGCTTTTCTTGGATCACTTAACTTACTAAGTGGACCGCACAAGAGTAAACTTAGTACAATGTATGCCGCATATACATAGTATATGATTATTGCTGTTATGAGCGTGATTCGCTTCACCGTTTGAGCATAGCCCAACAAACATTTCAGCTAAATAATAGCTTATTCAGCTTAAATTGTTTGTTGGGAGCTATGTTATTGACAATTTCTTTTTTCCTTGTTCGTACACAAAGTTATACCGAAAGGTTGTCATTTCACCCCAAAAGATAACTGTGCTAAATGCGAGATACACATAGGTGAATAGATTTGGGTCTTCAAGTGAGCGTTCCAAGTTATTACATTTTTGAGACTCAAAATCAAAATGCGCATGATGCAAATATGCGATCATGAGGAGATTATGGGTTTTCTAAGCTAGGAAGTCAAGCTCGTACTTTGATCTGGTACAGAATATTGCTTTATATTGGTGTTATCTCACAAATTAATCAATGCAACTTGTTCTAACAAGCGACAAAATGGTTTTATTTACTTAATCTGCCCTAAAAATGGTAAATTATATCTCTATCTCCAAACGCCAGAGCTAACCTGACCATAAAGACCACAAATCACCAAACCACCGAATATTTTCCAAGGGGAACGCTCAACAAAACAGAAAAACGCACCGAACTGCCACTTTGACGGAATGGAACGGATCAGCAGTAGCGCAGCGGAGACAGAATGATAGATCAGCATGGGCCTGCGACTGACGGCCAAGGAAATGCGGAATCCCACGCGATGACGGCCACAGGAAATGAACGGAGCGACACTCGCACTGCGGGAATATCGAAGACCATGTCTCAAGTTCCGTTCGGCTAAGCAATCGACCTGGGGAGAGGAACGGCGTCATCGTCGTCGTCCTCGTCAGTTTAGCGATCCTGCCGAAGGATAACGACAGCATGTGTGTGAACCGGAGGAAGAAAAAGTGCTCCATGCGGTCGGTCGTAGCTATTTATTTTTATCCACTACCCAGCCGACATTTGGTAAAACCGTTTAACTCATTGAATATTCATGATTTCAGTGTTTTTTATTGGCTCTTGTTTTTTTCCTCGACGTCGATTTCAACCGATTCACCAAAAAAAGGTGAATTCTACCACCGCGCGGGACAATAAGAGTGACTGCACACGTAGGTATCACTTTGACGAGTGTTTGCCTGTTTTTCTCTTTCATTGCTACAATTAATGACCGATGAATTCCTCCGCTCCGGCTTCTGGATGCCATTAATGAGGTGTCTCGAAGAACAGTTCGTTGTAATGCAAGTCATACCCTCGAAGTAACGCTCGGGCTCTAGCTTGAGCACATCAAAACTAGCTCCATAGCACGGCCTGGAATGAGGGTTAATTGAAACAAACATTGAAGACCTCGACCGAATGTCTGCTTCGTGGGTCGCCGATGGAATAAAAGGTTGTTTAAAATTCAGCAATGCAAAACCATTATCAGCCAATGTATTCAAGTAAGCAATTCCTCGCATTTATTTGAGTGTACGTATTCAGCTGGCGAGTGCAGACGGAATGGTTATTCTTCAACTGATATCCTGAAGTCCGATTGTAGTGGCACAGATTGATCTTATAAGAAGTACACATCAAGTAGGATCGAATAATGAGAACGATCGTTATTTTTTAGATGAACTCTTAAGAAACAAGTGTTCTTCTGCTAACATTAACAGTCGTCCAAAAAATAATCTGTCTTTTTCTCCAATTGGGTGAACTCTTTGTATGTGGTATTCATATGTTTGGCGGTATAAGTTGGGATAAATGTGCAGTCTCTTGTCGGCGTAGAGCCAAATTAGAACTCGGAAGTAGGGAAGTCCGAACCGAACTTTCTTCCGAAGTTCTATCTGTCAAACTAAAGGATGCCTGTATCTCGAGAAAAATCCATCTTCAGTAGGAAATGTCGTCCAGCATTGTACCGGATACACAATATATAATGTGCTCACGATGTGCATACTATGATATTTGGTTAAATGCAGGGAAGGATTATTCAAACACTTGTTGTGTTACAGTGTTATCATTTTAAAAGAATTTGTTAACAAGTTCGGAACATTATTTGCTTTTAAACAAAATCGTAAACCATCACTTGCAAATAATAAAAGTGTCGGCTTAAGTACCATTATCTGCTCGTACTATGGGGTAGTTAATTGCTGTCGGCGTAATAGGAAAGAATCCTAGAAAGAGCGCCTTTCCTTCGGCTCGAGATCAGCATTGCATGATACATAAATTAGAATTTGTTTAGCATTCATTAACCCGTAATAATGCTAATTCGACCATAGGCATGTAGTGCAGGAAACATTTTCGGATGGGATTTTCGGAAGTTGAGTCTATGTTCTGCCGCCAGCACCGTCGTCAGCCGTCAATTTGAGAGGCAGCACCACACGCGCGTTCAGTCGGTATTCAAATGCTGTGTCGGTAAATGAAGTTTGTTTTGGGAAACTGAATCAGTTTCGGCTGTAACGTGCACATGGGTACTCAGTCACTAACCAGCCTAACGGAACGGTTTGAGTGTTTGATAAATGATCGAAAATGCGTGCGATGTCAAGCCAGAGCAAACAAAATTTACACTTTGCCTGAGGAGGCTTAAGGGCTTATTTGCATGAGGTGTTTATTACACTAATTAGGACAATAAACACCCGAAGCTGGCCGTCGTATCAGAGATGCATAATAAAAGTGTAAACAGATTGCAAATTAGGCGAACAATATATTTTTGATACCGATTGTGAAGTTAAAGAGCGGATGGAAAGGTATAAAACGAATAACAAAAAGTCGCGGTAATCAATAATAATCAAAAGTAGTAGAATATGAATTGCAGTAAAAACCAATTTCTATTCACAATGAACTGAACGTACAAAGAAGACAAAAGAGTGAATTGCGTTTATCAAAAATTGAACGGAAAATAGGGGGAAAGACGGCTTTGGCAGGTTTTGTTCTATTATTGTCAGGGGGGTTTTTTATGACTGATTATGCTCAAATTTGGCCTAAACATTCTTTGCATATCAAAATTTCATAAAATTCGGTCGACAAAAACCCCCCTGCCAATAATAAAACAAAACCTGCCAAAGCCGTCTTTTCCCCTATAATACCTAACTAATGCTTATCAATATAATATGCTTTAATGCTTTAACAGAAAATATCTCCCAATGAATCTTGCCTTTTGTTTTAATCCAACGTTATTCGTTCTTTCATTGCAATGGGGCGCTGTTGACGACTTTCATTCACGTTGACTATCTATTTCCTCGTTCGGTAAAGCGAAGCTACAGCACCTGCCCTTTTTGTTTGCCCGTTATAACATCTGGGAGAATGATTGGTAACACATTTCTCGAAACATGAACGGTTTCAGTTTTGCTGAATGCACGTGCACATTGTACACGTAAAAAAATAACCTTATATTTTATGGCAAAAAACCATT